>NC_058131.1:52651818-52747328 GCF_016433145.1 Gracilinanus agilis
CCCCTCTACTTCTCCCTCTCCCCCTCTTCTTCTTCCTCTTCCTCTCCCTCTCCCCCTCCCCCTCTTCTTCTCCCTCTCCCTCTCCCTCTTCCCCTCTCCTTCTCCCCCTCTTCCCTTCTCTCTGTCTCTGTCTCTGTCTCTCTCTGTCTCTCTCTCTGTCTCTTTAAACCTTTACTTTCTATTTCAGAATCCATGTACTTACTATACTAAGTATTGGTTCCAAGGCAGAAGAGAAGTAAGGGCTAGGCAATGGGGGTTAAGTGACTTACCCAAGGTCACATGGTTCAGACGTCTCTGAAGTCAGATTTGAACCCAGGTTTCCTGTCTTCAGGTCTGGCACTCTCTATCCACTGAGCCACCTGACTTCCCCTGAGAGTTCTTATTGAAGAACTGCTCCAACAGCTTTCTGTGGGCTGCTGCTGCTTTTTATGCTGAGCATGTCACCATTTCCCTCACCTGCTCAGACCTGTCCTGCCTGGTGAGACCAAAGGAAAATGATACGAAGACTTTGCTTAAAGCAGCCCTTCTCAGAATGTGGTCCAGGGACCCCTGGGATTCCTGAAGCCCCTTTCAGGGGCTCCAAAAATCCAAAGCTATTTTCATAATGATTCTAAGACATTTTCATATTATTCTAGTATAGTAAATCTATGTATATGGATAATATATATCTCTACCTATATTACTAAGTAATGGTTCTAAGGCAGAAGATCTGTAAGGGCTATAGGCAATGGGGGTTAAGTGACTTGCCCAGGGTCACATAGCTAAGAAGTATCTGAGGTCATATTTGAACCCAGAATTTCCCACCTCCAAGCTTAGTTCTTTATCCGATGAACCACCTAGCTTCCCCATTCCTTAATCATTTTTGAGAGTATAAAGGGGTCTTGACCCCCCAGAGTTTGAGAACCATTGATTTACAGGCTCGCTATCATCTCCCTCACCACTTCTCTACATATAAAGGCTCCACCAACAACAGTAACAACAACTAACACTTATATAGAGCCTACTATGTGCCAGGCACTGGGTGACGTGCTTATACAATTTTTAGTTCATGTGATCTTTACAACAATCCCTGGAAGTAAGTCCTCAATTTTGTGCTGTCTGAATATATTTTCTGACATTATGATGGATCTGTATTCCCACTCGATGCCACTAGGTGGTATAGTAGATAGGGCTCTAGGACTAGAGTCAGGAAGACCTGAGTTCAAATACAGCCTCAGACTGTTAGCTGTGTGATCTTGAAAAAGTCATTTCATCTCTGCGCCTCAATTTCCTCAACTGTAAATGGGGATAATAATAGCACCTGCCTCCTAAGTTTTGTTGTGAAGATCAAATGAGATAATATTTGTAAAGTGCTTAGCACATAGTAGGTAGTTAATATTTGCTCCCTTCCCTTCCCATTGGTGTGGTATGTATGGGCATTCCCTTACTCACTGAAACATGTAACCTCATTGCGTTTTTCATCCCCCATCCCCGAAGTCTTTTCTTAAAGCTGAGAATTTGCTCAATTAACTAGAGGCTTCTTTTTTAAAAGCTGGGTTAAATGGGTAGAGTACTGGATTTGAAGTCAGGAAGACTTGAGTTCAAATCTAGACAGCCACTTTTTAGCTGTGTGATCTTGGGGAAGTCACGCAACCACCCTGGACCTCAATTTTCTTATCTATAGAATGAGAGTTGGCCTCACCATCCTCCAAGGTCCCTTTTCTAGGCCTAAATCTAAGGTCCTATGAACAACTTGATGTCCACTGCATTTTGTAATCTGTGAAATTCTTTGCTCATTACAACCCGGGGAGGTAGGATGGTGAAGCAGGATGATCCCCATTTTACAGATGAGGAAACTGAAGTCAGAGCAGAAAAGAAAAGAGCTCGATGATTCTGGAGGCTTAGCCAGGATATCTCTCTTTCTGAGAGGTAGGAATCATTTCCCTTTCATATATATATATAATATTATATTTATGTATAAATATAAATTAGATATAATATATATTTTATTTTACTGAATTCCATGGAGGTATCAGCTTTGGTCACTCCAACCCCGCTTGCCCTTGAGCCTGCTGGCAGCCCTGCATGGAGGGCTGCTTTTCCTGCCCGGCACCCGGGGGGCCCTGCCTTGTGCCACCTGTGGGCCAGGCCAGGCGGAGGAGAAGTGTGGATATTTTACATAACTGTTTCCAGGCCACATCCCCCCGAATGTTATGTCTGCCTGACGAGGTTGCCAGATATCGTGCCTCCTCCACAAAGTTTACTGCCAGGGCTGTTTGTTAGAACCAAACTAAGTCAAACCAAATCCACCCACTCTGTTCTCCCTCAGTGGGGCAAAGGACAGGGGCAGCTCTCTCCACCTTGTTGCCATGATTTAAACAACAACACCTCACATTTATAAGGCACTCTGTTATGAAAATACTTTCTTATTTGATCATCTCAACCCCAAATGCTAATATTATCCCCATTTACAGATGAGAAAACCAAGACTCAGAGAGATTAAGGTCAAGATCACACAGCTACGGCAGTGTGTGGTGTGCTGTGCGTGGAGTCGGGAAGCCTCATCTTCCTGAATTCAAATTTGGCCTCAGGGGGCAACTGGGTGGCTCAGTGGATTGAGAGCCAGGCCTAGAGATGGGAGGTCCTGGCTTAGACACTTTCCAGCTGTGTGACCCTGGGCAAGTCACTTAACCCCCCCTTACCACTCTTCTGCCTTGGAGCCAATATACAATATTGCTCCTAAGACAGAAGGTAAAGGTTAAAAAAAAATTGGCCTCAGACACTTGCTGTGTGACCCTGAGCAAGTTGCTTCATCCTGTTGGTCTCAGTTTCCTCATCTGTCAAAGGAGAAGGAAATGGCAAACCACTCTAGTAACTCTGCCAAGAAAACCCCAAATGGAATCACCAAGAGTTGGACAAGACTGACAAATGACTGAACAGCACCCAGTAAGTAACTGTTGGAGGTTGGATTCAAAGGTGGACCTCCTTAACTCCAAATTCATTGACCACTTTACACTCCGTAACAATTTCTCTTCCCGCCTTATGACGTTTCCTTGAAGGCTGACAAAATACTGTGTCCCCCACACCCCTGTGTAGTAGGTGGGGGTAGGGTCAGCATTGGGGATTTCATTGGTGTTGACCATTGGAAGTTGGCAACTTCTCATCCTAGTTGCTTAGAGTCCTACCTTCTGATTGTCCTCCTTTTATCCTGGTGATCCAGGTGATGCCCCTGGCTGCGGCAAGGCGGTCTTTTCTTATCCCTCCTTAACGGATTCCCTCTTTCATTCCCCAGATCTTCTCTTCCTTTCTGAAGCCATCCCTCCCCTCTCTACTCCACACCTCCTGCCTGTCTCACCTCTTAGCTGAGGCTCTTTTCTTGTACTTGGCTGAGAAAATGGAGGCCATTCTATGGGAGCTGTCTCTTTTCCTTTGCTCTTCATCCCTTGACATCACCCCCAACTCTCTCCTTCTTCCCCTGATCTCTAACAAAAGGGGCAGTTCTTTTCCTTATCAAGACTAACTTTTGTTGCCATCATCCCCTCGTCCCAGCAGACTGCATCCTCAAGTCACCAAGGAGCTTAAAAAATTGTTTTTAACCTTTACTTTCTGTCTTAGAATGAATAGAGTATCAGTTCTGAGGCAGAAGAGCAGTAAGCGCTAGATGATTGGGGTTAAATGACTTACCCAGGGTCACACAGCTAGGAAGTGGCAGAGACTAGATTTGAACTCAAGCAACTCCAAGGGCTTTCTATAAATGGATAAAACACAAACTTCTCTGTTCATCTTTGAAGGCGTTGTATAACTTGGCCCCAACAGAACTTTCCAGCCTAATTGAGTATCATACTCTCTCCTGTCCTCTTTGGACTCACCAAACTGGCTTTCTCTTTGTACTGATTGCCCTCATTCCCTCCTTACTCTTCCCTTAAAATACAGCATCATCTTCTGCATGAAGTCTTTCCTCCAGGGACAGCTTATCTTGCTCCGAATCTGGCCTCAGACCCTTCCTAGCTATGTGGCCTGGACAAGTCACTTAGCTCTGTTTGGCCAGCCCTTGCCTTTCTGTCTCAGAGTTGTTACTAAGACAGAAGGTGAGGGTTTAAAAGAAATGAAGCCTTTCCTAATCCCTCTTTCCCCCACCGAAAACCAGCATCCTGGGGGCCTCTCTCCCAGACCACTTTATTTATGACTACTGAGTGTGGGTAAGTATTTATTAGCTATGGGTGACATCTGTTTTATATTGTTCTTTCCCTGCCACTAGAATGTAATCTCACTGTGAGTAGGCATTGTTTTATTCTTTATATCTCCAGCACCTAGAATAGTGTGAAGAGCCAAAGAAATATTTGTCTATTGAGCTCTGGCCCAAGGTCTCTTCTAGCTTTAATGTTCTCTGATCTGAGGGCCCCCCCCAGCTCTGACTTTCTAGGATTTAAGGAACCTCCCAGCTCTGACATTCTGTGTTCTAAGATTCTTCCCAGCTCTGACATTCTCTGTTCTAATGACCCTCCCAGTTCTGACATTCTGTGTTTCAAGATTCCCCCCAGCTTTGGCATTCTGTGTTCTAAGATTCCCCCCAGCTTTGACATTCTGTGTTCTAAGATTTCTCCCAGCTCTGACATTCTGTGTTCTAAGATTCTTCCCAGCTCTGACATTCTCTGTTCTAATGACCCTCCCAGTTCTGACATTCTGTGTTTCAAGATTCCCCCCAGCTTTGGCATTCTGTGTTCTAAGATTCCCCCCAGCTTTGACATTCTGTGTTCTAAGATTTCTCCCAGCTCTGACATTCTGTGTTCTAAGATTCCTCCCAGCTCTGACATTCTGCGTTCTAAAATTTCTCCCAGCTCTGACATTCTGTGTTCTAAGATTTCTCCCAGCTGGACATTCTGTGTTCTAAGATTCCTCCCAGCTCTGACATTCTGTGTTCTAACAGCCCACCTAGCTGAACCTTTTATGTTCAAAGGGGCCTCTCAGCTCAGACTGTGATTCTTTGATTCCATAATCCAGGCTGATTAAAAAAAACAACCAACAAACCTATCCAAACACTTGCTGGAGAGTCCTGGGGGTTTTCACAGGGGCATCCTGGAGAAAAGAAGGCTCTGAGCTGATCTGAATCCACAGAGGGAGAGAGATGTCCTTTCCCAGGGCCTGGGCCTGCCGGGAGCTCTGTTTCTTGTCCTTACAAGATCAATGCCCCTCTCCACTGTCTGACACATCCTGCCATGATTTTGCCTTAAATTAAGCCATACTAATGACTTTCCACCAGCTTTATCTCCTCTGTGCCACGCTCTAGGAGGCTACCCACCGTAAGCGCTTTAAGCCTCCAGAAACAAAAGAGGGGGAACAATGATTCTATCAATTCATCAAATTAATTCGGTGGTTTTACTTACAAGCCCCCAAGTGGCAGGGATTCAAGCAGGGGGGCCAAAAGCTCTCTCGTGTTGACAGCATTGGAATGTTGTGATTGCCACAGTAATTAGAGACTATTACATAGCACCATGGCGCCAGGCTCCTGGCCATTCTCCTTTGTACTCCTGTAAAGAGAAAGAACACCAGAACTAAGGGTCAGAGACTTGCGTCTTGAATCTCAGCTCTGATACTTCTTGGCTGTGTGACCTTGGGTAAGTCACTCTCTTGATCCTCAATTTCAAAATGGGAGTCATAATATTTGCACTCCACCACCACAGAAGAAACTGATGGAATCCAAATGTAGATTGAAGCATATGATTTTTCACTTTATTTCCCTCAAGAGTTTTTTATTTTGTACAAGTGACATGCCAGCTTTCACAGCATGATGAAAATGGAAATATATCTTGCAAAGAGATAGCCAGGGGGCTTGGTGAATAGGAAACCAGATCCTCAGTTCAAATCTGACTTCAGACTCTTCTGTGTGACCTTGGGCAAGTCTCTTAACTCTCATTGCCTAGCCCTTACTGCTCTTCTACTTTGGATTTAATACTTAGTATTGATACTAAGAAAAAAATATATATATATACATTGCATGATAGCACATGTATAATCTGCATCATATTCCCTGCCATCTCAGTGAGGGAAGAAGAGGAGATAGTGAGAGAAGCATCACAAAAGGTCTGAAAAGCAATACTCAAAGTTGTTATCTGGAAAAGATACAATAAAAATAAAAATAATAATATTCACACCATCTACTTCATAGAGTTGTGGGAAAAGTCCTATAAAAATAGGAGTTATTATCATCTCCCAACCAGGGAAGGCAAAGAAAGCTTGTAGGGTAAGAAAGCTTGTCTAAGTAGGCTGTGACCTATATGATATGAAGTGATTTGAAAATGTAAAAAGCTTCCTTGTGCCCCTCCACTCCTGCCCAGATGCCACACTGGTTAAAATTCTGTCATTAAAGTATTCCTGGGGCAGCTAGATGGTGGAGTTAGAATGATTTTGGTTCAAATATGGTCTCAGACACTTCCTAGCTGGGTGATCCTGGACAAAGTCACTTAATCCCATTTGTCACATTTGCTAGAAAGAAAGGAAAGAAAGAAAAGAAGGAAGGAAGGAAGGGAGGAAGGGAGGGAGGGAGGAAGGAAGAAGAAAAAGGAAGGAAGGAAGGAAGAAAGGAAGAAAGAAAGAAGAAAAAAGAAAGGAAGGAAGGAAGGAAGGAAGAGGAAGAGGAAGAAAGGAAGAAAGAAAAAGAAAGAAGGAAAGAAGGAAAGTTATTCCTTTGGATTAAATATTCCCTGCCTTTCACCAAATGTCACTGACACTTTGGAATGAATGAGCTGATCCAGCTGTTACCCAAGAACAAAGAAGCCCTGAGTGGATAGGGAATGTTTGAATAGCAAAGGGGTCTGAGAAGAGAGAGGTAGGTTCAACGAGGAGAATCTGGGGGGCACCAGAGAGAACATTCACGTTTTTACTATGCAAGAGCCCTAATCTCAAGCCACAAAAAAAATCCCAGTTTCTAAGGGCAGTACTGGGTCTTCAGCCAAAGGTTGGAAAGGTCAACGATTACCTCTTAGTTAAATTATTTCAAGCATCTGAGAGACTCTTAATTTTATTTTAGACAGTTTTTTTCTCTCCCTTATATCACCACCACACAAGAAAAAAGAAAAAAAGAAAAACAAAACCCTTGTAGCAATTAAGTATAGTCAAGCAGAACAAATTTCCATATTGGTCCTGTCCTAAAGTACATATTACAGAATTTTGAAAACCTCAGATATTTTTACAATAGATTAGCTGGCCACATCTTTTCACTTTGTACTTGTGAAATTGATTTTTTGAACCTGGGTGTAATAATTTACATTTATCCTCATATACGTTTCATCTTAGGAACCTTAGCACCATCCAAGTTCATCAATATTTTTTTAGATGTTCACTATATATCTCTTAACTTTGTGCTATTAAAAACATTCCTGTCATGTTACTCTGTAGCATTTGTTGGTGCACTTGTAATTACCTCCCTGGGGTTATGCTGTCTGATTGGTGAAGAACGCTCCCCAACCTGGCTGTCTGTAGGTCCCTGCCTGAGCTTTACCCATAGCTTTATCCATGGCCCTTTACCCAGGACCATCTTCCTTCTGCACCAGCAGGAGCACCCCATTTATTCCATCATTGCCCTGGGGGCAGTAATGCCATTAATTAAGCTATTGCTTTTAGAAAGGGTGTGTCAAATCCTATTATTCTTCTCAGATCAAAAATACAACTCCCCAACTACTCTTCTTCTATATGTGCTATCTTTTCCTATTAGAATGTAAACTCTTGGAAGGCAGGGACTTTCTCTTATTTGTAACTATATCCCCAGCACTTAACACACATATGGTTCCTGCAATATATAAGTACCTAATAAATGTTTTTTTTCATTTTTCATCTATTTGTTCATTTCTTCCTTTATCTATATCTTGAAACCATTGATAAAAATGTTAAATAGCACAGGGTCGAGCACAGATCTTCGGGGCTCCTCCATTAGAGAATTCCTTCAAGCTGACATTGAACAATTAGTGATTCCATTTTGGGTCCACTCACTCGATTAGTTTTTTTTTAAAAAACTCTTTCCTTCTGTATTAGAATCAATACTAAGCATCAATTCCAAGGCAGGTGAGTTAGAGGGGCTAGGTAATTGGGGTTAAACAGCTTGCCCAGGGTCACACAGCTAGGAAGTATTAGAGGTCAGATCTGAACCCAGGACTTCCCATCTCTAGGTCAGGCTCTCTATCCATTGAGCCATCTAGCTGCCCCCATTCTATTAGTTTTTATCTTCTTAAGTCTAATATTGTGGAACTCACATATCTCCATATTGTTCAAAAGAATTACAAATGACTTGTTAACATGTTTTGATAAAATTTGGTTAAATTGTATTTACAGTCTTTCCTTGACTTACCAGTCCAGAGGCCATCAATCAATCCACAAATATTTACTAAGTATCTAATATGTGGGGGGCAGCTAGGCGGTTCAGTGGATTGAGAACCAGGCATTTGGACATGCTTAGTTTAAGATGTTGACTGGATATCTAGTACAAGATGTTTAAAAGGCAGTTGGAAATGGGAATCTGGCATCCCCTAAGTTCTGAACTTTGATGTTGTCCTCAATTCCTCACTCTCTGATCACCCCATATACTCCATCAATTGCCAAATATTATTTTTGTCTCCAAAACATATAGCCCCCTCCTCTTGACTGACATGGCTACCACCCTAGCTCAGGTTCTATGGTTTTGATAATGTCCTAACTGGTGTCCTTGCCTCGCACCCCTATCCATTCAAATCCATCTTCCATTCAGCTGCCAAGGTGATTTTCCTGATCACGTCACCTCCTTACTCAATAAACTCCAGTGAATGGTCCTTTTGCCTCTAGAATCAAATATAAACTCTTCTGACAATCTAGCCCAGTGGTTCCCAAACTGTTTTGGCCTACCACTCCTTTCCAGAAAAAATATTACTTAGCCCCCTGGAAATTAATTTTTTTTAAATTTTAACAGCAATTAATAGAAAAGATAAATGCACCTGTGGCCATCACCGCTCCCCTGCATCGCTGCAGCACCCACCAGGGGGCGGTGGCGCCCACTTTGGGAATCACTGAAGCCTCTTCACAGCTGGGCCCCTGCCTAGGTTTCCAGTCAACTTATATATGACTTCACTCCTCAAGGGTAAGGGCTGGCAATGGGGGTTAAGTGATTTACTTGCCCTCATCATGTCACACCTGGACTACTGAGGTTGTCTACGGACAGTGATTCCCATCCTCTTGGATTAAATACAAAATGGTGTGTTTGGTAGTCAAAGCCCTTCATAACCTCACTCCCTTTCATCTTTCCAGGCTCCTTACACCTTAATCTCAAACACATACGCTTTGCTCCAGTGACACTGACCCCCTTGCAGTTGAAACAAGGCATTCCATCTCTCAGCTCCAGACATTTTCTCCGGCTCTTCCAAATGCTTGGAATGCTCTCCCTCCTTGGCTTTGCCTATTGGCTTTCTTGACTTCCACTAAGTCCCAACTAAAATCCTATTGTGCCATCCCTTTCTTATTTATCCCCTATTTATCGTATGTATAGATTTTTGTCCAAATTTGTTTGCTTATAGTCTTTCCCATTAGATTGGGAGCTCCTTGAGGGCAGGGGACTATGTTTTTGCCTCTTTTCTACCCCCAGTGCTTAGCACAGTTCCTGGCACATAGCTGGCATTTAATAAGTATTTATTGACTGACTGGTACTCTTGAAGGTAACAGGAAAGTTAAGAAAAGGGGTGGAGGGGGCAGCTGGGTGGCTCAGTGGATTAAGAGGTATGCCTAGAGATGGGAGGTGCTGGGTTCAAATCTAGCCTCAGACACTTCCTAGCTGTGTGACCCTGGTCAAGTCACTTAACCCTCATTGCCTAGGCCTTACAGTTCTTCTGCCTTGGAACCAATACATAGTATTGGTTCTAAGGAGGAAGGTGAGGGTTTTTAAAAAAATCAACAACATGAGGGGTAGATTTGGGGTGAAAGATGATGGATTCTATTTTGGACATACTGAGTTTGAGATTTTTTTTTGACACATCTAGTTGGAAATGTTCAATCAGCAATGGGACTCGAACTCAGGAGAGAGACTAGAGTTGGATATGTAGAATGGAGAATCATCCGGAGAGAGATAGAAGGAGGAAGAGGGAGAGAGGAAAAGAAAGAGGGATAGAAGGAGGAAGGGAAAGAGAGAGACATGGATAGCTAGAGAGACAGAGAAGAGAGATAGACAGAGACAGAGATAGTCTTTTAGTAGGACAGAGCCTTGGAGTAATCCCATAGTGAGTGGGCATCACACAGGATGATAAATCAATAGTTATAGGATACGGGTTATTGACCTGTAGTTGTGAACTTAAACACACACATACATAGACAGATAATCACACATACAGACACACATATATAGCGGTAACTGTAGTAGAATACGATTGGTCTCCTTTGTAATCCTATGTAAGTTATTTTATGCATTGAAGACACGTATTCTGAGAAGAGGTCTGTAGGCTGCTCCAGACTGCCAGGGGGACTCAGGGCACAGGAAAGGGTCAAGAACCCCTCTAAGTAGGAGATAGGAGAGCAGCATTGGGAAAAGTCAGAGAACAGGAAGTATCGGGGAGAAGAGGGTGATCAGCAGATTTGACAAGTACGAGATTCTTGGAACTTTGGGAAGAACAGTCAAAGCAAAAATCTCATTAGAGGCGGAGGTGCTATAACCTGGTCTTGCTACAGCCATGCTGGTTCCTTGCTTTCTCTGCTTCCTTTCCCAGACATTCACTAACCATTTTTGCAAAAGCAGGCTCTAGAAGTTGGTCAGTAATTGGAGTCAAGCACACAGTTTGCCATTTCTATCCACCTGCCTTTTTTGGAAAACTGGAACAACAGAAAACTTTCTCTCTACTTGCTAGAGTTTGGCTTCTGAGAAATTGTTCATTAGATTTCATATCATGTTTTCCTAATAGTTCTAGCCCTCTCCCTGTCCAATCTGTGCCTCTTAACCCGTAACCCTAGATCGCTCACAAATCCATTGTTTTCACATTGCCCAGAGCTTCCATTCTTAGAAGTCTGGGCAAGGTCAGCACTCCGTATAAGGCACTCTCCACATCAGATCTTTCTCCCGTCTTTTTTCCTTATGAAAACTTACTTGTATTGTGTTCCATTCCTTCATGGACTTTCTAGGTAACTATCTGAGAAGTAGGGTGCTAAGAACTCTTGTTCTGGGAGCATTTAGGGGATATAGTAGATCATCAGGCCTGAGATGGGAGGACCTGGGATCAAATCTGACCTTGGGTCCTGAGTTTAAAACTAGCCTCAGATATTTCCCAGCTGTGTGACCCTGGGCAAGTCACTTTACTCCCATTGCCTAGCCTTTACCGCTCTTCTGCCTTAGAACCAATAAACAGTGTTGATTCTAAGTAGAAAAGCAAGGGCTTTAAAAAAATCTGTCCTCAGATATGTCCTAGCTGTGTGACCCTGGGCAAGTCATTTGACTCCATTTGCTGGCCTTTGCCCTTCTCTCTTGGAGTTCTTACTAGGACATAAAGTAAGAATTTTTTTTAAAAAAAGTCCTTGTTCTGCTAGGTGGAGTGGGTGGTGGTGGCAGAGCCAGGTTCTAATACCTGTTCCCTTCTCACTGCCAACCAGAGATTAATTGCTGTTAATAATCTCTTTCAAAATACAAAGTCCTCAGGGAGGGCTAAGTCTTTGGGCCACTTCTGAATATGAAATGCCTAATGAGATCATCAGATTGTATTTTTTGTACTTGTATGGGAATGGAAGGTTCAGGTTGAGAGAGGAAAGAGGAGAAATGTTGGAAGGTGGGCAAAGACAGGCCTGGGTAGGTCTTCAGTGGGGAGCTTCGGGTAGCTGGGGCAGGAGAAAGGCACCGAGACCTGGCAAGGGAGGGGGGACAGAAAAGGAGGAGGATGGGTGGCAAACAAAAAATGATTTGCTAGGTGGAAGCGTGGAAAGAGTGCTGGGTTTGAAGCTAGGATTTCAGATCCTCAGGCTTGAGGGAGGACACTTACCTTCTGCATGATCATGGGTAAATCATTAACTTCTCTCTGGGGCTCCTCACTTGTCTCATCTGTAAAATGAGGGGGATAGACTGAATGGCCTTTAGGGTCCCTTCAGGCTCCAAACTCATGAACCCATGATCTTGATTTTTATTTTATTTATTTAAACTCTCACGTTCTGCCTTAGTAACAACTCTAAAACAAAAAGACAAAGAGTAGGCAAATGGGGTTAACTGACTTGTCCAGGGCAACTAGGAAGTGCTGAGGCCAGGTTTGATCTTAGATCCCTCTGATTCCAGCGATGGTGCTCTATTCAAAGTGCCACCTAGCTGCCCCAAACCTGTGACCTCTAAAATGAGGGAACTGAACTCCAAGATCTCTAAAGTCTCTTCTAGCTTTAAATCCATGATCCTAAAATACAACTAATTTCGGCTAAGGTGTGAGTGGCTGACAGTGGCTTCTTAGGTTTTCACTTTTCTTTAAATCCTTCCCTTCTGTCTTAGAATCAATACTAAGTTTGGTCCCATGACAGAAGAGCCATAAGGGCTATGCATTTGGGGTTAAGTGACTTGCCCAGGGTCACACAGTTAAGAAGTTTCTGGGGTCAGATATGAATCCAGGACCTCCCATCTTTAAGCTTGGCTCTCTATCCACTCAGCCAATTAGCTGTCCCAGTTTTCACTTTCAAGAAAGGAATGTCCAATGCCTTAACCACAAGGACTGAAGGATTATGGGGATTTCAGATACCATAAATGATGGAAAGAGTTTTAGTCCCAGGCCTACTCAGAGAATCATAGAATGTTTTATATGTGTGTGTGTGTGTGAATAAATATATATATTTTAATACTCTTCTCATTTGACAGGAGGGAAAGCTGCAAGTACAGGTGACTTTGTGATATGAAACTAACACTGGCTTTCTGGGGCTCTGCAGTCTGAATTCTACATCTCAGCACATGAGGTATCAACCCTTGTGACTGGGGACATTGGGGAAGAGTCTGGTATTTTCTGCTTTCTCCTTATATTTCTTATGCTCCCATTCTACCCCATTAGATCATAAGATCTGTGATGGAAGGGACTTAGAGGATGTGTGACTTATTTCTATAGCCCCCATAATGGCCCAACACAAAGCCTTAGAGAAATTAATTTAATCAATGCTTGTTGAAATGAATTTTATTGCTTTTTCTTTCCCCAGTGTGAAATAGAATATTTTTTAAACCCTTACCTTCTGTTTTAGAATCAATACTGTGCATTGGTTCCAAGGCAGATGAGTGGTAAGGGCTAGGCAATGGGGGTTAAGTGACTTGCTCAGGGTCACACAGCTGGGAAATGTCTGAGGACAGATTTGAATCCAGGACCTTCCATCTCTAGTCCTGTCTCTCAATTCACTGAACTACCCAGCTGCCCTCCCCCCCCACCTTTTTTTTTTTTTTTTTTTTTTTTGCTACTACTACTAACTCTACCCAGTTGTTGTTCAGTTCTCATTTCCTGATTGTCTTCCTGGAAGTTCTTTTCCTGACAACCTAACCCTCTGTCTTTCATGGGAGTGGCTGGAACTCTGAGAATGAAGCCTCTAGGTAACTCTATCTTTTTATTTTATTGTATTTTTTTTAAACCTAGTAACAGTTTTAAGAGGGCAAGGTCTGGTGAGGAAAAGGTAAGAGGTTTTATTCGCAAAGGGGGAGGGACCCAATCTTTGGTTTCAGTCCTTAATAGAATTCCTAACTGGGTGATGTTGTCACCTTTGCCTTTTCACAGGTTCTCAAGCACTTTTCACCTGTTTCTGGCATTGGAACTTTGTGAATGGAGCCAAGTGATGTACTTAGCACGGGATGTACCATTTAAGAGCCAGGGCTGGGACTGTGTATGCCAGGGACTTGGAATGAGAGACATTGGTACCCTTGTTCCAAATGTAGGCTCAGAACGACCTGGAGATTCTACTAGAAATTTGGCCTTTGTGAGCTCAACTCGCTTGTTTACAGGTAGAGTTGAGAGACTGGAGTTGTGCCAATTTTTATTGATAATAATGGCACATATTTATGGGATACCCAGGCTCTATGCCCTGCAGTCTGCTCTGCTGCTTTGCCAATAGGATCTCTGTCTTTCAACTGCTTTTTTTTTTTTAACCCTTACCTTCCGTCTTGGAGTCAATACTGTGTATTGGCTCCAAGGCAGAAGCATGGGAAGGGTTAGGCAATGGGGATTACGTGACTTGCCCAGGGTCACACAGCTAGGAATTGTCTGAGGTCATATTTGAACCCAGGACCTCCCATCTCTAGGCCTGGCTCTCAATCCACTGAGCTACCCAGCTGCTCCCCTTCAACTGTTCTTTAAGATTTGTCTCCTCCAAGTAGTATATAAGTTCTTTGAGAATAGCAATTGTTTCATTTTTTCCATTTGTATCCCCATTGCTTAGCACATAATAAATGCTCAGAATAATTATAATTGTGGAAAATTACATTATAAGGCCATAAAGGAAACCAATTATATTGAAATAGTTATTTAAAAAAAAACAATTTCATGGATCCCAGGTGAAGATCAGCTGCTCTAGTGAAGGTCTTTGATTCAGACCAGGGCCTAAGGCCAGGCAATCATTTCTTTTTCCTCTTCCTCTTCTTCTCCTTTTCCTTCCCAATACTCTTCATCTTAGAATCAATACTGCGTATTGATTTCAAGGCAAAAGGGTGGTAAGGGCTAAACAACAGGGGCAACTTGCTCAGAGACACATAGCTAGGAAGTATCTGAATCTAGATTTGAACTCAGAACCTCCTGTGTCTAGACTTGGCTCTCAGTCCATGAGCACTTCCCCAGGCAATTGTTTAAGTTACCTGGTAGAATCTGATAGATCTCTTGGGGTCACTTTTTAAGATATAGGATAGATCAGCTCACTGTGATTACTACTTCCTGCAAAATGATCCCCATCCCTACTCAGGAAAGACTAGGAGAAACTAGAGGAGAGGGATTTGCAGCTCATTTTGTTTGTTACTTACCAGCTCTGCCAAGGCTGTTCTTACTCATAGACAGAATGCTGTATGAGGGCCACCCACACAGAAGCTGCAACTTTGGCTTTGGGGAAAGGAACTCAGCAGTCAAAAACATCTTCTCTTAATATTTTGCTGAATGAAAATTCAACAAATTGTTCAACAAAAATTCAATCAAAATCATTGAATCCAAAACGACTCCTCCAATTTGCCATGTTGGAATTCCCACTAATAGGAGCCATGGCTTTCCATTGTGGCATTGGAACATCGATTAATTTGCTCAGGATGAGGGGGAGAACATAGCGATCCATTATCAGCCATTAAACAGCAGTATGGACATAGTAGGTGTTATCCTGCAAGGCAGGCATCTCGGTCCTTGAGAGAAGTGAACTCTATTTGGGGAAGTTTTGATTCAACAAAATATGAATCAAATATCTCCTCTGGGAGGAGTGTGTGTGTGTGTCTGTTGAGGTGAGGTGGGATGTTGAAAGGGAGGAGGAATTTGATTTCAACATGGGGGAATTTTTCAGGGAGAATGTCTGGACTGGAAGGGCAGAACCTGAAGGCTGTGGGCCCTGATGGTTGGGTGAGACAGGAAAACTAGAACTGAGTGCCAAACATAAACTTTGTTTGGCTCTCAGTTTTGCCATGGGTCATCCTTGAGTCTGAGCAAAAGGTCTGGCAAAAGAGGAAGTCGATGTTATTGATCTACGGGGAATTTTGAGTTATGCAGGAAGGTTGGCCATGAGCATTCCTACTTCAATGAAAACTCACAGCATCAGCTTTTCCTCATTATGGTGGTCATGTGGATATTGGTGGGCATGTTGGCCTTGAGATCTGGGAAGGGGTACTTTGAAAATAGCGACCTCGCTAGATTCCTTATAAAAAAAATAGAGTTGAGGCAGGTAGGGGTCACAGTGGATAAAGCGTAAGACCTGGATTTGGGAGGACCTGTGTCCAAATCTGGCCTCAGACCCTTCCTAGTCATGTGACCCTACGCAAGTCACTTAACACCAATTGCCTAGCCCTTGCCCTTCTGTCTTAGAGTTGTTACTAAGATAGAAAATAAAGCTTAAAAATTAGAGTTTTCCAGCAGCATTTTAGGTTTCTAGCAGCATTTAAAAATGTCTCATTAAAGGAAAATTTCTCTGACTGGCCCGGAGAATGGATGGACAGAGGGTGAGGAGTGACGAGGAGAAGCGCAGCTCAAAAATATACCCAAATGGGGGAGTTCCTATGAAAATACAGGCTGCCAGCTATAGATTTTGTGCTTGGGGTGTGTGTGTGTGTTTTCCAGGACAACCTCCCAGTTCCATGTCATACTTTATTTAACAATATTAAACAGGCACTTTTGATAGCACACATACAACATCATAAAAGGCAACTTTTGCTCAGTTTGCTCTCTCTGACAAAATATCAAAATAAAAACTTTTGACATAGACATTGCACCCAAGGTAAAATTTTTTTAATACATTACAATGAATCTTAAAGATACACATGAACAGAATAAAGCTTCTTTTTTCCCCCTTCTCTTTTTAAATCATCTAAAAGGCCAGGCGCCACATACTCTGTATTGTGTCAGTGCATAAATACACCTCCTTGATCTGGGAGCTCAGGAAAAGAAGTCCTAGGTTTAGTCATTTCTTTCATGGGCTGCTTTGCACCTGAGTTTTTCTCTTAGATTGCAGAGGCTGGGTGTACCCTCTGCTAAATATGACAGAACCTTAAAAGTGATCGTGATGTCGTAGAGAGACCAGTGCAACGGGACATTCATTATCTGGTTTCTCATTGGTCTTTCTCCTTTCCTTTCCATACAGGCCAAAGTGTGTCCCAATAGTCATCCTCGGACCCCACCTCCTCCCCACCACTTTCTCTTGTTTTTTCTTTGCAATCAAGGAAGTCTGTATTCACATTTAAAGAATGAAAATAGCACCGGGAACTGTGCAGTTAGAGAGCTGATGCTTAGAGCTGCTAACTTTATACAGTGAGAGAGGTTAAAACCGGTGCTTTCGGGGACTGTGGAGACAGCACCAGTCGGTGGTGGCAAGTGAGCCCAGTTCTCTCCATTTTCCACATGGAAAAAAAAAAGTTCGTCACAAATTTCAAGGTGCGGTTTGAGTCAACTGGCATTTTCCATCCATTTGCAGCATTTACAGTGGTCAAATAACGGTACCGCTGTCTGAAATGAGAGGGCTCACTCAACGTCAAGGCTAGATTGTGGGAACTTTGCTACGCAGGGAACGACTGTTTCGAACAGAAAGCTCTGCACCCTCCCTCCAATTTCATTTACAGGGCTGGGTGGGTTGTATTTCTAAGAACACCAACAACAAGAACAATAACAAAACTGTACTGCTTTGTCAGTTTCTATTAGATGAATCGTAGAGGATAATTTGTGCAAAATCGTCGACTGTTCGCTTTCTACAGTGTACTGCACCTCATGAATAAGACGCACGGGGAATGAAGTTCATGTCTTCAAGTACTTGGTCTAAAGATAACACAGAGCCAGTCTCCAAGGGAGCCCAGACTGGCCCGGACCTACCCTTGTCACCTCAGCACTTCTGCAAGAAAGGAATTGCTCTTGACAATCCAGGCTGCCCAAAGCGATTACCATTTTAGTTCATGAAAATCATCAGAGACATCAAAGTCCCAGCATTTGCATGAGAAATCAGGTGAGTTTAAAAAAAAGATTAGTAGACACAAAGCAAACTATTTCACAGAGACAGCAGTGCGAGTTCATTTAAGCTAAACAGAGAAACCATGCTACACAGATGAATGGAATGCTTTGATCATTTCCCCCTTGCCAAGCCTTCCGTGGCAGCTGAGGATCAGCACGAGTCACTTTCATAAATTACTCAGAAGTATCTCTTCTTAAAGGAATTTTAAAGCTAGTTAATTTTTGTCCAAACAGTTGGCTTAGGAGATTGTTCTGGGATTCAACTGTCCTGTACTTGTGAGTTTCAGCAGGTTTAGCACCTTGGACAGTTCTACCCCTCTTGAGAGTGCTGTGGAGGGATGAGGGAGTTCCTTTGGGCACTACCTCTCGGAAAGATTTTCCCAAGATCCCTTTCTTGGATTTGGTGTTCCTTTTGTGGTGGTGAGTTTCTACCTTCTTCTGGTTGTAAGGGTCAGGCACGGTTTTCTTGAGCTGGCTGCTTGTCGCTGAGGGTCTGGGTTTGGACGCTCTGTTGTCCAGAGTCCCACGCCTCCTAGAGGATGGCATAGAACCGTTATTACTTGTCCACTCTGCTTTTTTAAAGTTCCTTGGGCCTTCACTCCTACCCATCTCTGGAGCTTTCTTCTTCTTCCCATCCCCCTTGATGTTCTCTCTGGAGACCAAGCTTCCTTTGTGCCCCAAGCCCTTACATTCTTTTTGTCTCTTGGAGAATCCTTTGGTGGAGATGCTCAAAGCTGGCTTCTCAGAGGACAGGCCAAGATCTTTGTGGTCTGGCTTAGTCGGTAACATGGATGTTTCACTTTTGAGTTGGGCACTGGTGGGCTTTGGTTGACTACAACCTCCTTCTTTTACATTGCTCCCAACATTGTCCTTTGCCTGAGGACTCTGGTTGGGCTTGGCTTTCAGGGTGGTGGACCTTGATGCATCCTCAGGACAGGGTGTGCTAGAGGCTGCCTCTCTGGGGCCATGATTCACTGTGATTTTCCGTTGGGGGGCTGAATCCTTGGTGACTCTGTTTAGAATTGGTGATGCTGTTCGGTCCTTGAGGGGCTGTGTAGAATGGGGAATCTTAGTACAACTAAGTTTGGAGGAACTTTCCTTCTGGGACATTGTGGCACCCCTGAGGCTATTCCCTGTGCCTCTCTGGGGTTCTTTGGGCCATGGAGCCTCCGTCTTGTTGCTGTGTGTTGTGGAGATTTTCTTCCCTGTCCTGACCAAAGGATTCTCAGTTGTTGTATGTTCTGGAGAATCTAGATAGCCGGGTGTCTCTCTGTCATCATTCACTGTTGGTTTATCTTGAGTATTGGTGTATCTGTTTTGTACTGGGGCCAGGCGAAGTGCCATATTTTCTTCAGTTTCTTGGCTTCTCCCAACTGGAAGCGTAGGCAGGTCTTGTTCCAACTTGCATATTTCTGAAAAAGGAACAGGGCTTCTTGGAGGGGGATCATCTTTTGGTTCCTCTGGGCATAGCAGTGGCACACTTTGACGCTCCTTGCATCTTTCTGGGATGTCTGAGAGAGGAGAATCTGAGAGAGGGGATAGACATGGTGGAGGTAACTGCAGGAGCTCAAGGGGGCAGTCTTCCATTTTGTCCAAGTGGTCAGAGAGGCAGCCTATCAGGTGTTCAGGTTTTTCTTCATCGGACAGTCTTTCTGGGGAATTGAGTGCTTCCCCCAAGAAGGACTTATATAGAACTGGGGGAGACTTCTCACCCAAGGCAAGGCTGCTGCCAACACGGTGATCTAGTGGTCTTGGTGCCACCTCTGCTTCTGGTCCTGGAAGGCTGCTGGGAAGTGCCACCTTTCTCTTTTTATGGGGTGGCATGCTCTCCTGGGAGGTGACTTCTTTTTTCTTCCTCTCTCTTCCATCTCTGGACCCAGCACCCGGTCTCATCACCCCCCTGAATTTGAAAGTCCGGTTCCCTTCTGCTAGGTGCTTCTCCATGTGCCGTTCATACTGTTCCTTCTTGGAGAAAGTGTAATTGCACGTGCTGCAAATGAAGGACTTTTTGATGACGTGCATGACATCAGCACAGAGCTCACATGCATACAGTGTGGTGTGCTTGATTTCTGGCTTTTCCTTCACACCGTGCTCCTGGCTCAGGTGGCCACGGAGCTCACGGGTCTCCTTGTAGAACTTGGGACATCGGGTACACATATAGATCTTCTCCAAGCTGTGCACCACCAGGTGGCGCTGGAGTTTGAACGGCTTGGGAAATTGCTTCCCACAGTGGTGGCAATCCCTAGAGGGGTCTTTGCACTGGGGGTGCATGGGGGCTACTTTTGAAGGGTGTTCCCCACTAGGGCCGGGATCAGGAGACCCTACTTTGGGAGAACTGGATGAGGCATTGGTCACGGTGGGGGAGCTGCTGTTGGCAGGAGTGTTGGTTTGAGCCAAGGGCTTGTTCTTGCCGCTGCCTTCCGTGATGTCTTGACTTCCTTTAGGTTCTTGCTCTTTGGGATCTTTGCTCCCTTTACTAGCAGAGCGCTTGCCTCTGGAGGGCCTGGGCTTCCGATTCATGATGGTGTTCAAGAACTGAGTAACCGCATTGTCCTCGCCGAAGCACGTGGGCAACCCTGTCATGCATTTCTGAACTTGACCTTTCCGAGCAAACTTTGCAGCATGTTCTCGTAGGTGTTCGTTGTACATCCACACGTCTGAGATCTCCTTAAGGCACATGCCACAGGCCCAAAGGCCTACCTTGTTCCTGGCATGCTTCCCTTTTAAATGCTCCTTTAATTGTTCTCTGGAACTGAATTTCCTCTGAACACACATGTAGCACGTGGGGGGAGGAGATGGGTTGTGCGTGAGCTTGTGAAAGTCCAGCTCTCCCAGGGTGAGAAACCATTGGAAGCACACTTTACACTTGTAGTGCTTTTCCCTTGTCTTGATGGTCATGTCACCCCGACTTCTTCCCCCTCTCCCTTCCTCTTCTTTGCGTTTGATAGGTGAGATGTGCTCATTCCCCTTCTTCTTGAAACTTAAAGTGCTTGGGTCAGACTGGCCTGAACAGTCTTCACAAGGGCTATAGAAATGCATGTCTCTCATTTCCAACTTTGTGCTCAGCAGCTCAATGTCAATGGGATGAAGTTCTGGGGAGCCTGGGTTCCTCTGAATATGGCCAGCATAGGTCTCTACCTCCAGCTCTGGGGGCTCGGGACTCACTTCTCCCAAGGAATACTCATTCTTAGGTTCTATCGGTGACTTGAAAGACATTTCGTTGCAATGATCCAAGACTTCCAGGTCATTCCAAACAGCTGGTGATATATGCAAGTTGGGGATGGCTTCCAACCGATTGTTTGGGCAGAGATAAGTCAACATTTCGTCATCATCCAGGTTGAGGCCCATCTTGGTGTCACTGTCTATTTCACTGTCTGGCTTAGGAGCTCCTATGCCAGGACTCAAAGACCAGGTGTCATTCCCATGGCACATGTCCAATGGGAAGGCATCATGGAAAGACATAGACTCATAATTACAGGGGTCCTCCTGGGTGACACAGAAAGAATCAGTGTCACCAAGATCAGATGGCAGGCGAATGGAGAACATCTCTGTGGACCCCACCACCTGGCTGCTGGTTTCTATAACAGGTTTGGGTTTCTTGGGCCCCTTTCCATAAACACGGGTGCACTTCCTCCGGGAGAAGTGATCATCCCTTGGGAAGAGAAGAGAAAATGTGGCATCATCATCAAATAAGTGCTGCAGGTCCACTTTGGTCTGATCTCTGACAAAGGGATCTTTGCTCTGCTCTCCCCTGTTCTTGTCTTCTGAGTCCATCACATTGTCCTCTGAGAAGACCTGGGGTAGGCTATTGGTTGTTACAGTTTTTCTTTTTTCTGGATCTGAAGCTTCCAAGGGCAAGTCTGACTTAGCAGGACTTAAGGATGCCTGCTTCAAGGGCAAATCATGCTTTTCCAATATGCCTGCTTCTAATGTCCCCCTTTCCATGACATATTCCTCAACATTCATACCATGAGTATCTTCACACATCTCATTATAAACACTGCACAACTCTTCCTCTCTGGGCCTCAGGAAATTGTTTTCCCAGGATTCTTCTGAAGTCTGGATCTGGTCTCTTGTTGACGGGCTCTCCATTCTCCCTTGACTACTCATCGTATCATTGAAGGGCTTCTGGCCAAGTGTCTCTTCTGTGAACAGTAACTGGCTGCCCATTTCATCCAAATCCTTGAAAGTCTCATGGACAGGTCTGGCACTGAGAGACGGCTGGATAGAGTAAGACCAGTCCTTCCCCGGTGGTAAGAGGGAACGATTTGGCTTCTCAGGATAATTGGCCATGGTAAATGATGAATTTGAGTCAGGTCTATCTAAAATCATATCAGGAGAAAGATCTGGGATATCCTTCTCCAAGTCTGAAGCCTCAATGCATACATTTTTCCTTGGGAATCTTTTCACTTCCTTTTTTCTCACTCTCCTAACTAATTTCCCTTCTGAATCACTGTTTAAGTCTACAGCATCTTTGTTTTGGCGCTTCCTCCCTCTTCGCCTTCTGTCCGACTTTTTAGGGCTGGGCTTCCTCCTATGTGACTTGTCTGATTTCTCAGGCTCCAAGGCCTGAAGTTGTGTCTTTGCTTTGCCATTCACCAGGTCTGAGTGAAGGAGTTCCTGGGTCAGTGGAGAAGCTGCAACCCTGGGGCCACTTAGCCCTGAACTGGCCTCCTCAGCTTCTTGGGTGTTGGGCTCATTCTCCAGAGGTGGTCCAGGATTAGGGCTGTTGTTCATTAGTGAATTACATGCCTTCTCTTTCATTGTCATAGCTCTTGGGCTTTTCTTAGAGCGGTGCCTTGATATTTTTGTTCCCTTTTCCAAAGGAGCTGAGCTAGATCTGGTTGTTTTGTTTGGCAACGAGGTGTTCTCATTCTTTATCCGATGTTTCACAGCTTTGTGTCTCATCAAGCCTGGTTTGGATTTGAAGGACAAGTTGCAGATATCACAGGTGACTTGTTGATTATTTGACTGTGGGGGACTTCTTTTCCACTGGCCATTCCTCAAAGCCAGTGGCTCCTTTTTCAATTTACTCTTTTCTTGAATGGGATCCAGGGGGCTTTGCACACCACCGATGGGAGGGTCAGGCCGATCATTTCTGCGGCTTTTAGAAGGATTCGTTCTTAAACTGTCCTTTCTTGGGGCCACACTTGGAGAGGCAGAAGTGAATGAGTTCACTTCTAGTGCTGCTAAAAGGTGGACATTCTCTGGGTCCCCAGTGTTGGAATCAGGACTCTCTGTAAGTTTAGGGCTCATAACTGCAGAATAGGTCTCCTCTTCATTGTTTTTAGCTTCAATTTCTTGTTGAGAACTCAGATCTTTCTTTACTTTAGCTTCCCTGCTACTTGGAGAGTTCCTGGGGCCCTCTGGGTAGTCTTTGCTTTCCTCTTGGGAGTGGACACTGAGAATCACTTCTGGGAGGGATCTCGATTGGTTTTCCTTGTGGTGGGGGCATGCCAACTCCATGCAGGTACATATCATGGGTATTCTTCTGACCACATCATTCTGGCCCAAGTGTGGAATATAGGAAATGGTGGAGTCATGTGTTGGTGTCTTCTGGGAGGAGTCCTCTTCTGGGGGAGATGATGTAAAATGGCTGAAGCCAAAGGGAATAGGGGAGGTCCTTGGTTCTTCTTCTCTGGGCTCCACTTGGTTATCTAAAATATTCTCCTCTAGAAAGTGTCTGCCACTGCCAATTGCAGCTTGTGGAAGGGAGACATTGATGCTCTGGTCCCGAAATACTGGTTGAGGTGAATGAATGTCTTCGTCAGTGATCTTTTCCCCTGAGCTCTGTGCAGGGTAACACTCCAGACTTTTCTCAGGGTCGCAGATGCTTTCCTTCAAAGATGAAGGAGTTGATTTCCTCTCTGGATTGTTTGGTAGGGCACTATCTTCATCTTTTTCAACTTGAGCATCCATAGTTTTCAGGAAATGTTTATCTTCACTATCTTGCAGACATTCCTGGCCAGAAGTCACTGCCTGCGAAGGAAGGCCAAGGGCTGAGTCCTTTCCTGAGGGAGGAGTCTGAAGTCCTTGCCTTGGAGAGACACTGGCCTCTTCTGCAAATGATGCAGAAATTGTTTGGCCTTTCCAATGGTCCTTCTCTAAGCGGTGCTTGGGGTGTGGGGAATAAACTTGCTCCTCAGGTGATTTCTCGGGGCTCCTTTTGCTTTCGTGAACAGAAGGGAACTGCTTTTCCTCATTCCCCCAAGCACTGCCTTTGCCTCGTGTTTCTGTAATTTCATCACCTAATACCGCTTCCTCAAGAGAGACAGGGATCAATGGGGATTGCTGGTGCTTTTTAAATGTCCAGTTTGCTATGCTGTGCTCTTGCTCTAGCTCTCTGTTGGGTTGATCTTCCTTTTTTGCCAATTTGGTCACTTGGGAGTCAGATGCATCATTGAAAAGGGACAAATCGGTGTCTTGTGAGACATCATCTGGGCAGATGTGAAGGTCACCTGGTTCTGGGCTCTGATGTAGCTGGGTTACATGATTCTGTGCCTTGGGGCTCTCCATTTTGGATTGCTTTTCAGGGAATGATTCTGTTTCACTGAGTGATCCCAGATTTCCATCTATCTCTGGGAATAGCTGAATTCCTACTGTAGTAGTGAGACATGTTTGCCCACCTTCTATGACTCCATTGGCAATGTTGTGGCCACAGGCCAAATGTTCATCCTCCTGACCTTCCCCTTTCAGATGAGAAGGGCTGCCACTTGGGATTTGAAGACTGGTGGAGAGTAGTTCTGTGAGGCAAGAGGGTATTTTTTCTTCCTCATTACTCTGGACCGTCCTGGCTACAAAGAGCTGAAGTTCTTGTAAGGGATTCACTGCTGAACTCTGGGATGCCATCACTGTCTCACCACCATGAACTGAGTCTTTGTCCAAACTCAGCACCTCAAATAATGAGGCTTTCTCTTTGCCAGCCTTCTCACAGATGGGCATCAGTGGATAAGAGATGGAAGCCACAGCTTCCTCATTCCCCTCCAAGATAGACTCCTCTTCACTGTGATGGGAGATGATGGTACTCTTAGGAGTTTCTGCCCTATTTACTTTCTTTAAGGCATTTTTCTCTGCGGTGTTGAAATTTCTGGCATCAGAAGATGAGGCAGTGTCCAGAACTGGAACACAATCATCCCGAAAACCCATTTCAGATTTCAAATGGGTAACTTGATTGCCAAATGCTTCCAGCTCAGGTGGCTCACTGAATGTCTGAGACATCTCCTGTGGGTCTGGAAACATGTCTTCTCTAGTTTTTCTTGGAAGAAGCTGTAGGGGATCTTGTTTATTCATTTCGTTAGCCTCCTTGTTTTTAGAATTTATGGACTCCCGGATGGGGCTGCTCTTTGTCAAGCTCTCTGCAGAGGCTAAAGGCTCTAACTTTTCAGACACACTGGGAAAGGAGGAGTTAGCACCGACGAAGGATTCATTTTCTACCTCAGAGCAGCTGATCTGCTTTGAGATTTCAGCTTCCTGGAGCTCAAGCTGAAACTGATGACATGTCAACGGTGAACCAAAAGGATTTAGAGTGACGGTATCTTCATGTGTGTTTGGGGCTATGTCTGTTGCCAGTGGGTCAAATGATATGGTACACGACCAGCTTTCCTGATGACTTCCGTAGTCTCTATCCATGCCACCCACTGCTCCTTTCTCCTCACCTGGATCTGGGCCACTGTGACTTTTGGGTGCTATGAGATCTGTGTCCTCAAGACTGGTAAGTTCATGGGCCAAGAACAAATGCTTCTCATGCTCAGGTTCTTGCCCTAGAGGTGAAGGTGAGAATTGTTTAGTTGTTTCAGGTGCATCCAGAGCAATAAAATGCTCTGGAGACTGTAGGACTCCAGGGGCTGCATCGTCGAGTTTGCTGGTCTGAAGTTCACTTTCCAATTCTGTGACCAATCGCTTGATCTCCAGTTCATCCTCGGACATGTTATTCATAAAAGGTACATTATAGTCTTCTATCTTTCCTGGCAAAGGGATTTGGCTGGAAGTCACAGTTCCTTCACTGGGAAATTTCTTCTCTAATGATTTTTCCACTGAAAGGTCAGGAAAACGGCCCATGTCATCAGACAGGACTGGTGACACTTCTTCTAGACCCCAGTCCTTTTCATGGAGAAATGAGGGGTACTGTTGCTCAAGCTCAGAAGGTTTGCTTGGGGAGGTGCTTTCGCAGGTGAAAGGAATGTAACTGACCTTAGTGGGCGACATGCTGCTATAGAGAGGGGTGTCAAACCCAGCCACAGGGAGGCCACCAAATATAGATGATGAATCAAAGCTCAGTGGGGGAGAAACTTTGCCCGGTTCAGATTCTGTTACGTAAGGTGGAATCTTGGAGGATCTGGACTCAAAGGCATTGGAGCTGGTGTCATCCTGGCCCAGGTAGATGTTTTCGACATGCGATGGCTCCAGGACTAAAGGTTTTGAATATAGGTTGCCATCATAATGACCTGATAAATCCTTTTGCCTGGGGGATGCTTCATTAGTGGTGTTCTCATAAGAATTATGACCTTTGCTAGAGAGCATAATCCTGATGGGATCCCCATTATAACAGCCAGTGGGGATGGCAAAGTCTTTAGGATCTATACTGGGGTCGTGGTTCTTTAAATACTCGATGCTGGCTTCTGAGTAACTGATATCCAGAGAGTTCGAAACCTGGGAGGGATTAATTAATTTTCTGGTTTGGTACTTCAGGGTGCTCCCATTGAATGGAGAAAATGGAGGTTCAATATTCTGGGTGGTGTCTTGCAAAGTGGATGGAACTGGACTTTCAGAGACTTCCTGTGGCACCATGTCAACATGAGTTCCTCCCATTTTGGCCTTCGAGGCTGCCTTTTCATTGCTGCCCATCTGATTGGGTTTGGAGGTTATGCTTTCTTCACTTTGCATCATTTTGTCTTTGGCCATAGGTTTCCCATTTTCATCTATGTAATTGGTCAGTGGAAAATTGGTCTTGCTACTTGGTAAGAGCTTGGTTCTGGTTGACAATGCTTTGGTGGAGCCTGGTCTCTTGCTCTTTTTGGAAAAGTCTTCTAGCAATGGGTGGTTTTCTGCTGGACTTTGCTCATGGTCGGGAAGCTGTGGAAGTCTTGCTGGAAGAGGGAAGGTGTGGTCAGAGTCATTTGGACTCCTTATCTCACAGACACTTTCCTTTTCATTGTCAGAATCTCCCTTCTCAGTGCTTTGGGATCGTCCCTCTATCTTGTTGGTCAGATTCGTGCTTTGGTCATCACCAGGGGAAGGCTGACACACCTTCTCTGGGCCCAGGGACGTACTCTCTTTCTTATTCCCTGCTTCATCATTGGGGTCCTTCTGGAAATCCTGACATCTCTTTCCTCCCCGTCTCTGGCCTCGTTCCTTTTCTCCTCGCTTTTGCCTTAAAAAGTTGTATCTGGGTCTGCCCTTGATGCTGGAATTTTCCAACTGCCCTTTTCTAGGTGAACTGGGAGGGCATCCTCTTCCTTCCTCATCAGAATCTGAGATGTAATCATATTCCCCAAACTGCCCACTCTTGGCTGTGGGGACAGGCTTTGGTGTCACTAGGGAGAACTGCATGATTCGGCTGTTCTTAACTTGTAGTTTATGTGGCTTGTTTTTCTGCTGTACGATTTTATGAATAAGTTCTTTGCTCCAGGTACCATTTCGGGCTTTCCTCCTCTTCCCTTCCTTCTTTGAGAATCTGTGCCTCTTAGGACTCCTGGGTCCTGAATGTGTGTTAGCTGTTCCATCCTGGCCTTGGCCATCGGGGTCTGAATCAGGGCTGCTTTTTCGGGGTTGTTTTCTTAGTTCCCTCGAGCTTGGCCTTCTTGTAGGGGGTGGCGTGGAGGATGTCTTGCTGAACTTCCTCCTTGGCCTTCCTCGGCTTGCTTTCACCACCTTACTCCCTCCTGTTCCTAGGGGATCAGTGGGAGTCAGATCTTTCCTGTAAAGACTGACTCTTTTCCCCCTGCCCCGTTCCCTTGCTTTGCATGTCCTTTCTTTCTCAGGGGGCAGCTGCTCCGCAAGTCGGCTTTGGCTCCTGCGCCTGGTCAGGTAGCCTTCTTCACAGTGACTGGCTGTTTGGGCTGGAGGCCCTTGCCCTTGCCCTCCGTCTGGGCCCACATATTTCGGCTTGGTTTCAGGCCCTGCTCCTTCCTTGGTCTTATAAGACTGGCTGGTGCCCAGTCCTTTGGTAGCGGACAGTTCCTCATCAGTGAAAACATCAATAAAGCTGCTGTCAATCTCAGGGTTGTCCGATTGGTACTCCAGGCCATTCAGGGCCTCTGTGATCAGGCTATCCAACTTAGCATCCTCTATCTCCAAATCGGATGCCGTAAGAGACAAGGAATTTGGAAAGAAGTTTCCTTTTAAGGAGTCCTCTTTGCTTTCTCCCTTGCTCTCCCCATCTAAAATGAAGTCAGCAGATTTGTTGGGGCCGAGCAGATGTGAGTGGGGATCGGAAGATCCCTTGGGCACTGTGAGCCCAGACCCAGGCTGGGGAGTCCTCAGGGGGTCTGGCGGGCGCTTTCGGCTCTCAGCGGGTCTCGAGCCATCTCGCATCTCTGTGAGGAATGCCGAGGGTAAGCCGCAATACTGCCGATGCTCCAGGAAGGAGGCCAGGTTACTGTAGTTCTGGTCACATTGTTTGCAGGTGAGCAGCACATCCAGCTGATCCAGGCTTGCACTGCTGATTGAGTTAGCTAGGAAGTGATGGGAGGAATAGGGGGGCAGCTCGCCTTCAAAGCTGTCCAGACCTGCTTTGCTGACATCAGCGACTGCTCTGGGAAACGGGCTTTCCTGAAGGCATTTAAAGAGGTTCTCATCCTTTGGTCCATCTGCAGGGAAATGAAATGCCTTAATGTTCTCAGACGGATAAGGGATGGAAATGTCCCTCGATGGGTCTGGAGAGTGGAACGTCTTGTTCTCCTTTGGGTGAATGGGGGGCTGGAAATAGGAGGAAGGGGCAAGAGGGACAGGAAGCTGGCCCTCTTCTGAGCTGTGATTAATAGGACTGGTAGACAGGGGCGAAAGAGAAGAACAAGTGCTATTGCTTGTGGGATTGGGGACAGGGGAGGGCAGAGGGGATTCGACTGGAGAAGTTGCTGCTAACCCTGGTGAGGGCAGGGCCAAAGAAAGCTTGGAAGCTCTTCTGGTTGAGGCCTGAGGTTGGCTCATTCCGAAGAACAAGGGTTTGGTCCTGGCGTCACAGGAAGGAGAGCCGGCTTCCTTCATCCCTTCGTAGGGATAAATGCCAGTAGGGCCCCCATTTAGCTGGATGGCCTCACTTCTCTGGGCTACAATCTTTTCCCCAGCCCCAAGGATCTTCCCAGGATAGCTTGGAGGGCTGGACAGGTGGGCTGTCTTTGAGATCTTGCCCACTCCTTGCCATTCAGATGTGCCTGGAGGGAAGGGAAGCTTTTGGCTGCTTAACTGTCTTGAGGGTTCAATTCGGTTTGGAGTAGGCATGGCAGAGTTGAGATGAATCTGCTGCCACATTACCCGGGCACCCTTTTGAACATGGGGCCTCTGCTCAGCACTAGTCTGGCATTCAAAAGAGAACTGATTCCCACCAGTGGGAGTAGGAGGAGGAGCAGGAGGAGCAGGAGCAGCAGCAGCAGCAGCAGCGGTGGTGGTGGTGGTGGTGGTGGTGGTGGAATAAGGTGCTGAATTTGGGTCTATTGTCGTAAACGTCTTATTGCCTCCTTCCCACGACTGGGCCCCCTTGGAGCGACTCTCGGCCACCATGGAACCATCCTTGTCCAAAGGCATGGAAGATGGGCTCATGCCATTGGCTGGGGAACCTCCAAAGACTTTGTTTGGAAAGTGCACTTGGGGGAGTGAGTTCTGTGGTATGTTCCTTCTAAGAGCGTTACTTGGCATGGGCATCCTGGGGCTTGGGATGCTGTTTTTTGCTGAGGAGTGCCTCTTTGTGACACCTTTGGGCATGCTACCATGTAAACTTGTTGAGAAAATGCCTTGGCCTTCTAGGAATGGAGTTGGATTTTGGTCGTTAGCACCAGAGGAAGAGATAGCACCATTCAGGTCGGGGGGAGGGTCTCCGTGCCCCTTGTAGGAGGGCAGAGGGGATGGAAGCTGAGCTCCTTGAGTCTGTGGATGCAGAAATGGAGCTGACTGTGAAGGGAGTGGATAGGGCCGGCCTTCTTGGGACAAACTGTCAAAGGAACCCTTGTTCAGGGGGTCTTCCTGCCAGTCCCTTGGAGAAGAGTGAAAGACAAATGCCCCATGGTGAGCTGCCAGGGAAGTGCCCACGTACTCTTGGCTGGGAGCGTCGACAGGGAAAGGCTCGGACACCTGCAATGGATATTGAAATGGCACAAAACAATGGGCGCTGGATTTGCTGCCCTCGGGGAAGGGGCATGACTTGCCAGGGGTGACATCATAGTTAGCACCTGGAAATCTCTTCTCAGGGGAAGGCCAGGAGTCTGCCCTGTTTACCTGGAACTCCAAATAGTGTGGTGGCCTGGCCAGGCTGGGGCTGTCCTGTGGAGGGCCCCCTTGCTGCTGGTCCTTCCTGCTGTGATGTAGGTGTGTGGTGGTTGGGGCCTGTGAGGTATAGTTGGTGGAGGTAAGGCTGGAGGGACCCTCCTGGAAGTACCTGTTGAAGCCAACTTCTTCTTGCTGGAGCTCGGCCTCTCGCTCTGGGAGGCTGGGGACGTTGAACCGGTAGCTCCCCGATGCAGGTCTCTTGCCGGCCTCTAGCTTTTTTGGTGGGGTGACTTTCTGTTGTGGGTAAGCAATGCCAATGGTGGGGTTGGCTCGGGAGTTGGCGATGGTGAGCCTGTAGAGTTGGTGTTGGCCTCGCTCCCCTTTCCCAGACCGTCGGCTTTTATCCCGGACCCTGCTCTTTCCTGTGGGAGACTGGACGGTCCCCTTCCCAGTGCCCCACGGGCCATTACTTAGCAACTTTGGCCGATTGTGAAGCGACTTGAAGTCAATCTTCCCAGCCTGCTGTGGTCTGATCACAGCCTCCCTTTGGCCGTGAGGCTCTTTGTCCTTGATGCTAAAGGGGGAGGTTGCCTTGGGCAGTCCATCAGACTGGGGACTGCTGAGCTCCCCTCCTTCCAACCTACCATGACATTCAAAGTCCTTGCCTTGCTCTTTGGAGCTGGGCTCAGGATCCTTAATGGAATAGACATGCTGTGTCTCTCCCTTCATGGTCCTGGGGAAGGACAGGGCTAGAAGGGACTGGCAGCCCTGGGATCCTCACGAATGGACTCTCTCTCTCCAGGCATGGTCCCTCAGGTCCAAGTATCTCAGAGGAGGCTCTTGACCAAGTGTAACTGGGAGCCGTCCCTGCTTACATCCTCATCTCTCCGAAGACGTGGGCAGGCAGTTGTGGTAAGGGCTGTTCTCATACTTCCAGACAGAGCCTGAAACGAGAGGATTGTACCAGTAAGAATGAGAAATACGGAAACCAGTAGGTTGGCTGTGGAGGACATAGAATGGTGAGCACTTATATAGCTCTTTTTTTTTGTTTTTGTTTTTAAAACCCTTACCTTCCATCTTGGAGTCAATACTGTGTATTGGCTCCAAGGCAGAAGAGGGTAAGGGCTAGGCAATGGGGGTCAAGTCACTTGACCAGGGCCACACAGCTAGGAAGTGTCTGAGGCCAAATTTGAACCCAGGACCTCCCATCTCTAGGCCTGGCTCTCAATCTACTGAGCTACCCAGCTGCCCCCTTATATAACTCTTGAAGGCCTGCAAAGAGCTTTGCACTGATTTTTTCTTATTTGAAACATTTAATTTAATTAATTAATTTAGAATATTTTCCCATGATTCTATGATTCATGTTCTTTCCTTCCCCTCTTCCCACCCCCTCCCATAGCCAATGAGCAATTCCACTGGGTTTTACATGTGTCAGTGATCAAGACCTTTTTCCATATTATTAATATTTTGCACTAATTTTTTCATTTGATTCTCACAACAATTTTGGGAGCTAAGTGATATTATTATAACCATTTTATTTTTATTTTTTAATTGAAAAATTTTATTTATTTTAATTTAGAATATTTTTCCATGGTTACATGATTCATATTCTTTCCCTCCCCTCCGACACCCCCCCCCCTTCCCTCAAAGCCGACATGCAAATCCACTGGTATAACCATTTTATAGATGAGAACACTGAGGCTGAGAAGGATTGAATGACATGCTCAGTTCACACAGGTAGTATATAGCTGGGGTTGGATTTGAACTCAGGCCTTTCTGACTATAGGCACAACCCAGCTCTTTATAATCAACTATACATTGAAAGCAAATGAAACCAGTGGACTGTGAGACAAGATAGTCCCAGCTCTGTCACTTGCTGGCTCATGACCCTCAGCACATCATTTAACCTAGTTGGACCCCAGACGGCATTGGAATAGTTGCTGTCCAAGGTCTTTTCCAACCCCTGCAATCTACTACATAAGGTCAGAGATTCTTAGAAAGGCACTTAGAAACTAATTCAACCATGTCTTTTTTATAGATGAAGAAACTGAGGCCCATAAAGGTTAAAGGCTTTTCTTGTCCAGTGTCATTCACATGGTATTAGAGGCAGGATTTGAACCCAAGCAACTTAAATCCAGTCAGGACACTTTTTAGGGGCAGCTGGGAAATACAGTGGATAGAATTCAGGACTTGAAGTTAGGAAGACCCAAGGGAAATCCTGTCTCCAAGATTTACTAGCTGGGTAATTATGGGCAAGCAAAAAAAAAATCAACCCACCTCTGTGACCCTCAGTTTCCTCATCTGTAAAATGGTGAACAATAAGACTATCTACCTTACAGGATGGTTATGCTGTGAGGTAACATATATAAAGTGCTTTGTACACCTTAAAGTGCTATAAAATACTACTTGCTATTATTACTTTGGAGCAGACAAACTCCCCATTAAATGGGAATTATTAGTTAATCTCACATTTCTTGAATTCTTTGAACTATTCAAAGCCCTTTCTCAGTCATCATTTCATTTAATTCTTGTGAAGAGCTTGTGGGGTGGAATGGCTATAACTCAGCATCTTCATTCTATGGACTGAAGTCCAGAAAAGGTGAGTATTTGGCCAAAGTCAAACAGCTAGTTGACATGGGCCTCCTGACTTCTACCCAGTGTACTTCCCACCACACCATGCTGCCTCCTGGACCTTTACCTTCTGTCTTATTCAAATATCTGTTCTGAAACAGAAAAGAGCTAAGGGCTAGGCAATTGGGGGTGAAGTGACTTGCCCAGGGTCACATAGCTAGGAAATGTCTGAGGCTAGATTTGAACCCAGGACCTCCTGATTCCAAGCCTGGCTTTCGATTCACTGAACCACCCAGCTGCCCGTGGACTGAGTCTTTAGACCAGGGGTCAGCAATCTTTTTGGCCGTGAGAGCCATAAACGCCACATTTTTTTAAATGTAATTTCGTGAGAGCCGTGCAGTGCTCACAGTGCCGCTCCTGTAACAGCGCCTGAAAAAAAATGGACTTTATGGCTCCTGCAGAAAGAGCCATATCTGGCCCTCGAAAGAGCCAGATATGGCTTGAGAGCCATACGTTGCTGACCCCTGCTTTAGACATTTCACTCCCAAAATAGAAGCTGGAGGCAAAACTAGCATGGCGACCAACGGTGGTGGTAGTGATGACGGCGGTGGTGTGTATGCATACGCTGCCTTAGCTTGGGGAGCTTCTTTCCCTTAGTGTGGGATGAGAAGGAGATACTTTCCCAGCCCTACCTAGACACGTGCCCCAGGGAGATGCTTGCTCAATTTTGGCCGCCCCTCCAGACTTAATGGCCATCACAACTCTTTCCCAGGGCCTGCCTTTCATGGGACCTGTTGTTCCCAATTTGGTGCCTGCTTTGGGTACAGCAAGGGGGTTAGTGATGAAGGATCTCTCCAAAAGAACAACCTCAACTTTTTAGTCCTATTTCCTGCCTTCCTCTGCCTTCCAGAACCCTCCTCTATGGTTGGCTATTTCCTTCTTCCTCTGGTGTTCACTGATGCCTACCTTTCCCCTGAAGACATCAACATTGCTTGGGACTCTCTCCAAGGCTGGTTAGCTTCTTTCCTACACACTTATGCACCCAGGACTGGGGGCATCCCCTGATCCCCAATGCCACTTTGAGACCTTCCTCTTGACCCTGTCCCTCAATAGCCACTGCTCTTTTTCACAGGTTCGTTCCTGCCGTAGACCAATGGTCTCCAAAGGTGCTCCTGGGTTTTGAGGCAAGACCATCCAGAGAGGTATGCAGATGGCCAACAAGATGGTGGAACATACCCAACCCTCACCACAACCACTCAACATTTTCTTCTCCGCCTCCAAATCTCTGCTAGAACCACTTAATGAAAACCACCAATATTTCCCTTCCTACACCAGAACACACACACACACACATGCACACGCACACGCACACGTACATACAACATTTAAAGCAAGAGAGAAGCCATGACTGCTTCTGGGTCCACTGCTTCCACCAAGCACAGGCCAAGGCTGCAGGTTGCCCTCCTGGTCCTGGGGCAAGAAGAGTAGGACTCAGCCTCGAACAGCAGGCAAGACAAGTGAGGGCAGTGAGAGTTTGGGGCGGCAGGAAGGGGAGGCAATTTGAATCAGTTTGGACATTCTTATCCTATGGTTAGGTGGTGAAGCCAGCAACCCACCATCACTGCTCCCCCCATGCCTGGTCAATGTCCACTAGATGACCAAGTCACTTAACTTCTGTCTCAGTGGTATCCTTTTCACCCTTGCTTTCTGAACATTGTGGCACCTTAATAATGCTACTATTTTTTTAAACCTTTACCTTCTGTCTTAGAATTAATATCGTGTATTGGTTCTAAGGCAAAAGAGCGGTAAAAGCTAGGCAATGGGGGCTAAGTGACTTGCCCAGGGTCACACAGCTAGGAAGGGTCTGAGGCCAGATTTGAACCCAGGACCTCCTATCTCTAGGTCTGGTTCTCAATCCACTGAGGTACCCAGATGCCCTCAGTGCTACTATTTTTTAAAACTTTATTTAATTAATTTAGAATATTTTTACATGGTTATATAATTCATGTTCTTTCTCTCCCCTCCTGTAGCCAGTGTGCAATTCTAGCCAGTACTACTACTTTTATTTTATATTTTTTAAAAAAACCATATTTTCCATCTTAGAACCAATACTGTGTATTTGTGTCATGGCAGAGGAATGATAAGGGCTAGTCAAAGGGGATTAAGTGACTTGCTCAGGATCACACAACTATGAAGTATCTGAGGTCACATTTGAACCCTGGATCTCCTATCTCTTGGTCTGGCTTTCAATTCACCAAGCCACCTCACTGCCCCTAATACATTTTATTTTTTTTCAGTGAATGACTACTTATTTTCTCTAGTATTTTTTAAAAAGGGCATTTTCATTTTCTTTTATGTATTTAATTTGATTTTTAATGTAAAATTTATTTATTTATTTACTATAGAATATCTTTCTATGGTTTATGTATTTAATTTGATTCAGAAAATATGTATCAGATACCTACTTTGTTCAATACGATGTACAAATCTTGGAAATACCAAGAAGAGAGATCAAACAAGCAAGATTTGGGGAGGGAATAATTCCTAGAGAATCCCCCTGTCCATTACATGTGACTATTTATTTATTTATTTATTTATTTATTTATTTATTTATTTAGTCATTCAGTCATTCAGTCATTCAGTCATTCAGTCATCTATCTATCTATCTATCTATCTATCTATCTATCTATCTATCTATCTATCTATCTATCTATCTATCTATCTATCTATCCATTCATTCATTCATTCATTCATTCATTTATTTATTTATTTATTTATTTATATGTTTTTTTTTTAAACCCTTACCTTCCGTCTTAGAGTCAATACTGTGTACTGGCTCCAAGGCAGAAGAGTGGTAAGGGTGGGCAATGGGGGTCAAGTGACTTGCCCAGGGTCACACAGCTGGGAAGTGTCTGAGGCCAGCTTTGAACCTAGGACCTCCCGTCTCTAGGCCTGGCTCTCAATCTACTGAGCTACCCAGCTGCCCCCTGACTATTTATTTTTGATAAGTAGAATGGAAGATCTCTCTTGGGATAGGGGGTGTCTCATTTTTATGGCTGATAACTGTTTATTGAACTGAGTGAGAAGGAAAGATTTCTTCTAGTTGGGGTGAAGGTTTCACAAAGAAGGGATCTTTAAAATAATTCTTTTAACCCTTTACTTTTTCTTATAATCAGCACTTAAAGGGATAGGCAAAAGGGGTTAAGTGACTTACTTAGGATCATATAGCTAGGAAGCCTTTGAGGCCAGATTTGAACCCAGGACTTCCATTTCTTGGCCTGGCTCTGTATTCACTGAGCCACCCAGTTGTCCCTAGAGGAGGGATTCTTTACCTTCTTTGTGTGCCGGCCCCCTTTGGACACAGTCTGGCCAGGCCAGTGACTTGCCCAGGGTCACACAGCTAGGAAGCATCTGAGGTCAGATTTGAACTCAGGACTTCCAATTTCTCATAATTGTGTTTTTAAGTGCATCAAATAAGATACCTAGGATTACAAATGCAAGCTCTCAATATTTATACACACATACACCACCCCTACATATACATATATATGTCTGTACAAACACACAGACACATATGAGTTTACATGTATGTATAATCCTATTACACAGCAATGCAATTATTAAAATATTGATCCCTCCTCCAAGTTCACAGACCTTCCTGCATGACAATAGAAGGAACCTTGGAGGTAGCTGAGTGTCACCCCCTCATTTTTCAGATGAGAAAACCCAAAGTCATTGGGATTAAGAGAGTCCCCTGAGGTCAACAGTAGCCCTTGGGGTTGGCCCTTGAAGGATGGTCAAAGACCAGAGATAGAAGCTGGGGAAAGAAGGTAGTGATATCACTGGCAAAAAAATGATGCCTGTTCTATTTCCCAGCACTCCTGGTGGAATCCCACTCCGTCTCAGCCCATTTCTCAGACGTGTTTTGCTAAGTTCCACTCTTCGGTTAAATTGACAAAAGTTTTTCTTATGGTTAAGATTATTTTTCCATCTCAGGAAATTGTCTAAAATTTCTGCCTATTCTGTAAATTTTGAGGGGAGGGTTGGGTGGTGTCAGTTGAGGTGGCTTTGTTTTTTTGCGGAGGAGGGGAGTAAAGAATTGACTCATCAATTGCTCTTTTACGTTTTCTAATAGATTTTTTTCATGTGATCATTACTATCTATAGTGTTTGTATGTATGTTGTTGTTGTTGAGTAGTTTTAGTTGTGTTTGACTCTTAGTGACCCCATTTGGGGTTTTCTTGGTAAATGTATTAAAGTGGTTTGTCATTTCCTTCTCTAGCTCATTTTACAGATGAAAAAACGGAGGCAAGCAGGATTAAGTGACTTGCCCAGGGTCACACTGCTTGTAAGTCTGTCTCAGACCAGCTCTGAACTCAGGAAGGAGCCTTTCTGACTCCAGACCCAGCTCTCTATCTACTATACCACCTAGCTGCCCCACTGGTGTATGTACATTTATAAAAAATAATATTATAAAATATTGTTAATGATTAAAGTATTTTGAGAGACTAGTGGAAAGAATAGGAATTTATTGGCTAGGCTAGCAAATAACCAATAGATTGATAGGTCAGTGGTCCTCAAAGATCAAAGACCCCAAAGTCCCTTAGGCAGATCTAGAAATAAGTTTTTCCTTTTTTAAAACCGTTACCTTCCATATTAGAATCAATACTGTATTGACTCCAAGACAGAAGAGCAGTAAGGGCTAGGCAATGGGGCCTAAGTGACTTGCCCAGGGTCACACAGCTAGGAAGTCTCTGAGGTCAAATTTGAACTCAGGACTTCCAATTTCTAGGCTTGGGTGTCTATCCACTGATCCCCCACTGTCCTCCACTCTATTAGTTTTGATTTTTTAAGTCTAAGTCCTTCCCTCCCTCCCTCCCTTCTTCCCTTCCTTTCTTTTGAGGGTTGTGGTTTGCTCACATCCACCCACCTGAGGTTTGTCCTGTATAACCAATGAGGAGATGAAGGCGATAAAGAACAAAAATAAATCAAGGTAACAGGAAGTAAGGATAAGCTGGTGTACAATCCGAGTGGGACACTCACCAATACCCTCTTGATATTAGGAGAAAATGAGGAAGACCTCCAGCATATTGGATGGGTGCCTTAAGGTGTACTCAGAGGGGTCCGTGGATAAGAGTCTTAGAGGAAGGATAGGCATGGAAGGGTTGTAAACTCTATCAGTGGAGGAATTTCCAAATTAATGAGTTCCCGGATACATTTCAGTATTTTCAAACACTCAGATTGTGTGTTCAAAAATGTTTTATTCAGAGGGCTGGGTGATCAGTAAAGTACACCGATTACTTCTTTAGACCACGGGGTCTTCCCTTTCCCCATTTAATTTGTTCTCAGTGCCAGAATTCCTAGATATGGCTCTGGCTGCAGGATCTTTTAGATGTCTAACGAATAAGGACAGGCAAAGCCTTCCAGCCCAACGTAATACAGCAGGAGTTCTTATTCTGGGGACCACGAATCCCCAAGGCATTGAAAGATAGATTGTAGGGAACTCTGACCCTGTTTTAAAATATTTTGATAATTATATTTTAACATAACTGGTTTCCTTTGTAATGCTATGCATTTTATTTTATTTTATGCATTTAAATAATTATTTTGAGAGGGTGTTCATAAACTGCCCAAGGGATCTAAGACCCAAAACAGGTTAAGAGCCTTTGTTATAGAGAATCCTACATTTTAGAGTGAGGATCTACTATCTCTAAATACATACATGGGTTTCTCCAATGGGATGGAAGTTCCTCAAGGACAAGAAACATTTCATTTTGATGTCTGTAACCTCAGTATCTAGTGTAGTGCCTTGTCATTCAGATGCTTCAGGCCTGAATGGATGGGTAGAGGAGAGTGACTGATCTAGGCTAATGCACCATGTTGTTCCTAACTCCAGCTGGGTGACCTTGAGCAATTACTTCCCCTTTCCTACTTTTACTCTCTTTGCCTGCCAAATGAGGGCAGATGTTCTCTAAACTCTCTTCTGGCATTAACAACCTATGCCTCTTATGACTTGAGGTGGACAAAGGGCCATTGTGTTACAAGGCTTCGAAGATCCCATGTCTTTCTGGGATGATCTGGACCATCAAGTACAGAGTGATTGCCCATTGGAAGTCTCTCCCAGCTCAATCATTCCAACGGCATTGTTCCCACTCTGTTCCACTTGCTGAGCAGTAGAGGGGCTTCTTCCTCCACTCAGCATGTGACTCAGTCGGAGTGGGGCTGTTGTGAGTTTTAGGAGCCACTTGTGTCTACGTTCTGAAGCAACCTCTTCATCATTTTGGTAGTAGTGCTGGAGGGAGGAGGGCTCAGATTCCTGTTCCATCAAAGGGGAGGTTTCCAGAAGAAATTGGAGAAGTTTAAAAAAAAACCCTTATCTTCCATCTGAGAATCAAAACTATGTATTGGTTCCAAGGTAGAAGAGCAGTAAGGGCTAGGCAATGGGGGTTAAGTGACTTGCCCAGGGTCACACAGTTAGGAAGTGTCTGTGGTCATATTTAAACCTAGGACTTCCTGTCTCTAGGCCTGGTTCTCAATCCATTGAGCCACCCAGTTGCTCCCATTTGGAGAATTCTTAAACTTCAGCTCCATAGACTTTGCTTCCTTCTCTTTCTATTTATAGAACCTCAACAGGCAACCCATATCTACCTTTCTGAGCAACTCACCATGCTTCTAGATGTCCCCCAACAACAAATAATCATTCTTATCATTTGTATTGGAAAGAGCAATGGATTTGGAATCAGAGGCCCTGGGCTTAAATCCTGATGTACCCTTATTTACATCCTGAGCTTAATCCAGTAATGGTGAACCTTTTAGAGACCAAGTGTCCAAACTGTCTCTTCCACCCTGCACCTTGCCCCAGACAGGGGAGAGAGGAAGTGCTCCCATTGGGCTGCTGGGCAGAGGAACGAATGAAGTTAAAAATGTCCTCAGGCATGTGTGGAGAGGGGGAAGGGAACAGTCCAGCCCCCGCTGGCTTTTTAGTATCGAACTCTGTACAGGGGGGAGGACAATGGCATGCATGGCCCCAGAGAGGGCTCTGAGTGCCCCTTTTGGCATGCATGCTATAGGTTTGCCACCATCTTCTCTTTGGACTTCAGTTTCTCTACCCATAGCTTGAACTAGCCGATCTCTAAGGTGTCTTTACAGATTTAAATCTTATTCTTCTTACATAGATCAGGTGGTACCTTAAAGTTTAAGAAACACCTTTATACAGACTGCCTCACTAGAGCACAAGAGCCTAACACTTCTTTTTTCCAGCACATCATGGTTTATAAATGCCCCTTTTCAGTCAAATGAGGTATATGGCGCAAGGATGCCCATATCCATATTATGTAGGAGGAAACTTGAATGTAGAGAATGGTTGCATTGGCCAAACAACTAGTTAATTGTGGAGCTAAGACCCAAGGCTCACTTTTTCTGACTCATGTCAGCACTCTCGAAGCTATAGGGTGGAACCATTGAGGGCAGACTAGCTTACCAAACTGTTGTACGTGAATAAATGGAATAGTGTCATGTTGTAAAAATAGGAAGAATTATTTACAAATAATAATTATGATTATGAATTAGAATAACAGAGCATTTAAAGAGTACTTTAAGGCTTACAAACTGCTTTACCTAAGTTATTTCATTTGATGTGAAGGAATACAGGGAGGCAAGGGAAGACTTATGTGAACACATGCAGAGTGAAGGAAGTAGAAGCAGGACGCCAATCTACACAAAATGACTCTAATGATGGAGATGGGAAGAACTCCTACAACAAATGGAAACTGAGTGTGTTATAAGTATAATGACTAAGTTTGACTCCGAGATATAACAATTCCCTTCCCTCTCCTCCTCCTTCTTCTCTTCCTTCTTCTTTAACTCTTACCATCTGCCTTAGTATCAGTTCCAAAACAGAAGAGCAATAAGGACTAGGCAATTGGGGTTAAGTGACTTGCCCACAGTCACCCAACTAGAAAGTGTCTGAGGCCAGGTATGAACCAGGTCCTCCCTTCTCCAGACCTGGCAATCTATCCATTGTGCTACTTCGCTGAAGGTATGGATCACTCATACTGTCAGACTTCATCGATAATGTTGGTTAAGTTTCCCTTAACTGTTTTTCCTTCTATTTTTTGAACCTTTGTTATAAGGGATGGATCTCTAGGTAACAGGGAGGAAAGTAGGGGGTGGTATTGAGAAATAAAGCGATATAAAAGAAAAAGCTATCAATCAAATTTTTAAAAAGATTTGGGAGCTGGACTAGTTCAGGGGCAGCTAGGTGGCCCAGTAGATTGAGAACCAGGAGAAGACATGGGAGGTCCTGGGTTCAAATCTGACCTCAGATACTTCCCAGCTGTGTTATCTTGGGCAAGTCACTTAGTCCCAGTCGCCTGTCCCTTACCCTTCTGCCTTAGAGTAGTCATTAAGACAGAAAGTAAGGGTTTTGTTTGGGGAGGTGGAAAGTTAATGGCAGGATCCATAAATGCTGGTTGGGGAATTGAGGGGAAAATTATAATTTTGCAGATCATTTAAAGGGAAAAATAGAATAAATTATGTCTATTTTCATAATAAATGGGCTGCTTATGATAAGAACTTCTGATGGAGAATTTTCTATTTAATATTTTAAAGGGAAAGTATTAAAGTCTCTGTGTTCTGTTATTATCTTCTATGCAGCTACCAGAGGGCTCTTCCCTTTTTCAGCTCTTCTCCATTCTTGTGCACATCAACCCAGGAGACAGTGTGGCGCAGCGCCTGGGGTCTTAAGAATTGGGTTCTCTGGTACCACCTGTGTGATGTAAGCAAGTTAGTTCACTTCTCTGAATTTTATTTTATTTTATTTTACTTTTTAAAACCTTTACCTTCCATCTTGGAATCAATACTGCATATTGGTTCCAAGGCAGATTCCATCTTGGAATCAATACTTTGTATTGGTTCCAAGGCAGAAGGGTGGTAAGGCCTAGGCAATGGGGGTTAAGTGACTTGCCCAGGGTCACACAGCTAGGAAGTGTCTGAGGCCAGATTTAAACCCAGGACCTCCCGTCTCTGGGCCTGACTCTCAATTCATTGAGCCCCCACTTCTCTGAATTTTAAAGAGTAGAATAGTGGAAAACCTGCTGTATTTGGAGTCAGAGGTTCTGGTTTAAAATTTTATCTGCCACACACTGCTTGTGTGACCTTGGGTAAGTCACTTAACTTTTCTCCATCTTCCTTCTCTGCAAAATGAGGGGGTTAGACTAAATGAACTTGAAGGTCCCTTCTGGCTCCAAGTCTATGAGCCTAGACTCTGCAAAATGGGCATAATTATTGTTCTACTATCTGCTTCTTAGAGTTGTTGTGCAGAAGGGGTTCTGTCAACTCTCAAAGACTACCAGTCCCTGAGTATTAATTCTCATCACTTCTACATTTGCTATATGGGAAAATACCAGCACTGCCATTTGGAGACACTGACCCTATTAGGGCTGTGGGAGCTAGTACCAATTCCCCCTGGGACCTGGGCTTGCAGATTTCCTTAGATAACTTCTACATCTAATTGTAAAGTTTAGAGGCTCAGAAATTAGAGCTTGGAAGTCATTGGGGAGAGATGGCCTGGTGTTTTGGAAGGAACACTAGACTTAGAGACAGAAGACCTCGTTTCAGTTCTAGGTTCCTAGCTGGGAGAAATGGAGGCAAGTCGGAGTTTCTCTGAGACTGTTTTCTCACCTGTAAAATGGGGAGAGTATTATTGGCGCAGATCGCCCCTTAGAGGCTATAAGTGTGAGGCAGTAACATTTGATGCTGGAAAACATTCTATAAAGGTACAGCTCAATGGTCTTCATATGTAGTTCCATCCTCCTTTGATCCTTACTATTTTATAGGTGAGCAAATGAATTGATGACTTGATACTCCCTACCAGCAGAACCACGAGCCAATAAGCTGGCTCTATAACCTTAGTCTTGTGACTCCTTGGTTGATCTCTTGAGACTGAAAATGCTCCAGCTTTGCAGGGACTGCCTGGACTTGAAACAGCTCTGGAGACAACTGGAAACTTCTTATCGCTAGCATTTAATCCTCCTGCTGGCTGTGTGACCTTTGGTATACAGTGGAAAGAACGTCAGATCTAAAGTCAGATGACCTGGGCTCAAACCTCCGTTTTGCCACTTATGACTTGCGTGACCTCCCGTTATCATTTTCCATCTCTCAGACTCAGTTCTGTCATCTAGAAAATGAAAGGGTTGGATTAGATGATCTCTATGGTCCCTAGTAGGGCAGCTAGGTGGTGCGGTGGACAGAGTGCCAGAGCTGGAGTCAGGAAATTTCATCTTCCTGATCTCAACTTTGACCCCAGATATTAACTAGCTGTGTGACCCTGGGCAAGTCACTTACCTCTGTTTACCTCAGTTTCCTCATCTACCAGATGAGCTGGAGAAGGAAATGGCAAACTCCTCCAGTAGCTTTGTCAAGAAAACCCCAAATGGGGTTTTGGAGGGTAGAACACAACTGAAATGAATGAATGATGGATGTTTCCCAGTCAGTCTAAATGTTCTGATTCTAAATTATGCAGACGCTCTAAGCCTGTTTCTTCACTTGCAAAATGGGCATGATCAGAGTTGCATAACCTTCCCTCTGGTTACTAGGAGGAAAGGGTGAGGGCTGGGTCTGTTTTTATTGGCACAGGGAGCTCATGGGTGAGACAAGAGCAGGGCAGCACCTTGTGCATCGGTCTCCAGTGCATGGAGAGGCCCAGTGGTCTTCCCGGGTTCACACAGCTAGGATGTTCCTGAGGTTTCCTCTTATGCTATGAGAGAAGGGGACTGAAAACCTTAAAGCACTGTATGAATGAGCCCCACTGACCTTTCAAGCCTCACCTACGGCTCCCTGCGGCAGCCCAGAGGCGGCGAGAACCCTGCTTACTTGCCCCCTTTCGCTACAGGGTGGGTGGATGTTGTAATCTGCTTGAGAAAGATGGCTGTCCTTGAAAGGCAGTTAGAAAGGGATCTTTTACTTTCAAAGCCCGGAGTTTGGGGGAGACCCCTTTTACCGTTTCAGGGGGAGAATTTGTTTGGCTATCTTGCCCTTCCACGATGCCAGGGTGCCTCTGCTCTGACTTCGGGCATTTTTGCTGGTAACCTGTGTCCCCAGGGAGCTTAGTGTTTCCTCTGAGTCCCCCAGAAGCCTGTGGGTGAGAGGGTGCTCTCTCTCTCCCATCTAGTCCAATCCAGCCTTTCAGGGCCTCATATCCTCATGACATGGATGATTCCCTCCCCCCCCCCCCCAAACCCAGCCACTGGCTCCTTTTCCTTCCCTTCCAAGCCAGCTTGAGTGAGAGAATGACAATATCAGAACGTCAACATCTGACAAGTGTTGACACCCATAAGGTCTATGTGTGGGTAGGGAGTCCCTGACAGGATGAGAGCTAGAGTGTGCTGGAGAAACACTGCCGTGGACGGAACCCCTCTGGCTCCAGTGGCACTGGAGGCCCAGTGATTTCCCTGCCTCCGGAGCCACCATGAAAAAGGAAACTCCGCTTCCTTAGCTGCTCTGGGGTGCTTGTACAGCACACGAGAATAACCACCGGCTGCAGAAATTCTGAGCTCTGGCTAGAGTCATTCCTTAGAGCCATTAGCTGGAGTTCTCCTGGACCCAAGCGCTAATGCCAGGAGTTAGAATTCTGCCAGTTGTGTTGGGCTCCAGTTCTCTGCTTAATGCTACCCCCCAACAGCATTTGGGGGTCACACTTCTCAAATGCATTTACCATGAGCTATTCTGTATTGTGGTTATACTTATTTCTATCTTGTCCCCTCTAAGTATACTGGAAGCTCCATAAAGGCAGGGGCTTTGCTTTAACTAAACCCTGCATTCCCCCCGGCCCTAAGCATAGGCCCCTGTAACTAGCAAGTGCTCAGCAAACTTTTCTTGGATGCATAATTGGAGGGATGGTGGGAGGGAGGGATACAAGGATGGAATTCTAGCATCATGATTGTCAAGTTGTCCCTGGAACCGATTCCAAGCTCTGTCATCCCAGACAGTATTGGAGAGCTGTGACCATTGGGCTATATTCTAGTTCTCTACCCCAGAGTTGAGACCAGTATAACAGCATCATAATATTTAGAACTGTGAGGGGACTTAGAGATCATCGAGGCCAATTTTCTCTTCTACATATGATGAATAGAAAGAAGTAATTTCCCTAAGGTTATGCTGGTAACAAATAGCAGAGGCAGAATTTGAACACAAGTCACCTGTCTACAAATCCGATGTTCTTTGTGGAAACCTGAGCTCCTTTGAAGGCTCATCTAAGGTGCTACCTTATTTCAGGGAGGCTTTTTCCTCCTTTTCTTCGGTGTTAGTGGGCTCTTATTAAAAAAATTAAGCCCTTACCATCTGTCTTAAAATTTTTTTTTCAACCCTTTTACTTCGGTGTATTGTCTCATAGGTGGAAGATTGGTAAGGGTGGGCATGGGGGTCAAGTGACTTGCCCAGGGTCACACAGCTGGGAAGTGGCTGAGGCCAGGTTTGAACCTAGGACCTCCTGTCTCTAGGCCTGACTCTCAATCCACTGAGCTACCCAGCTGCCCCTGTCTTAACATTTTATATGAAATATTATTCCCAAGACAGAAGAGTGGTAAGGGCCAGGCAATCAGGCTAGATTTGTCCAGGCTCACACTGCTAGGAAGTATGTGATCTCATATTTGAACCCAGAACCTCTTGTCTCCAGGCCTGGCTCTCCATCCACTGAGCCACCTAGCTGTCCTGTTAATGTGTTCTTAAATAACTTTGTATTTATTTTGAACATATTTATTCTGAATATATTCTGAACATGCCCATCACCCTCTGGGAATTTTGACTGAGGGAAACATATCAATAAGACATTGGAGAAAGTAGATAAATGTATATGGTCATACATTTCTCAGTCTCTGAATTTCCTCTTTCCTGTTCCTTGATGAGATTGCACAAGATTTGGGTTTAAAAAATGAACTAAGAAAATGGAAAGACAAAGAGTTATACCATCATAAGGAAGGATTGATTAATTTCCACTTCATTATCCTAGTAAGAACAGCTTATTTACATGGGAATTCATAATTTACAAAGTGCTTTATGCATTTTATCTCATCAGATTCTCATGGCAACCTGTAATGCCAGTGTCCTTTGTTTTCTTTCCCTTCCTTTCCTCCCTCCCTCCCTCTCTTCCTTCCTTCCTTCCTTCCTTCCTTCCTTCCTTCCTTCCTTCCTTCCTTCCTTCCTTCCTTTCTCTATTCATCCATCTATCCATTTACTTAGTTATTATTGGTCTTCCAGCATGCCCTCAAACTCATAGGCTGGTTCCCAAGCGGGGGGCTCCCGACCTTGAAAGCTGCATTCATTCTCAATCACTCCTTCAAAGGTAGTTCATTTTAGGGGGATGAAGACAATCTGAACTTCCCAGTCAGTACCCTGAATATACTCTCAAATTGCCAGGGGGATCCGCTCAATCAATTAATCAGCAAATATTTATCAAGTGCCTATTATATGCCAGGCACTGTGCTAGGCAAAAAGGAAACAGTTTCTGCTCCAAGGACCTCACATTGTATCTGAGGAGATAAGTTGTACATGGATAGGTAGATACAAAGTGAATCCTTCTCTGTTGCAATATGCACTAACATACTTTGTTCAGCTCCCACAAAGTCATATCAGTCTTCTGACTGGTGTCCTTGCCTTAAGTCTCTCCACATTCCAATCTGTGCTCCATCCATCTGCTAGAGTGATGTCCCTAAAGTTCAGACCTGACTGTGTCACTCTCTTGACTCAACAAACTCTAGTGGATCCCTATTACTTGTAGGATCAAATATAAAACACACCATTTAGCATTTAAAGACCTTTATAGTATGCCCCTCTCCTTTCTTTCCAGACTTTATACTTTAACTTCCTTCAAGTATTCAGTGATCTAGTGACACTGACCTTCTTGCGATTGTTTCACAAAACAGTCCATTTCTTGACTCTGTAAAGAATCTGAAGAGGGTAGCTAGGCGGCTCAGTGGATAGAGCACCATGCCTGGAGTTCGGAGGACCTGGGTAACACAACTAAAAGTTGTGTTATCCTGAGCAAGTCACTTAATTCCAATTGCCTAGCCCTTACTGCTTTTCTGTTTTAAGGTAGTTTAAAAAAAAAGGAAAGAGAAGCACATTCTTATATCTCTGAACCAAACTTAGCCAGTATAATTATACCATACTCAGTTTCCATTTTGTAGGTATTCTTCCCATTTCCTTCACTAGAATCATCATCTATATATTGGCTTTCTGCTTCTACTTCCTTGACCCTGCATCTGTTCATTTAAGTCTTCCTATGGTTCCCTGGATCCCCATATATCAAATGAGATACTTAGTATTGATTCTAAGACAGAATGTAAGGGTTTTAAAAGCACTGGCTGTCCCCCACGATTGGACTCTCTCCCTTTCCCTCTCTGCCTCCTCGATGCCTTGGCTTCTATCAAGATTCAGCTCAAATCCAAACTGCTGTAGGATGCCTTTCCTACCCCTCCTTCCCAGCTGATGCCTTCCCTGTGAGATTCCCTTCCTCTTCCAGCACCTCTCTTGTGTGTACAGTTATTTTTACATTGTTTCCTCAGTTAAATAGATTGTGAGCTCCTGGAAGACAGGGACCATGTCGTTGTTTTTCTTTGTAATCCTAGTGTTCGACCTGGTGGCTGGAGCATAGTACGTGCCTAATAAATATTTATTGACTGTCATCCCAGATGGACTCTCATGAAAACTGTGGCCTTCATTCAAGTCTCTTCTCAACAACGGCTCCATATTCTGCCACACAGACTTCCAGGGGTTGGCTGCAACTCATGTCTGCTCCACTTATTTCCAGCATCAGTTGAGTGTCCTGACAGACATTCCCTTAAAGCTGAGGGGGCTAAACAACAACGGAATGTATTCATAAGCAGATCTGAGTCTTCAAATGGGGCCCAAATTGGATTGCTTCCTTACCACTTCCCATTGCTTGCTTGGGATCACTGAGTCAGGACTCAGACGTGTGCCTTTTGACTCAGTACAGTGAGTAAATTCCCTTTCTACCAGTCAAGGCTGGACCCTCGATTTGGAATCTATACTTCTCTACCATCTTGAAACATTTTCTATAATATAATGCAGCTAGATGGCACACTGGGCCTGGAGTCACGAAGACTCATCTTCCTGAGATCAAATTCGGCCTCAGATATTTACTATCTGTGTGACCCTGGGCAAGTTACTTCACCCTGTTTCCCTCAGTTTCCTCATCTGTAAAATGAACTGCAGAAGGAAATGGCAAATATACTCCAGTATCTCGGCCAAGAAAACTCCAAATGGGGTCAGGAAGAGTCAGACCCAACTGAAAATGACTGAACGACCACTGCCACCACCATCATCATAAATAACACTTTAAGGTTTACTAAGTATTTTCCATGTATTAGTTTATCTGATTCTTACAACAACCCTTGGATGTAAATGGCAATATTATCCCCATTTTATAGATGAGGAAACTGAGGAAGCCAGAAGTTAAATGGCTTACCCAGGTCACACTGCTAGTGTCTGAGGGCAGATTTGAACTCAGGTCTTCCTGATTCCAGCCCCTGGACTCTTTGCACTTTAACACCATCTCTGGACCTCTGCAAAATGAGGGGGCGAAGCTAGGTGGCTGTTCAGGTCCCTTTCAGCCTAGAGCTCTGGTTCTGAGATTCTAGGATTTATCCGCTGGGGAGATCACAGGGTAGGGTCCCTCCAGTCGAGCTGGGCAGTGTCTCGTTACTCTTGGGCTCCTTTTAAAGACGGGGGGCAGCCATGGTTTGATCTGCCTCTTAATCTGGCTGCCTCTCCGATGTGCTGGCTAGTTTGGGCTGACATTCTAGAATTCCTCCGTGGTTTCACAACTCTGCTCAATGAAATGAGCCTCTGACTGATACCAGCCTCTGGCTCTGCAGCCAAAATGAACACACACGGCTCTTTGGCATTCGTGGCTTGCCCTTGGACAACAATGAGTCACTTATGCTGACTCAAGCCTCAGCTCGAAGGCCTGTTTACTGCTGTTTAAATGGGCAGGGGTTCTTTGCCAAAATAAAATAAACCAGGCCAAAGCCAGCTCCATTATCACAGCCACACTCATTAAGCCACATAAAGAAGCCCCCCCCCTTTTTTTCAGGACAGCCTCTCTCACCACTCGGGTGGGAAATGCAGCAGCACTCCCGTCGCAAAGGCTGAATTCACTGGTGCATTATTGCTCTGATCGGAGGAAATAGCTACGCAGTCTCCCTAACCGGTACCCTCACTCAGAGGCTTAGCAGATGAGAAGAATTGGTAGGCATGTCTGGAAAGATGCAGGAAAATGGCGTCCTGTCCTCTGGACAAGCTCAGTTGGGCACAGCCAAGGAAACAGGTGTCAAAGGGTACAGGAGGAAGAACCCAGAGCTGACAGTGGGTAGGAAGATCTGGGTTCAAGTTTCAGCTATGCACATGATTTGGAGAGTGGTCTTGGACAAGGTACACCCCTTTGGACCTCAGTTTCTTTACCTATAAAATGGGGAGGTTGAAGTAGAATGGTGTCTAAGCTCCCTTCAATCTTTAACATTTTAGGATTCTCTGAAAGTTAACTGGCAACATGGAGATAGCCAGATGGCTCAGTGGATTGAGAGCCAGGCCTAGAGATGAAAAGTCTTGGGTTCAAATATGGCCCTAGATATTTCCTAGTTGTGTGACCCTGGGCAAGTCACATAATCTCCATTGCCAGCCCTTCTTGCTTTTCTGCCTTGGAACCAATACACTGTATTGATTCTAAGATAGAAGGTAAGAAACAACCAATTGGCAAGTCTGGTAATGAAGAAAGCTGTTGTTATACATTTGTAGCCTCATCCCTGATTCCATCTTTGTTGCTTGGTCAATCAGTAAACATTGATTAAGCTCCTACTGTGTGTTAAGCACTGTGTTAAATTCTGGAGATGCAAAAACAGGCAAAAAAAAAAACAACAAACCCAGTCCCTGTCCTCGAGGAGGGTACAGTCTAATGGGGGAGACTACATGCAAAGGAAAGCTCTAGACAAGCCAATTAGGAAACCATGAACAGAGGGAAGGCCCTGGAATTGAGAGGTTGGGGAAGGCTTCCTGTAGGAAGTAGGACAGCCGGCCTGGGGGAGGAAGGAGAGCCTTCCCAACTCTAGGTGGGGTGTCGCCAGCTGCATGATTATCTCAGGAATATCAATGTTGATAGAAGAAGAGGAGAAAGAGATCTCTTTTCCCTCTCCCAGTGCTATAAGATTTGGCTCTGGCTGTCTCTATCTCTGGGTCTTGGAGTCAGGTGGCCACAAGCAATTATTAAGCGCCTACTATGTGCCAAGTGCTTGTGGGGGATGCAAAGAAAAGAAGCAAGGACATAGCTTCTTCCCTAGAGGAGCTCATATTCTTTTAGTTTTTTTTCTTATTGGTTCTAGTCATTAAAAAAAATCTTCCCTTCCATCTTAGAATCAATACTGTGTATTGGTTTCAAGGCAGAAGAGTGGTAGGGGCTAGGCAGTGGGGCTTACTTAAATGACTTGCCCAGGGTCACACAGCTAGGAAGTGTCTGAGGTCAGATTTGAATACAGGACCTCCCATTTCCAGACCTCCATCTCTCTATCCACTAAGCCACCTAGCTGCCCCAGAACTAATAATCATTAAAGAGTTATTAAAACAGTTATTCAGAGGCTATGGCATAACATGTTAAGAGCTAGAAGGAACCTTAGGGCACAGAATGTTAGTCTTGGTCTTAGGCTGTATTGATTTCAACCCTCTTGTTTTACTCTTGTTGAGTTCTGAGAAAAATGACTAATCCACAGTCACCAAGCTGGTCATTTCATTCTGGAGGGCAGGTTGAAACTGAGTCAAAAGATACTTGGAGTTTAGCCATTTGATTCAGGCTTCCATGCCTCAGCTAGCAAGTAGGAGAGCTCATCCACTAGGGGACGCAGTGATTGGGGAATTGGACATGAAATTAGGAAGACTTGAGTTCAAATGCAGATATTTACTAGCTATGTGACTTTGGACAAATCTCTTAATCTCTCAGCTAGTGGCGGCTAGGTGGCACAGTGGATATGGTGTCCAGTCTAGGGGCAGGAAGACCTGAGTTTAATCTCTTCGCTTCAATTTCTCCCTTTGTAAAATCTATAATATTAACATCTACCTTGATGGCTGTTGTGAGGATCAAATGAGATAATATTGGTAAAGTACTTTACAATGATGTGTATGATATGATATGATATGCTTGAAATGGCATCTAAGTGCTAGCAATTATTATAACAGAGCCCAAGGACAATGAATTGTATTAATTAGATTTAGGTTTGAATGCTGGCCCTGCACAAATGAGCTGTGTGACTTTATACAAGTCATTTCCCATCCTAAACCTCAGTGTCTTTGTAGATTAAACGGAGCAGGTTGGATTTGAGGAAGGGTGACAAGCAGAGGTGTCAAACTCTGGCTGCATGTTGCTAGAGAATCAGTTTAATATGCAATTTGGAAATGTTTAACAAAATAATGAAAAAATACAAAAATAGGTAATGTTAATTTGTGGTTTTCTAAGTCAGCATAATGGGTGGTACAGTGGATAGAGTGCTAGACCTGGAGCCAGGAAGATTCATCCACGGGGGTTAAAATCTGGTTTCAGATATGAGCTGTGTGACCCTGAGCAAGTCGCTTCACCCTAATTGCCTCAGTTTCCTCACCTGTAAAATGAGCTGGAGGAGGAAATGGCAAATCGCCACTATTATTGGCAAGAAAACACCCAATAAAACAGGGTCACAGAGAGTCAGACACGACTGAACAACAACAAAGTCAACATGAGGATCCACCGGGATCTATTTCTACTTGAGTTTGACACCACTGCTCTAAAGACCCCGCTAGTCCTTAAAAATCCACGATTCTATGATTCACATCCAACGTACTGGAGAGACTATAGCAGCAGACCTGCTATAGCCTAGTTTAATATCTGTTATTATTGCCTGTTCACATCCTAGCTTAAATTATCTCCTACCAGTGTGATCCTGAGGAAATTGCTTTGTTTTTTTTCACCTCAGTTTCCTCATCTATAAAATGGGGTCATTAATCTGTATACCATCTATGCTAAGGGGCCCGAAGAGGGATAAGCCTTTTGCATGCTACGAATGGGAGTTTTTGTTAATAATATAAGTCCAAATCCTGTGCCCTTTCCACCATCCCAGGCCTTCCCTAGGTAGATGAGTAAGAAAACAGTAATAGAACATTGAGTCCCTGTCTTCAGGGAGCTTGAAAAGTTCACAAAGACCTCAGGCAAGAGTAATTTCAAGGTCTTGGAGCTGCAACAAGGAGAGCTTTGTGGTCCTGCAGTCACAGGATTTGTAGCTGGAAGAAACTGTAGAAATGTCTACACCAAATCCCTCGCTTTTGGCTACCGAGTAGACCCATTTCCTTCAGATTCGGATGTCTCTATGAAGTGGCTTTGGCCCTCCCGAAGGAACGATGACTTTGCCCATGGCCGGTCTCCCAGGAGAGAGGGCCCGTGCTCTAACTCATGTCCTAGTCCAAGTCCCTGCGTGAAATCTCTTTCCTACGGACATTCTTCTGAGTAGCTCTAGTCTGTAAACTAATCAGGGTCTGAGGAATGACACAGGGTGAATCACCAAGTGGCGACCCTGGAGGGAAGGGGAATAGTCCACCCTTCCGCTTCCCCTGTAGTTTCCATCACCAGCTCTCTAGTACTCCAAATCGGATGGGGCTTCGAGCCCCAAACGAACAAGTGAAGACCCACCTGAAGCCACCATAACATTCTGGGGGAAATCATCGGACCGATTCCTGCTGAAATCTGCCTCCGCAGAGATCGTTAATTCCAAGTCCCAATCAGATTATGGGTGCTGGGCCACTGGGGGCTTTTCCTCCCGTCCCCATGGAAAATTCCCATTGCAAACTCCCTGAGATCTAGCTCCACTCACACCTGGCTTTCCAGTGCTCACTTGGCTCCCCCAGCTTGAGGAACTGGCCCATCCGATCCAGTGTCTTCCACCCAGCATCCCGGACCAGACATCCTGCTTCCAGCAGTGGCCTGGGCCTCAGATTTCAAAAGACAGCCAAAAAAACAACCAAAGCACACAAGTGGCTAATTGTATGAGGCTGCCCACTAGGGGAAAATTCCTTCCTGACCCCTGCAGAAGTTGGGTTTTTTTTCACCCTGCTGCCCCAGGCTGGACGACCCTTATCTTGGCTGGCATGGCCACTAATAACATTAGAGATGCCCGAGATAGGTTTCTGCTGTGATCCTTGCAAAAGCAAAGGATGGTGACCTCAGGAGAGACCAATGGGCAGAGAAGGCAAGCTCCAGGGAACTGAATAGCCTGTTTTTCATGTAAATAACTCTCCATTAGGAGGCAAGGGGAAAGCAAGGCAGTAAAAGGGAGATAAGCAGAAGGGTTGGGCTCCCCCGGACTCTCAGATGTCTGTCCGAGGCAGCGAAGGGGCCGGAGCCCTCCCCTCTTCAGAGAGAGGCAATAGCAGATATGGTCCTCAAAGAAAGAACCAGACTATAGCGGTGACACTCAAAAGAGGGAGGAAAAAAAAAGGAAGGATCTTGGAAAAAGGAATCTTGTTTGTTGGTTTTAAACAAACTACCCAGAGGGCTTTTTCAGGGAAACAAACTGGTCCATTATGACTGGGGCGTGTGTACAGAAAGTTACTTTAGGCAGCTGCTTCAGGATAACATTTGGGCAGGTTAAAGAGAAGTCTCAGAATCGAAGCCTTTGGCCGGGCGTTGAAAAAAAAATCACTTCCCTCCACGAGCTGGCCCCTTCTCAAAGCTTGGCCTGTTCCAGTGGTCCGGCCTTGTGTTGATGAGCAGTGGCTAAGTGTAAAGCATTCTCCTGGGGAGGCAGCTGGCAGCTCTAATTAGCTCAGGCCGGAGAGACAGCCCAGGAAACGAAGGAGGGTGGTTGAGGAAGGGAAGCTAGAGTGTTGGGAGGCCAAAGGAGGAGGAGGAAGCTCCACCCTCCCCAACTTTCCTCTCTCCTCTCTTCCTGAGCCGCCGCCACGGTCGCTGCCGGCTCACAGTTCTTTAAGGGGCATCTCTGGGCACAAGGTTGGCGAGCCTTGCCAACTTCCACAGACAACCCTCAAATTCCAGATGGCTGGCTCAACCTACCTTCAGAAATTGGGTTGTTCCTCAGCTGGGTCGCAATTTCACTTCCTGCAAAATGTGAATTTCTTGGCTGCAAAGGAAATGGAAAATATGTCAAGAATCTTGTGGGGTTTGCTTATGATAGGTGCATATCGCAGACAGGGAACATGGAGGAGAGGGCTGGACGGAGGGGGAGGGAATGGGAGCTCTGCTCTAGGAGGGAAGAGGGGAGGGGGCCAATCTATCAGCCATATGGCGAAGGGAGCCTCAGCGATGCAAGCCCCCCAGTTTTACAATCTCTATTCTCTGTGCTCTGGGGAACTTGATTTACCTAGTGAAAATAGAGATGCCCAAGGCTTGTTCAGATGGACATTCTGATCCAACTGGAGAGGGCTGTTGGGATTTTTAAAAGCTGAAAGGGCCCTTGGAGATGATCTGATCCAAGCCCTTCCTAGGAGAGATGTTTCTGAGAAAGGCAGTAACTTGCCACTACCTAAGTAAATTCCAAAGGCAGGATTTGAACCCAGTTCTCTTGCCTCTCAGTCCACATAATGGACTTCCTTCATCTCAGGCTTCTGCTACCTCATTTTCTTTTCTTTTTTTTTTAATTCTTTTTTTTGAATTTAGAATATTTTATTTAGAATATTTAGAATGGTTACATGATTCATGTTCTTTCCCTCTCCCCCAACCACCTTCTCATCCCTGTAGCCGACATGCAATTCCACTGGGTTTTACATCACATTTTCTATTAATTATTTAGCAGGCAATCTCACTTGCCCTGTAATTTGCCACTGGACAGCAGGAGTGCTGATAGCGGGTTCTGGTCCCTTGTCCCCACTCTCCATCCTTATTGAAATGATCTAACTTCTTCTTACTTCAGGGATCTCTTGGCAAGCCAGGGACGAAGACTAAGGAGGTTTTCCAGCTAAGTGACCTGAAGAGGTACAACGCAGAATTCATGGAGTCCTTCCCCTAAATCGATTCCCCTTTAGCGTAGAACCACAGTTTTAGAAAGTCTTTTCTCCTTTCTTCTCAGCACGCTTCCTGGGGAAGATGTGTGTCCCTGGCATATTTAACCTGGCTTTCCATCATCTGGCCTTGGGCTTCTTCTTCAATCTTGTCTTTCCCTACTTTCCAGCCAAAAGCTCTCTACAGGGTCTCCTCCCTTCTCTTCTTTCCTCGCCATCCTCTTCCCCACCCGGGTCCTTTTATGTCCCCCAACACACCCTCCTGTCTTTCGGCTTTCTAGCCATTGGGGAGGGACAGGCCTCCGGTGATGTGTGGGGGGCAGCTCAGAAAGAGGAGGGAAAGGTATGGGCTACAACGTTCTCATATTCTTGCTTCTCTGCCTGGCTACCTAAAAAGAGAACTTGGAAAAGCTCCCCCTCACCCCACACTTGTATAGGTTTCAGCAGGCCTTGCTTTTCCACTTTGAAGTTCTTGGAGATCAGTTTCGCTTAATCTCTGGTTAACTTTGGGGAGCCCCCAAGGGAGAAAGGGCCTCTCATTTTCTCTCTCTTGCCTTTTCTTTTAGGAAACAGTAACTGGTCCCCTTTCACAAAACCAGCCTTATTTCTAGGTTAGCATAGAACTATGATCGGGAGCCATGAGACCTCTGGGTTCTGGGGAAAGTGGGCTCTCCTCATGGGCTTAGAGCATCCTTCCTCATGCAATGGCGTGGACTTATCACCTTTTCCCAAGGATCATGTTTATTTCTAGACTTGTCAGCTCTTCCGATGGGAAAGGAGGCATGGCATGGTGTACAGAATGATGGAGCTGGAGTCAGGAAGTTCTGAGTTCCAATTCTGCTCTCTGAGCCTTAGTTTCCTCATCTGCAACATGAACTCCCTACTTCACAGGGCAGTTGTGAGGTTTACTGAGATAATGTATGTATTTCATTTTCAAATTTAAAGCAATCAACCAATAAACTATTATTTTATTTAAAAAAAAACCTTGCTTTCTATCTTAGAAGTGATACAAAACATCAATTTGAAAGCAGAAAAGTGTTACCACTAGGACTAGGCGACTAGAGTTAAGTGACTTGCCTGGGGAAGTTAGGAAGTGTCTGAGACCAGATTTGAATCCAGGACCTCCAGGCCTGGCTCTATATCTACTAAGCTACCTAGCTGCCCCCAATAAGTCTTTATTAAATACCTACTATGTATGCTCCAGGCACAGAAGGGCTAAATGGTGCAGTAATAGTGCTGGGCCTGGAGTTAGGGAGACTTATCTTCCTGAGTTCAAATCTAGCCCCAGACATTAGTAGTTGTGGGATCTTGGATAAGTCACTTCACCCTATTTGCCTCTATTTCCTTGTCTGAGAAATGAGCTGGAGAATGAAATGGCAAAACACTCCAGTATCTTTGCCAAGAAAATGACAAATGGGTCACAAAGAGGCAGACACAACTGAAAAGCAAATGGACAACAACAAATGTGCCAGGTGCTGTATTAGTCCTGAGGATACAAAAACAGGCAAAAGACAGTCCCTGCTCTTAAGCTGCTAAAAAAGAGTGAGAGAACATGTGAACAATTACGTAAAAATAGGCTATAGACAGGATAAACTGGAGATAAATATCTCTCTTATTTTCTTCAACTTTTCTTTCAAAGGATTTCAGATTGATGGTACTGAATGAATGAACGAATGAAAAAGCATCATAAAAGCAATGTGCCAAGCATTGTGCTAAGGGATGGGGATAAAAACAGAAAAGCAAGCCAGTCCTTGCTCCCAAGGAGCTCCCATTCTTTTTTTTTTTTTAATTTTTAATTGATTAATTAAAATAATTTTTGTTTGATTTTCCATGGTTACATGATTCATATTCTTTCCCTTCCCTCCACCCAACCCCCTCCCATAGCTGACATGCAATTCCACTGGGTTTTACATGTGTCATTATTCAAGACCTATTTCCTTCCATATTATTGATATTTGAACTGGGGTCATCGTTTAGAGTCTACATTCCCAATCATATCCCCATCGACCCACGTGATCGAGGAAATGTTTTTCTTCTGTGTTTCTACTCCCACAGTTCTTTCTCTGGGTTTAGATAGCGTTCTTTCTCATAAGCCCCTCAGAATTGTCCTGGATCATTGCCTTGCTGTTTAACAGAAGTCCATTACATTTGATTGTGCCACAGTGTATCACTCTCTGTGTACAATGTTCTTCTGGTTCTGCTCCTTTCACTCTGCATCAGTTCCTGGAGGTCATTCCAGTTCACATGGAATTCCTCCAGTTCATTATTCCTTTGAGAACAATAGTATTCCAACAGATACCACAATTTGTTCAGCCATTCCCCAATTGAAGGGCATCCCGTCATTTTCCAGTTTTTTTTTTTTTTGCCACCACAAAGAGCACGGCTATAAATATTTTTGTACAAATCTTTTTCCTTATGATCTCTTTGGGTTATAAACCCAGCAGTGGTATGACTGGATCAAAGGTCAGGCAGTCTTTTAGAGCTCTTTGGGCATAGTTCCAAATTGCCATCCAGAATGGTTGGATCAATTCACAACTCCACCAATAATGCATCAATGTCCCAATTTTGCCACATCCCCTTCAACATTTATTACTTTCCTTTGCTGTCATTTTAGCCAATTTGCTAGGTGTGAGGTGATGCCTCAGAGTTGTTTTGATTTAGGAGCTTACATTCTAATGGGGGAGACAACATATATAGATGGTTTCAGCTGTAAGTCAGATGGAAAGGCCTCATGGTTTTTAGGTCACAGCAACAAGGAAGATGATAATATCTCTTCCTTAATGTCCTTTCCATTGATTAAAAACTATATCTACTTCTGATGCTGAGCCATTTGAGAGTGCCTAGTGAAAACTTTCTTTTTGGAGTCTTCAGGAACTGTGACTCATGAGGAGAGGACAGGGGGGCTGCAACACCTGGAATGGAAGCCAATGGGTATCTTGTCCACAAGGGTTGTTCTCCTTCATGGCTATGGGAGGTAGGCCAGAAGCATAGATGGTGGCCTGAAGGGCATTACAATTCCCAGGGTTCTTGGACTATGGTCGGTGACCTATCTTCACTGGGGGCCAAAGGAAGTGGTGGTCAAGGTGGCATCAGAGTTTTGCCTCACACAATTTCCTCCTGTTTCTCCCTCATAATGCCTTGTTGCTTCAGCTAGGCTAAATTTCTGCACACTGGGATGAGTTTATCTTCTGCTTTTTTATTTTCTTTTATATTTAATATACTACAGAATAATTTCCAGTTGGATCCAAACATTCCTCCTTTATTATTATTATTATTATCATCATTATTATTATTATTTCCTTCTCTTCATCTGTCTTGATGAGATCCAGTTAGAAGTGATCCTGGATCAAGTTGATATTCTGGTATTATTCTTTTATATTTAGGGTTATGAGGACTAGTGCATAAATGGATAAAATAATTGCTTTTTTGCAGCTAAATAAAATTAGTCATGAGTAGAAATGAGCAAGATTATCTCCTGTGGGCTCAGTAAAGGCATCTGTAAAGGGGCAGCTAGATAGCTCAGTAGATAGAGCACCAGACTTAGAAACAAGAAGGTCCTGGGTTCACATGTGGCCTCAGACACTTCCTAGCTGTGTGACCCTGAGAAGTCATTTAACTCCCACTAGCCCTTACCACTCTTTTGCCTTGGAACCAATACTTAGTATTGATTCTAAGACAGAAGAGAGGGGTTAAAAAAAGGATCTGTGAGACAGTTCCCATTGGACACAACACTACAGAGATGATACACGCTCTATCTGGTTCCATGATTTTGATCTTCTCCACTAGGCTGCCATATTTTAAAGTTCTTTTGTTCTGAAGAGCTTAAAGATTATGAGTATCTGCTTTGGTGACATCTATTCTTCCCATTCAGCTTTAGTTTCAGGATGTCAATAAGTCTCAACATATTCAGCTACAGTCTTCCCCCTGATATCTTTATGTATGAACTGTCTTGTCCAGAGAAGACCAAAGTATTTGTAGATTCCCTCTTCATCCATGTGACCTTGGGATTCTAGTCAGTAAGTAAACATTTATTAGGCACTCACTATATGCCAGGCACTTGCCCATAACACTGAGGGCAGAAAGAAAGGCAAAAACCACTCCTTGACTCCAAGGAGCTCAAATTCTAGGGAAGGAGACAATATGCAAACAACTAGATACACACAAGTAGATATATACATATATATGTATGTGTGTGTATAAACACATATTATATAAAGAGAGGGAGAGGGAAAGGAAGGGAGAGGAGGGAGAGAGAATAATGAGAGAGAGAGAGAGAGAGAGAGAGAGAGAGAGAGAGAGAAAGAGAGAGGGGGGTTATCTCATATGGAAAGGGGAGTGAAGAAAAAGAAAGGAAACAGGAAAAACCCTCTTGTAGAAGGTGATATATGACATCTCATAATTATGAATATTCTGTATCTAGTAATATGAGTATAATGTATATGAGATACTTTAGAGGTAAATAAACCCATGTACTATATACATAGAACAAAAATTTATTTTTTAATAATAAAGTAAATTCACTACTGGCATAGTATACAAACTGAAACTGATCAAGAAGTAGTTTAAGGAGGCAGCTGGGTAGCTCAGTGAATTGAGAGCAAGGCCTAGAGATGGGAGGTCCTAGGTTCAAATCTGACCTCAGACACTTCCCAGCTGTGTGACCCTGGGCAAGTCACTTGACCCCCATTGCCTACTCTTACCACTCTTCTGCCTTGGAGCCAATACACAGTGTTGACATCCAAGAAGGAAGGAAAGGGTTTTTAAAAAAAAGTAGTTTAAGTAGAATATCAGCTTTGGGTGTTGATGGTGGGGTGTTTGTTACCTTCTTCTATGTATATATTTAAACCCTTGCCTTCCATTTTAAAATCAATGCTATTTATTCCAAGGCAGAACTGCAGTAAGGGCTAGGCAATGGGGGTTAAGTGACTTGCCCAAGAACACATGGAGAGGAAGTATCTGAGACCAGATTTGAACCCAGGAACTCCTGTCTCTAGACCTGGCTCTCAATCACTGAGCCTCCTATCTGCCCCTTGATTTGAGTCTTGACCGAAGACAGAGAATCTTGGAGGTAGAGGTGAGGAGGGAGAACATTCCAGGTCATTGAAAAAGACAGAGTCAGGAAATAAAGAGCATCCTGTGAGGAACAGCAAGAAGGTCAGTCTTTTTGGACCACAGAGTTCCGAAAGGCATAAAGCACATGAAGGCTTGGAAGGCTAGGAAGAACTAGGTTGTGAGGGGCTTTGTATGTCCAACACAGAATTTACATTTGATCCTGGGGTGCAATAGGGAGCCATTAGAGCTGATAGAGCAGGGGGGGAGAAGATCAGATTTGCATTTTGGGAAGATCATTAGGATAGCTGAGTGAAGGCTGGATATTGGCTAATAATAATAATAATAATAATAATAATAATAATAATAATAATAATATTAATAATCTCCTTGAGAACAGAGTTGGTTTTTTTTTCATCCTTTAATTCCTATGGTGGAAGACAGGTGTACTATTTCAGATGTCTGTGATTCCATCAGCCTAGGCACTCTCTCCCTGTATGCAGATGCCTCGCTAGATGGGTGTTCATGAATTGTTGTGGTGGCCAATTCTCTGGCGATCAATCTCTCTGCACTGTCCTCAGATGACACCCACATGGTCTGGGCCCAACTTGGATCATTTCCATCATGGTGGCATGAGCCAATGCTTGAGCTGTGTTGACACAGCCTTTCAGGGTCTTGGCCACCAGGAGGCGCTGAAGCCCTTCAGATAAGGCCCTGCTCACAGTAGGTTTCGAGTGTTCGGGGAATCGGTCACATCGGCCACATCCGTCCCCTCTTTTCCATCCGCACTGCCAACAGCGGCACAACGATAGGTCTGCAGAAACCTCCTCGCAGATCTCTGGGTCCTGAGCAACTCCTCTAACCCATCCTCACCACTTCTGCTGGATTAGTCTTTCAAAGACACCCTTTGCATCATCTCATTAGTTCAGCTCAAAAGCCCTTGATGACTCTCCACTGCCTGGAAAAAGGCATTGCACACTCCCAAGGCAGGCACTCAAGGGCCTCTCCATCTGGCCTCAACACCCCTGGAGCAGCCTTAAGCCCCTTTCTGTATCCCATGTCCCAGCCAAAGAAGACCCGCGTTGTGCCCTGGACGTATTCGGTGACTTTCCTCCTACAAATATTTTCTCAACATTCCTTAAGCCGGAGATTCGTCTCCTTTGCCTCTTTCTACTTAGCTTCTCTTATACTTTATCTTATGCTTATCTTTAGGAATCCTGCCCAAAGAACACCACTATATTTGAAGTCAGAAGTCAGAAAACCTGGGGTGATGCTAGCCCTGCTCCGGACTATGGTTAGGTCACCTAACAGAGCAGCTATGTGGTACAGTGGATAGAGTTCTGGACTTTTGGTCAGGAAGACTCATCTTCATGAGTTCAATTCCAGCCTCGGACACAGCTGTGTGACCCTGGCAACTCACTTAACCCTGTTTGCCTCAGTTTCCTCATCTGTAAAACGAGCTGGAGAAAAAAATGGCAAACCACTCCAGTGTCTTTGCCGAGAAAACTCCATATGGCATCCCAGAGTCGGACACAATGGAAACAGTTGAACAAGGAGTTCACTTAATACCTTGAGCCTCAGACTTATTAGCCGAATGAGGGGACTGAATTAGAGGGTGCTCAGAATCTTGTGCTCCACTAACCCACTGCAAATTATCACCCACCTCTTGATGCTTCTGCTCAGAAATCGTTTCCTTTGCAGAATTTCTCTCCTAGTTCAGCCTTCTCTCAAGCATTCAATTGCAGACAGGCAGACGCCATATACAATAGCAGGCTTCATTTGGAATGAGCAAGAACTGTGTTCAAATCCTTCCTTGGACATTTTCTTAGTTGTGTGGCCCTGGTCAAGTCATTTAGCCTGTTTCTTTATCTATAAAATGGGGAATGGGGGTACAGCTAGGAGGCTCAGTGGATTGAGAGCCAGATCCAGAGATGGGAGGTCCTGGGTTCAATTCTGACCTTAGATACTTCCTAGCTGTGTGACCCTGGGCAAGTCACTTCACCCCCATTGCCTAGCCCTTACCACTCTTCTGCCTTACAACCAATATCTAGTATTGATTCTAAGGTGGAAGGTAAGGGCTTAAAAAAAATAAAATGGGGAATAATGATAGCACCTTCTTCATATGGTTGTGGTGAACACTAAATGAAATGGATAAAGTACTTTGCAGAATGTTAAGTGCTATATCAATAATGTTGTTGTTGTTGTTGTTGTTGTTGTTGTTGCTATAGCTATATGAGTCTAGGTACAGATTGGTAAAGGAGAGGTCAGAAACCCAGGAAGGATGTGTTCTAAACTCACTTTCTGTGCATTTCCAATGCCAATAGTTTGCTTCCCTTGTGGTTTTTTTATTTTTGCGTGTTAAATTGTAACCTTTATCTTGAAAGCCCAGGTCCTATGCCCATGCCACCTCCTCCAGGACGCTTTCTTTGGTTTCTTTACACTTCCCATGGCTTTCTTGTGTTCTCATCAGGAAATGTTGCAAAGAATCACTCCTTGTTTTTTTTTCCACACCAATTGCCCCCAACTAGACTGTAAGCTCCATGAAGGCAAGGACATTTTCTTCTCCAAACATCCTACCTCCTTCATCACTTAGACCAATGGTGGGCAAACTTTTTAAAGAGGGGACTAAAGGAAAGGAAATGCTCATCTGTCAGTCTGTTTCTAAGGCAATTCTTTCAAAGTTTCCTTGTATTGTATCCTACTCATTGTATTCGTCAGATTAGGAATAATGTTGCTTGGCTGGATAGAACATTTCAGGGGGCCGCATCTGGCCCACCTGCCATAGTTTGCCCATCACAGACTTAGACAATACTCTGTATGCAGCAGGCAGATAAATATCTGTTGGATGAAGGCAGTGGGAGAGAATGAAAGAATGCTGAGCTTGGCGTTCCAGCCCCTGAGTTCCTATCCCAGCTCTGCGTGACCTTGAGCAAGTCTCTTCCTTTCTCTAGGTATCCGTTTCCTCGTCTGTCACATGAGAAGGTGGGACTAAAGATGACTCAGCCTCTACGATCTCATGAACTAGGGTCGGCCGAGCCTCGGTCAGGAACGAGGGGGACAGAGCATTGGACACGAAGACTTCTTCGCTCTGTCTCTGGTCTGCTCTTTCCTGTCTCGGGCTGAGCATCCTCTGCCTACCAGAAAACAGGGCTCCGTGCTGGCTGGAGAGGCTGAGGCTTCCTGATCTGCTCTCTCTGATGGAGAGGGGAATGCCTTCAAAGTGAACACAGTTTCTTATCTGCCTGGGATGTTTGAGTGGTCCTGCAAGAAGGACGGGTGAGATGACCCCTCCCGGTCCCCTCCAGCCCTGCGATTCTCCAATCTGCCAGGCTCTTCTTAAGGGGAGACGAGAAGAATGTGATAGAGATTTCCATGCCGAGAGGACCGGATCATCTACTGGAGTAGATTGAAATCTGGCAGGCAAGCAGTGGCTTGCTAGAGTCGAATTGTTGGACATTTCAAGGAAAAAAAGCCCATACTGTGAAGACATCTAAAATGGCTGAGCTGGAAAACCTTGGCTTGGGGAATGGGTGTCCCCACCCACCAGGGGCCAACGAGCACAGGCTTATACCAGCTTGTTCTGTTAATTATTAGAGACACGGATCAGTGAAGGGTCCCTGAGAGGTCCTTGAATTGGCCTCCCCTTCCCACCATACCCAGGATGCATTGCCACAAACCTTTCCAGACAGGTAAGAACCAATCCTATATTCAGATTCTCTGCAGACAGGGGTGCTACAAGCATCATTGTTAGGAAAGTCTTCCCTTCTGGCTAGCCTGAGCCCATGAGGATACACACAACCCAAGTCTGTTTCTTCTTCTTTATTTATTTATTAAACCCTCACCTTCGGTCTTAAGAATCAATACTATGTATTAGTTCCAAGACAGAGGATCAGTAAGGGCTAGGCAATGGGGGTTAAGAGACTTGCCCAGGGTCACACAGCTAGGACATTTCTGAGGCCAGATTTGAACCCAGGACTTCCTGTCTCTGTGCCTGGCTCTCCATCCACTAAGCCACCCAGCTTCCCCCCCCCCCCCCAAATCTGTTCAAAATATCTTGCACTTAGATCAGCTAGGGTACAAAATCCTCGAAGCTACTGCTGACCACATAGGAAGCCTTTTGTGAACACATAAGGCACATGAAGGTGATCACAGCAGGGCCATTCTAAATGGGAAATAACTGATGCTTGGGGCACCAATAGGAGTTCATGTGATTTCTAAGACAATGGAAGGGCCAACTCACTATTTGTCTGTCCCCCTTATTCAATAGAATTCCACAGAATTATGTAACTTTAGAGCTGAAAGGGATCATCTAGTTCAGTGATTCCCAAAGTGGGTGCCACCACCCCCTGGTGGATGCTGCAGCGATCCAGGGGTGCAGTGATGGCCACAGGTGCGTTTATCTTTCCTACTAATTGCTATTCAAATAAAAAAAATTAATTTCCAGGGGGCTAAGGAATACTTTTTCTGGAAAGGGGGCGGTAGGCCAAAAAAGTTTGGGAACCACTGGGCTAGTCTAATCCTTCTTTTTGTAAGGGGGAAACTGAGGCCCAGAGGGCTGGGGATTTTTATAATGTCACCCAGCAAGATGATGCCAAAACTAAGACTAGCACTCAGATCTCTGTCTTCCCATTCTAATGCTTTTTTTCTGCTGTACCAAACTGCCTATTTTTAAGGGACGCCCCAAAGGTCCCTCAACTCAGAAATATTTCCCCTTCCTGGTCTGCCATTTTTACCTCTGGGGTCAGTCTTTGTGGAGTTTCTTACTTAGGTAAAGGCATCTTCTTTATGGAAGTAATGCTGTCCCAGTTATCCGACCCATTCGTGCAAAAAGCCAGAGGGTTTGGGGGATTTGTGTCTTTCCCCTTCTCCCCCTCCAATTACCTTTGTAAACTTTGATTGGTTTCTACATTGTTTCTCCTAAAGGAATATAAGGAATATAAGGACCTGAAAGGAATATAAGCGCTTTGAGGGAGTCTCCTGGACACTGTTTCATTTTGGTCTTCCTACCACAGTGCTTGGCACATAGTAAGTGCTTCAGAAATCAGTCAATCAATTGACTGAGGCATGTCACTCCTGATTGAGTTTGGATGAGGAAGAGGGAAGGAAGGTCCTGGAATGAAGATGAAAGCGAGGCAAGGAAGGAGCTAGCAACAGCTATCTAGGATGGTTCTGGAGGGAATGGAGTGTCAGGGTTCTACGATCTCTGACTGCAAGGATCCGGTCAGCTTTTGTTGCAAGGGGCCCATCATCTCTGTTGGCTGACCCCCTTCCCTTTTTTTTAAACCCTTACCTCCTGTCTTGGAATCAATACTGTGTATTAGCTCCAAGGCAGAAGAGTGGAAAGGGCTAGGCAATGGGGGTTAAGTGACTTGTCTAGGGTCACTTAGCTGGATGTGTCCAAGGCTAGATTTGAACCCAGGACCTCCCATCCCTGGACCTAACTCTCCATCCACTGAGCCATCTACCTGTCCCCAACCCTCTTAACTTTTGACTTCAAGGATTCAATGGCTTCTAAGGGGAAGATGCGGGATTCCTCACCCTCTAACTGTTAGGATTTCATATTCTCTGAGGTATCAAGAAACATGGGGCAGGGGGGAGGGAGAGACACTTGAGCTGAGCCTTCAAGAGAATGAGAGTTTCAAAGAGATGGAAGTGAGGAGAGAGTGTGCCAGGGAAGGTGGATGTTCCGTTGTCAGGCCAAAAGAGAAGGGCAGGATGGAGATGGGCTATCATGGACAGACAACAGAAAGCAGGCTGGGTAGGTTGGAGCTGAGAGCGTGTGAGGGGGAGGAACATGCCATCAGCCTGGGCAGATAGGCTGAAGCCAAACTGGGAAGGATTTTGAATGTCCAACAGGAGTTCCTCTCTCCCCACTGAGTTGGCACTGGGCACCTGATGGTTGTGGCTCTGACTGCAACCTCTGCCCAGAGCTAGCTCTGCAAGGCAAGGGGCGGGGGGAGGATGAACATGGCCATTCTGTAAGCAAATGTCTCATCTCCAGTTGCCTGCCCAGCATGGGGGCATCTCGCCCGGGCGATGTTTTTGTATTATGTCTATATCTTCATGTTGTCTCTCTAGTTAGAATGTAAACTCCTCGAAGGCAGGGACTCTTTCAATTTTGCCTTTGTGTTCCCTTAGTGCCAAGCACGGTGCCTGGCACATAACATTGGGTGCCCCTGGACACCGCCAACCCCTGTCATCCTATACCCGGTACCCTACATGTAGCCTGTGGCATAATGGAAAGATTATTGTCTCTGGTGTCAGAGCATGTGGGGTCCAACTACCTATTTACCATTTACTACCTGTGTGACTTTGGGCAGCTAAGTGCCATACTGGATAGAGCACTGGGTCTGGAATCAGGAAGATTCATATTCATGAGTTCAAACCCAACCTCGGACACGTACTAGCTCTGTGACCTTGGGTAAGTCACTTTACCCTGTTGGCCTCAGTTTTCTCCTTTATCAAATGAAATGGAGAAGGAAATGGCAAACTACATCAGTATCTTTGCCAAGAAAACTCCAAATGAGGTCAGGAAGAGTTGGACATGACTAAAAATGACTGAAAAACGCTGGGCAATAATAACAGCAGCAACGATAGCAACAACTCTTGCCTGATGACATTTATATAAAGTTTTTTTTTTTAAACCCTTACGTTCCGTCTTAGAGTCAATACTGTGTATTGGTTCCAAGGCAGAAGAGTGGTAAGGGTAGGCAATGGGGGTCAAGTGACTTGCCCAGGGTCACACAGCTGGGTATATAAAGTTTTATAGTTTGCAAAGCACTTTACCAACATTATTTTATTGGATCCTCATGACAACTCAGTAGAGCAGGCATCATTATTATTCCAATTTTGCAGATGAGGAACATGAAACGGAGAGGGCTTAAGTGACTTATTTAGGGCCACACAGGTGGCAGGTGTCTGAGGCAGAATCCATACTCCAAGGCCAGCACTTCATCCACTACTTGGCATCTCAAGTCACTTAAACTCTCTGGGCCTCAGTTTCCTCAATTTTAAAAGGAAGAAGCTGGTCTAGATGGCACCTGAGGTCCCTTCTAGTTATAGTACTAGGCTTCTGAGTTCTCAGAACCTCAGTCACCTTTTTGGTAAAATGGGGATAATACCTGTGCTATGTCGTAGGAAATTCTGCAGCAGAGCAGCTGACCCCTGTTATCCTTGGGGGATGCAGGTGGACACCAAGGAGTCTGGTCTATCACCCAGCTATACTTCAAGGACGTCTGGGGTTTTTATCCAAAGAAGTCTGTTCCACTATCTCTAACCTTGCAGGTGGACTCAAACAATGAACATGTCTTAGCCCTGGGGGGAAGGAGGGAGTTCCTATTAGCCCCTCATCCCCAATTTCCAACCAATCATATTCTCTGCCATGCTTCTGCCTATAATCAATCATACTGATTCATGTCAAGCTCTTGTAACTAATCGTAACTCTTCCCCCACCAACAAAGTTCCGTTCTTTGTTCTGTCCTCCCCAAACTATAAGAGAGACAGACGGTTCCTTCATTCTGGGGTCTCAGCTTTGCTGAGGAAGATGAGATCCCATTTATTGATAAAGTCATATTTTGCTAATAAATGGATTGTGCCTCAGTTTACCTTCACAACATCCCTTCCCCAATATCAGCTGGGCTCACGCTTTTGATTTCAAGCCCCCGATCATGTTTATAGGACCGCAGGCTAAGGCAACTAAGCCAGTTGCTTTAAGAAAACTCCCAGGAAACATCCAGCTGTGTGACTGGGGGACTCCACCCTGGGAACAAAGTTTGGGGTAATTCTTCTGCTCCTCAATGGCTTCACTGGCCCTAGTGGCATCACACCAGTATTTAAAGGGGGGGGGAGGAATCATTTATACTCAGAATCCCCTCTAAAAATGTAAAGAATCATGGGAGAAACGAGCCAATGGCTTTGTAGTTGTCGCCCCAGAGGGGCTTTAGTAGAGGCTCATTTTGACGATTATTTAAGAAATATTAACCTTTCATTCTGCTTTCAAATGCTGTCGTTTGCTAAGAAACTATCTGTTACCTAAGTGCTCAGATAAATCTTCTGAGGTAAAATTATATCTGCGATCCTGCCAGGAGGGTACATTTAAGAATACAAGCCAAATTATCAACTGCATTAATCTAAATTACTTTGGGAAAAAGTGGAGTCTGGCATTAGGAGGGACTCAGCTGTGCAGTGTTTGTCTTTATCAAATCGCATATTTGAGATCATTTAACAGAAAGAAGATAAAGGGCCCGGCAGAGGCAGGGAGAGAGGGAGGGGGAGAGAGGGAGAGCGGGGGAGGCAGCAGGGGGGGCGGGGATTGGGTCAAGCAAGCCTCTCAGATGAAAGAACTGTCTTGGAAAATGACAGGGAGGGGAAGGGAGGGAAGAGTAAGAACCTCGAGTTCAAAGTCACAGCTAGACAGCAGACCTGAAATTTAGCCGACCCCCTGCAAAGAAAGTCCAAATAGTGTCCTTCCTCCCAGGTGCCCATTCCGTGGCCAGTCATCTTGAATAAGAAATGATGACATTATGAATAGTTATATTGATAGTATTATGATGAAATAAGAGATAATGAAATTATTTCTATAACAAAATAATGAGATAATAATAGAGCAACATAAATATGCACCTCGATTGTCTCTTTTCTTCATCTTGTGTCTCTTAGCCATCTTCCCCCACTGTCTCTTTTGCTCCGTCTCATATGAAGATGTTGTCCTTCTCCTTGAGTTGCCAAGGCAACCTCTCTCCATGTGCAGGCGATCCTATTCCATCCCAGCTACTCCAGGAGATCGCCCCTACGAGCATCATCCCTGCCCTCTCTCTTCAACCTTTCCCTGTCTACTGGCTCCTTCTTTGCTGCCTACCAACACCAGTTTCCTCCATCCTTAAAAAACCACTTGTTCCCACCATTCCTGCTGGTTCTTATCCTCCATATAGCTCTCTTCCCCTTTCGTGGCTAAATTTCTTTTTTTCTTTTTTTTTTTTTTAAACCCTTAACTTCTGTGAATTGGCTCCTTGGTGGAAGAGTGGTAAGGGTGGGCAATGGGGGTCAAGTGACTTGCCCAGGGTCACACAGCTGGGAAGTGTCTGAGGCCGGCTTTGAACCCAGGACCTCCCATCTCTAGGCCTGACTCTCAATCCACTGAGCTACCCAGCTGCCCCTCTTTTTCTTTTTTAATTCATCTTTATTTTTAACCCTTTACTTTCTGCCTTGGAATCAAAACTGTGTATTGGTTCCAAGACAGAAGAGTGATAAGTGCTAGGCAATGCAATGGGGATCAAGTGACTTGCCCAGGGTAACACAGTTAGGAAGTGTCTGAGGCAAAATTTGAACACAGGACTTTCTATCTCTAGGCCAGACTATCTACTGAGCCACCTCGCTGCTCCCTTGTTTAAAATAAAACAGCAAAACCCTTACTGTGATCTTAGAATCAATAGTAAGTGTTGTTTCCAATGCAGAAGTGCAGTAAGGGCTAGGCAATGGGAATTAAGTGACTTACTCAGAGTCACACAGTTAGGAAGTGTCTGAGGCCACATTTGAACCCAGGACTTCCCCTATCTAGGCTTGGCTCTCTATTTCGTGAGCCACCTAGCGGCCCTCATGGCTAAATATCTTGGGAAAACCATCTATGATCAATGCTTCCACTTCATCTCCTCTTACAGTTTCTGAACTCAATATTCAACTAAAAGTACGCTGTTCAAAGTTCCTAAATGGTCCATCTCTCTCGTATTAATCCACATATCCAATTTGCTGTCACATCTTATTGTTTCCACCTTGATGGTATCTCTTATACACTCCCTTCTCTCCACACACACAGCTGTTCCCCCAGTGCAGGCCCTCTAGTCTGGACTACTGCAATAAATAGTTCTAACTGGTCTTCCTGTCTCATCTCTCTCCCTAATCCAATCCATCCCTCCCCTCAGATGCCAAAATGATTTTCCTAACGTATGAATCTGGCCCTGTCACTGTTTTGCTTAATAAGCTCTTTTGCAGTTCAGTTATTTGTAGTCGTTTCTGATTCTTCATGACCTCATTTGCAAATTTCTTGGCAAAGATACTGGAGTTGTTCTTGTCATTTCCTTCTCCTGCTCATTTTACAGAGGAGGAAACTGAGGTAAATGGGGTAAAGTGACTAACCCAGAATCACACAGCTAGAAAGTGTCTAGGCTAGATTTGAACTCAGGAAGATGATCTTCCTGACTCCAGGCCAGGCGCACTATGCAATATGGTGCCATCTAGCTGCCCCAGTAAGTTCTAATGGTGATCAAACAAACTCTTGTGTGGCATTGAAAACTCTTCACAACTGGACTTCTTCATCTTTTCCATTCTCCTTACTCTTCACTCCCCATAACATACTATTGACCTAGCTACAATGGCCTGCCTAGCTACTCTTTCTCTCAAATGATACTACATCTCCCATCTCTTGAATTTTCACTGGCTGTTCCCCATCTCTATGATGCTCCCCCTCCTCATATCTGCTTCCTGGGCTTTCTTCCAGACTCACTTCAAATCCCACCTTCTGCAAGAAGCCTTTTCTAGTCTTTCTCCCACCCCCATCTCCATTTGCTCTGTCTATATCTAGTAGAAACCTAGTTATTTGCATCATCTTTCCCCCATTAGAATAGAAGGTCCATGAATACTATTGTCAATGGTTGGCAACCTTTTTGGCTGTGAGAGCCATAAATGCCTGCGGAAGGAGGAGGATGGAGGCGGGAGGTGCTGGAATATTGGGGGGGGGGCTGGAGGACCCCCTAGGGCACATCCTGGGGCTCTGCCCAGGCTGGCCGGATTGGGAGGTGGAGTCAGGTATGGCTCGAGAGCATTGCCGACTTCTGCTATTGTGCTATAAGAAATGACGAGCAGGAAGATTTCCGAAAAATGTGGAAAGACCTCCATGAAACTGATGCAAAGTGAAAAAAGCAGAACTGGGAGAACATTGTATACAGCAACAGCAATATTGTGGAATGATCAACCGTAAAAGACTCAGCTACTCTCAGCAATACGATGATCCAAGACAATTCTGAGAGATTTATAAAAAGAATGCTATCCACCTCTAGAGAAAGAACTGCTGGAGTCAGATGCAGATCAAAGCATGCAATTTTTTTTCAGTTTATTTGTGTCTTTTTTTGGGGTTTTGGTCTTGTAGGAGTATTCTCTTACAACAATGAATAATATGGAAGTATGTTCTGCATGATAATACCTGTACAACCCAGATCAAATTGCTCACCATCTCTGGGAGGAGGAAGGAAGGGAGAGAAGGAGATAACTTAGAACTTATAACTTCAGAAAATATATGGGGAAAATTGTTATTATATGTTATCTTAAAAAAAAAGAATATAAGGTCCATGAAGACAAGGGCTTTCATTGTATCCCCAGCACTTAGCACTTAGTGCCTGGCATATAATAGGTACTTAAACAATGATTGACCAATGGACCAATTGTCTGTAACTATTATCTGATACTCTCACCTATGTAGAACACAGCTGAGAATCAGAAAGGGGCAAAGTCAGCTTCTGAAGCAATAGCAAGAATAGTTATCCTAATGTTAATGTTTATTGGAGAGCTGCTCAGGTCCTCAACAGAACTTTTTTTAAACCCTTATCTTCTATCTTAAAATTGATATTAAGTGGGGGCAGCTAGGTGGCTTAGTGGATTGAGAGTCAGACCAAGAGATGGGAGGTCCTGGGTTCAAATCTGAACTTAGACACTTCCTAGCTGTGTGACCCTGGGCAAGTCACTTAACCCCCTTCCCTCCCACTACCCCCCCCCCCCCGCCTAGCCCTTACCACTCTTCTGCCTTAGAACCAGTACACAGTATTGATTCTAGGACAGAAGGTAAGGGTTTATAAAAAAATTTGATATTAAGTATGGATTCCAAGAAAGAAGAACAGTAAATGCTAGGCAACTGGGCTAAGTAACTTGCCCAGGGTCACACAGCCAGAAAGTATCTGAGGCCAGATTTGAGCCCAGTCCTCCTGACTCCAGCTCTATCCTAACTGTGCTACCTAGCTGCCTCCCCATTAAATCCTTATCTTCCATCTTAGGTTTAATTCTAAGACAGAATGACAAGGGCTTGGTGATCAGGGCTAAGTGACTTCACCAGCTAGGAAGTTTCTGAGGTCACATTTGAACCCAGGTTCTCTTGATTCCAGGTCTGGTCCTCTATCCTTTATCCTACTTAACTGCCCCCCCAATAAAGCTTTTTGATGATTATTTAGAGGCAATATAGTATAGTGGAAAGATTACCGGCTAAACCTAGAGTTGGAGGAATCTTAGGTTTAAAACCTGCCTCTGACTAGCTGTGCAATCCTGGGCAAGTCATTAAAAAATTGCTGACCATTTTATGGCCCTTCACAGAATGTAATCTCCTTGAGGACAAGACTTTCATTTTTGCTTTGGAATCCTTAGAGTCTATTATGGTTCCTGATATACAGTATCTAAATAAATAAGTAAATACTTGTTTAAAAAATGACATCTTATTTGACATGCTCAACAACTCTGTAAAGTACCTATCATTATCACCATTTAGGCTTAGACAGGTGTAGTGACATGCCTTAGGGGTGGGATTAGAACTTAGGTAGCTCCTGAAATGGATCTGGAGTCAGGAAAACCTTAGTTTAAATCCGGTTTCAGACACTTAACTAGCTATGTGATCACTTAACTGCTGTTTGCCTCAGTTTCCTCATCTGTAAAATGGGGATAATAATAGTACCCACTTCCCAGGGTCATTGTGAAGGTCAAATGAAATCTTATTTATAAATCACAATATAAATTCTAGCTATTATTAATGTAGTAGCATCCTAGAAGGTCAGTTATGTGTTACAATGTGTGGTTATACAAAGTATAGGGATCTGACTTTCCCTTTCCCATAGATGATTAGAAGCAGCAAAACCCAAGTGAGAAAAAGGGTTGTTATAGGTGGATATAATGACAGCAGAGATGTGACAGCCTAAGAAGAGACAGAAAACCTATTAAAGGAAGAAATGAAAGCTCAAATAGCAATCTGAGGGTATTCAGTGTAGGGGCAAATAGTCCCCACATTATTTCATCAGCCCCTGTGTATTAAACATAGGTATGGATGGTCTTGACAACCCTATTACAGTGATGGCAAACCTTTTAGAGATAGAGTGCCATGCCCCTCCCTTTTCCCCTCCCCACAAGCTGGGTACACTGCCCCCCCATCCCTATGCCACACAAGGGAGGGAGGAAATGCTCCCATTGGGCTGCTGGACAGCAGGGCAGGTAAGGAATGGCCTCATCAAGTATAGAGAGGGAGAGGGGAGTGGTCCAAGTGCTCAGCTCCCCTCCAGCTCTGCTGCCTGTGAGCTGACCACCTTTACCTGCTATGTGCTCCCATTGGGCTGCTGGGCAGAGGGCAGGGGATGTGAAAAAGTATCCTTAGGCATGGTGGAGCGGCTCCACCTGAGTCCCTCTGTCTTTCTAGTAATGAACTCTGGGGGTGGGGAGGGAGGGTGGTCAAGTGCCCACAGAGAGCATTCAGTGTGCCATTTTTGGCACCTGTGCCATAGGTTTGCCATCACTGCCCTATAATATAAATTAGGGTTAGTATGGAGCAGCTAGGTTGCTCAGTGGATAGAGTCAGGCTTGGAGACCAGAGGATCTGGATTCAAATCTAGCCTCAGCCACTTCCTAACTATGTGACCCTGGACAAGTCACTTGACCCCAACTGCCTAGCCTGTACTATGCTTCTGCCTTGGAACTGATACCCAGTATCAATCAATCAAATCAAGAAAGCAAGGTTTAAAAACCATTAAGTTCTAAGAAGGTAGGAAAGTGTATAATACATTTAAGAGAGATTTCCTTTCAAAATGGCTGGTACTAGGCTGCTTGGTGTTTAAAGGGGTGAAAGCCCACTTCTGAAGAATGAATCGGTCCATTTTGTGATAATGCTGGGCAGTGCAGGGCATCGCTGCTCTTATGGGATTAAGTATATTCTTCCTCTTTCTCATAAGGGATCTCATTTTGCTCTTCTCCCCCACATACTTGGGGGCAACAGGAGAGCAGAGCAGAAAGAGCCGAGGTGGACTGTACAGAGAAGAGTGTCTTGGGACACCGATTGAGAAAATGGCCACCCAGGCCAGCTGACAACCAACGGGGTGAGTCAAGGTCACCATCTCACAAAGGGCACAATGGAACCCAAACACGAACAGAAGGGAGAGCGCCAGGCAGGACACTGAAAATTGGTACCTGGAGAATTCCATCAGCCAAGTTATAGGCGGAGTTTGCTCAGCTTAGATGTGTTCAAACCAAGCCCAAGAGGAAGGGGGGCAGAGGAAGGACTTCCTGTGTTCGGTGGGATTATCTTCTCTCAAGGAGTATTTTAGATCTCGAGGGGTCAGCTGCTCCAGCCCCCTGCCTCTGAGAAGGTCCCTCCAACAACAGGGCTTGAAGGGTAGAACAATCGATATTTGGGGAAAATATTCTATTCCCATAAATGTAAATTCCCTGGTCACCCAATTCAGAACGTCGCAGATCAGAGACTTCAGTGATTTGGGAAAACTCACAGGATTTCTACTGGGCTTATCTGTTGCTATGCTGGTCAACTTTTCAATCCTATTCTTTGTCATCTTCTCTTCTAAATGATTGTTACTTAATTTCTTTTTTTCTTAAAAAATAAATAAGGGGGCAGCTAGGTGGCTCCATATAGAGCAGTGTTTCCCGAACTTTTTTGGCCTACCACCCCTTTCCAGAAAAAATATTACTTAGTGCCTTGGAAATTAATTTTTTTTTAAAACCCTTGTACTTCGGTGTATTGTCTCATAGGTGGAAGATTGGTAAGGGTGGGCAATGGGGGTCAAGTGACTTGCCCAGGGTCACACAGCTGGGAAGTGGCTGAGGCTGGGTTTGAACCTAGGACCTCCTGTCTCTAGGCCTGACTCTCACTCCACTGAGCTACCCAGCTGCCCCCTGGAAATTAATTTTTTAAAAATTTAATAGCAATTAATAGGAAAGATAAATGCACCTGTGGCCATCACCGCCCCCCTGGATCACTGGGGCACTCACCAGGGGGTGGCAGCGCCCACTTTGGGAATCACTGGAGAGTGTCTGGACTGGAAATGGGAGGTCCTGGGTTCAAAACTGACCTCAGATACTTCCTAGCTGTGTGACGCTGAGTAAGTCACTTAACCCTTATTGCTCTTCTGCCTTGGACCCAATACAAGGTATTGATTCTAAGAAGGAAGGTAAGGGTTGTAAAAAATTAATAATTTGAAGGTAGAGCCTCTTTCTGGCTCATGCTTTGATCTCATTTATAAAAGAAATTCCTCAAACTCTCCTTCCTCTTTTCCCTCCTTTCCTGATGCCAGCCTCCTAAACACTAAACTACAAAAACTGGATAGGATCCCCACATCCTCCTCTCCCCCAGCTGCTCTGCTGGTTTGGAGTCCTGCTCTTGCTCCTTTGTGAGTCATGTGGATTCCCAGAAGCTGGAAAAAAACCCTCCTACATCATTTGGCCATTTTGTCATAGGTTCAGAAGGATCTGAACCAAAAGGAATCATTGAGTCTAACACTTCTTCATTTTACAGATGAGGAAACTGAGGTATAGAGAAAGGGAAATAATTTGCTCAAGGCTTTCTCATTGCCAGGGTGTGACTGAGTCAGCACTAGAACCCAGATCTTCTGCCCACCCAGGTATGTGTCCTTTTATTTTTTAATTTATTTTTTTAAACCCATACCTTTTTAGAATTAATACTGTGCGACCACCCCAGTGCAACTATCAATAATATGGAAATAGGTCCTCATCAATGACACATGTAAAAACCAGTGGAAATGCGCATCGGCTATGGCTACACGGGGTGGGGTGGGAGTGGAGGTGGAGGGGAGGGTAAGAACATGAATCATGGAACCATGGAAAAATTTTCTAAAAAATAAAATTTCAAAAAAAAAAAAAAAAAGAACTAATACTGTGCATTGGTTCCAAGACAGAAGAGTGGTAAGGGCTAGACAATGGAGGCTTGGTGACTTGCCCAGGGCCACACAGCTAGGAGGTGTCTGAGGCCAAATTTGAACCCAGGACCTCCCATCTCTAGGCTTGGCTCTCTATCCACTGAGCCACCCACCCAGCTGCTCTCTAGTGTCCTTTAGTCCCACCCACTTAAGGAGCTCCTCTACATTCCTCTTCTTGCACTGGGCAGCATGGTACAGTAGGAATGCTACTGAGCTGAGCTGAGAGATCTTATGCTTAATTAGCTTCATGATCCCGGGCGAATCGTTTTCCCTCTTTGGGTCTGAGACAGGTAATGGCCGGGAGGATCCCAAAGCTCTGTAAAACGAGCCTGTTGGAAGACCTGGTCTATACGGTATTCTATAAGTCAGCTCTAAACAACGTCGCCCCTTTCGGGTTCTCAGGCTGGTGGCTGGGGATATGGCGAATGGTCCAAGCCGCTTTGAACTGATTTTTGACCTTGGCATTTCTCCGAAAGCATCAGACTTTCCTTCCCTACCTCCCATTAAACATTCCTTTGGCTCTCTTTTAAGTGGGGGGAAGGAACCCTAAAACCCGGAAAGGAGAGCTTCTGACACGATCAACCTCAGGGCTGCCGGGGTTCCCGTCCCTTGGGAAACCTGCTCCATTGCAGGCCACAAAGCTTCTGGCTGAATTCAGTAGTTAGACGGCGGACCCTGGACCCTCTCCTCCAACCTGGCTTCTTGGAGTCTCCATCAACAGCTCATGGAGAGAAGGTGCCAGAGGCTTTTGCATCCCATCTGCCCAAGGGGAGCCCATTAGGGACTCCCCTGGTTGCTTGGTCCATCCCTGCCCCGTTCTGTCTCAGAAGCTTGGCTTCCCAGGAAGAGTTCCAGATTCTGACAGCTTCCCTCAAAGGTTTTATAAGCTTCTTAGCGCCGTCCGCATAGACCTGCTCTTTCTCCTCGGGGCTCACTCCATTCCAGTGGGGGGTCTGCCGTTACTGGGGTGCTCCAGATGGGACCCCGTGAGGCAGAATTACACATCCCCAGTGCAGAGAGAGAAAATGAGCACGGGGCTCCTTCCCAGAGTCCTGCCTAGGTAAACAGGGAGGCACGGGGCATGCTGTCTCCTCTCCTTTGGTCAGGGCATATATACGCGACACCCTTTTAATGGCTTAAGGAAATTCCACTAATCAAAGCATTCTGGAGCCATCAAACGATTTAGCTCCAAGTTGGCCGGCTACCATTTTGGCCAAGGAGGCAGCTCTCGTTCCGCGATCTCCTGGCTCGCCTCCCCGCTGCCATCTTCGTTGTACAATAGCGCTATTGTGAGGGGTCCCTGGGTGCTGTTGAATGTCTTGGTTATCTCCCTTGGATCATGTCTGCCATGGGAGGGGATGGGCCCTTCTCTCTCACTGGAGGTCTTCAACCAAAGGCGAGTGACCACTTAGCGGCACGTTGGGGACTCTCACTCTGCTATGCAGGAGTCTAAATGGCGATGGAGGTACCTTGTGACATTGACATTCTGGGGGGTTCTCTGCCCAGTCCTTCTGTGGTAACTACTGGCTGGAGAGGACCAAATCCCTCGGCCTCACCCATCTGATATTTCACCAAGTGTCCCAAATCATCATTCGTTCACCTCTACTATAATCCGTTCAAGAGTTTCTATTCATTAGGAATCTCTTCTAAGTGCTGGGAGAAATCAAAAGAGAAATGAGAAAGTCTATTTGCCCTCTGGAAGTTTACAGCCGAGGAGGGGACACGAGATGTGCGAACTAGTATTTATAACCCCCAATAGACTAGAACAAATGAATAAAGACAGTATAAAAAGAATGTTGCAAAGTCCAGAGAGGAAGAAGAAATCACTGGGGCGGGGGTGTGGGGGAAAGATCAGGGAAGGCTTCATGGAGGAGATGGTAGCCTTTAAATTGGGCCTGGAAGGTAGATAGAATTTCTTTCTAAAATAAAAAAGAATTTTAAGTCCTTATATTCTGTCTTAGGATCAGTATTGTGTCTAGGTTCCAAGGCAGAAGAGTGGTAAGGGCTAGGCAATGGGGGTTAAGTGACTTGCCCAGGGTCACACAGTTAGAAATGTCTGAGGCCAGATCTGAACCCAGGACCTCCCTTCTGTAGACCTGCTTCTCAATCCACTGAGCCACCTAGCTGCCTCCAATTGATAGAGTTTCAACAGGCAGAGTAGATAGGAAGAGAGTCATTACCCTCCATGCCAGGAATAGGAAAAGCACAGAATATATTCTAGGAGTGATGAACAGTCCAATTGGGCTAGAGTTTACAGCACATGACAAGGAGTAATGGGAAATTGGACTTGAAGAATAGGTTGAAGCCAGACTAGAGATCATTGGAAAATAGGAAAGGAAGGAATTTCTCACACGGAAAGAAAGCATTGTAGAGAACTCGGAGGGGATGCCATATCTTGCTTTTAGGGGGACTGGAGAGAGGAGAGAATCGCATGGCATCAGAGAGAAGGGACTTGCCTAGGTTCACTCAGCACATGGGTGGCACCGTCCAGCAGACACTCCTGAGGTGCATGTGCCACTAGGTCTAGGAATGTGGCTGACTGGCTGGGGAGACACGGTGGCAAACATCCAGAGGGAAGCGGGTTGCTCGGATATTGGAAATGGCTGGAAATATCTAGATGATTGACACGATTTCTGTTTCCATCTGGCTGCTTAGCATCATCTAGACCCAGGTGTCCTGACTCTCAGCCTCAGGGTTCTGGCTCAGGGCTCTTTCTACCCAATCGCTGGCCCTGAAGAAGTCTTCTTTCTCCATGACCTAGGTCAAATGACCTGCATGGGCTGGGAGGTGGGTGGATAACCTCCGAGATTCTTTCCAACTCTAAAATTCAAAGTTTCTGACTTAATTTCTTTGGGCAAGAAGTCTAACTTAATAGAGAAGTAATGCACCAGGCTCCTGAGGGTGGGGAGACCCGGGTTCGAGTTCTAATGATTACCAGCTATGGGGTTTTAAGCCCAGGGTTTCTTATCTGTAAGGTGGGAGAGTTGTATCCAGCCGTGCCAGGCTGAAGGCGCCAGATCCCATCTGATTTTGGAGGCTCAGTAGAGTTGGTCCTGGGTGGGACGTGGGATGGGAGACTGCCCAAGGGATGAGAATGTCACTGGAGTTTAAGAGGCAGTTAGGAAAATCACTAATATTTTCCAAACCTGCGTTTGCTTCCAAGATGCCAAGTCGACGTTGTGGTGAGTTGCCAGCAAGATAAAGCAGCTCCAAGTTGGCAGCTGTGCCTGAGAGAGAGGCAGGATGAGCTGTGAGTGTCCTTAAGCCTCCTCTTTGGGACTGGGTCCTGATCAACCTGGCTCCTGGTGTCCTTCTTGATGGTCCGTCCCCCCTTCCTCATTACCCGCCCTCCCCATGGTGAGAGCTTCCTCTCAGCACTGGGGAGTGCAGACAGCAGGGCTCAGCTCCACTTGGACTGTGGTGGAAGGGGACAATGGCCCTGTTGTGCCTTTTTCCATGCACAGATTCCTCTGCCCTGGGAGGCTGCAAATACTTTGGCAAGAGCGTCCTCCAAGGATCTCAGATGGGCGTGGGTTGGGGGAGATGGTGCCTGGGAATGATGGCTCATCAGAGATGTAGGTCTTTCTTCTGGAGGCTCCCAGACAGGGCCCATAGGACCATAGAATCAGAACCAGAAGGGGCCTTGGGAGTTCATCTGATGATCTAACCCTAGTACACCAGGCTTAGTAGTAATGGAAAAAGCAGGTGGCCTTGGGATCAGAGGACTTGGGTGAAAGTCCCACTCTTCTATTCACTGCCTATTGCATGACATTTGACTAATAATTCCCTGCTTTGGGCTTCACTCTTCTCTTCTATAGACTGATGGGGTTAACTAGACGATGTCTTTAAAACACTGGAAATTTCCCCAAGGTCACCGAGGAAGGTCCTGGCAGAGCTAGGAATCATGGGTGAGGTCATTAAAAACCTAGAGGTGGACACTTTGGCCTAATTAGTTGTTTTTAAGCTCCCAACTTTCTTTCTAATTTGTGTGTGTGTGTGTGTGTGTGTGTGTTTTTAAATGAGCTGTCTCCTGAAAGACAAGATTAATGAGTCTCTCCTCTGGGGATTTATTGCTCTGTTAATTATTCTCTTGCCGAAATCCATTTCAGAATATTATCAGGGCTCCCTTTTCAATTAAAAGTGATTATAATTTCATCTCTTAAGGAAAAGAGGATTAAAAAGAAAAGGCCAAACAGAACAGTCAGATCATTGGGTCATAGATTTAAAATTAGAAAAGACCTTGGATCTAGTCCAACCCCCTCACTTTTCAGAAGAGGAAACTGAGGCTCCAAGAGAGAAAGTGACTTATCCAAGGTCATGTATAGTAAGCAATAGGACCAGATCTTGACTCTAAGTCCTTTGATTCTAAATCCAATGTTTCTTTCACTGCACCATCCTAGTGAAGGATGCATCCACAATCATGCCTTCTTCATGGTTCTGCTGAGCATATGTTGACATCTGCAATTATTAACACCATGGGAGGGGATGTATGCCCACAGGCTGTATAATTATGTACTTTTATGGTCATAAGCAAACCTAGAGTTCGGTTTTGAATATGCACTTTCCTTGTGGAGAGTCACAGAATTCTAGAACTTGACAGAAAGGGTCATCCTTATACTAGGCAGTCAATCGCTTGTCGATTATGTTTTTAAGATGGAAAAAAGGCTTTAGGGATCATTGAATCCAAACCTTTAACTTAGCAGATCCTGCAAACATTAGTGTCCTGATTTTGCAAATAATAACAAAATAATAGCTGCTCAAATCGGAGGGGAATGTTCTTGTTTTGCTAAATGTAGCTCTCACCAAAACTTAACATTATAGGTGACGTGAATAGGACTGAGCCTATGGCTGGGGTGAGAAAGCCTTGGGTTTGATTTGGCCATGGTTAACACAGCTGTATGTGATAGAGTTAGTATCCAAATTCAGGGCACAGGAGCATCCCTTTAGGGCCAGAAGGAGAGCTAATTGGCTATTGGTCCCAATCACTCCCTCCATTTTACAGATGAGGAACACTGAGGCACAATGACTTACACAGAGTCTCTCAGCCAATAAGTGTCCAAGGTGGGATTTAAACCCAGGTCTTCCTCACTTCACTCACAACTGTACACTATTCCTCACTAATTCTAAACCTAGTGCTCTCTCTACCATATCCTACTGCCTTTTTAGTGTGGTCCAGATAGTCCAGTGGAAAGTGCCCTGGACTGAATTCAAATCCTACTCCAAGTACTTACTATCTATGTGACCATCCCACTTAACCTCTCAAATGTTCAATTTCCTCATCTGTAAAATGGGATAGAGAACACCCGCCTTACCTACCTTACAGGATTGTGAGCCAGTGGATAAAAAGGGTTTGGCAAACCAAACCCCCAGGGAGGGGACCAAATTATTGCTGAAGAAAAGGGCTTTAAGGCTCCACGTCTGTAATCCTTTGGCTTAAGGAGGATTTTTTCACCAGATGAGCACCCACTCTACATCCTTCTACGCCTATCCCACAACATGGGACTTTGGATGCTATCACACAGACTCCCTGAAGAGGGTGCCAAAGCTGCCTGAATCCCTATGCATCCTCTGGAGTAAGTAGTACCACCTGCCTATAAGAAGGCTCAGGGCATTTTTTCTATTTTTCTTTTCCTTTCCTTTCCTTTTCTTCTTTTTTTCTCCCTCCCTCCCTTCCCTCTCCTTTTTTTCTCTCTTTCTCCTTCCTTCTCCCTCCTCTCCTTTTTCCCTTTCTTCTTCTTTTTCATTTCTCCTCTCCTCTCCTCTCCTCTCCTCTCCTTTTCTTCTCCCTTTTTTCCCAGAGAAGAGAAGGAATTTACCACAGAGGACTAAGCAGTCATTACTGCTGCTTAATGCCCTTCTTCCTTCTCTCCCCCACCCCCAATCCATGCATTCCAAGCTTGGCTGGTAGTGTGACCTGAGGTGGCATGAAGGAAGGGGATATCTTTGAAGACCAAATTTCATTGAGGAATCCTAGAATGTGAATTTATATAGACTGTGAATGCTGCAATTGATCTGGAAAGATTGTATAGATATTTTTAAAAGGAGAAAACCAAGGTGCAGAGAGGGGAACAAAACTGAGTCTACAGGGGATGTGTGCCTGGGAGCAACAATGTTAGTTAGTGGCCACTGAGACTAAACCGCAGGTCTCCTGAATTTCCAGCTTGAGCTCTTTACACCTCACTAATGGCATTTTGGGGAATCCTATAAGGAGGATTATTTAGGCAACTCTACCAACCCAGGTTAGATTTAAGTACCTGCTCTCACAAGCCTTTGTTATCATGGAGTCATAGATTATCAAAGGGTTGCAGATCTTGAATTGGGAGGGACTCCAGAGACTTGACAGATGAGAAAAATGAGACCTAGAGAGACTGGTTAAGTGACCTGCCCAAGGTCACCCAGATGCTAAAGGGCAGAACTGGGGTTTGAATCTGGGTCCCATGACTCCGAGTCAGTCTAATCCAAATCAGTTTACAGAGGAGGAAGCTGAGGGCAGGGAAGGAGAGTCATTTATATGAGGTCACCTCGCTGGTGAGTGGCTCCTGATCCAGGAATCCTCTTTACACCACAGTTTACTTCTCATAGGCTTTCTGAGATGGACAGCAACCAGTCACAACCAGACTATGGGATGCCTGCCCAGGTCTCTTGGGCTCACGTATAAATACAATGATTGAAATTGGATTATTTCTTGAGAGTTGGTTTTGAGAACACATAGCTCAGTGGTAAAAGCTCTGGAATTAGGGTCACGGAATCTAGATTTGCCACTTTTGAGAAAGCTACTTATCTTCTCTTGGGTATCAGTTTCCTCATTCCTTTCCTTGTCTTAGAGACTGGATGATCTCAAAGGTGAGTTCCAGCATTAACTCCTATAATCTTAGGACCATGGATAGAGAATCTGAATGTCCGAAAGAGGAAAGGAAAGCACTCGTGATGATAATCCATCTTTTACTGGTTGCCAACTGAATATTCTTAAAACATAGATCTGATCAGATTACCTCTCCTTCCAATAACAATCTTCTATGGCTCCCTATCTTCCATAGAACAAAAACTATATAATCTTCAACCTGTCATTTAAAGCCTTTACAATTTGGCTTGCAGCCACTTTTTTTTTAAATCCCTACCTTCCATCTTAGAATAAGTATTAGTTTCAAAGCAGAAGAGCAGTAAGGGCTAGGCAATTAGGGTTAAGTGTCTTACCCAAGGTCACACAGCTAGGAAGTGCCTGAGGTCAGATTTGAACTCAGGACCTCTTGTTTCTAGGTCTGGTTCTCTATCTACTGTTCCATTCAGCTGCTTCTCTAGTGTTATTTCATAATACCTCCTTTTGTATGTATACACTCTGTTCCAGTCAAACTGGTCTGCTGGATATTCTGTATCAATCAGGTCTTGTACCATACCATATACATAATATTCCATTTCTGATCTCCAAGCCTAGCAGCATCGTCTAGAGTGCACTGTCAGCTAACTTCAGCCTCCTAGAGAATCTAGCTTCCTCCAAAACTTAACTCAAGTGCCATCTGCTTCAAGAAGCCTTTTGTGACTGCCACCCTCTTCCCCATCTTCAATCATTTTGCCATGGATAGAGCACCGGATCTGAAGTCAGGAAGGCTCATCTTCCCGAGTTCAAATCTAGCCTCAGATTCTCGGTACGACCCTTGGCTAGTCACGTAACCCTAATTGGAAAAGGGAGGTTGAGGCACGGAAGACAAACTTTATCCAATTACTCAGCATTATGGGAAGCTGGATTTGCTCTTTTGAGGGCGAGTGAAAATGGAGACAATAGATACTCAGGCTTGAACTGAGTCTGGAGGCTGTGGATGCCTCCCTGGCTCTTTCCAGCTGGTACCCTTCCATCTACCCCTTTGTGGACTAGAATGGGGCAGTGTGGGGCCCCAGCAGTTCCCGAAGAAGTAGCCCCTTGGAGATAACCCTGCACAGAGCTGGGTTTAGAGGCCCGGGACTTGAGAAGGTTGTCGGTGTGGGGTTGTGCGTCACTTCTTTGTCATCCACATTCCTGCTTTAAAAGCATTCCTGAAGATGTCTTTGCTTGTAAATGCCAGATTTAGGAGTCCATAAGGACCCATTCTAGCCTGTCTCTTGGCTGCCAAAATGTGTCTTGGGTTTTCCTGGAGAATGTTCGGAATCGAATTCTTTCCTGACCCTGCATCGGGGCTACAGGGTCACCCCACCCTAAAGGAGGTTAGAAGAACTTCCACTCCCTGTTGCCTCTTTCTCTGATTCCAGTGGTTCACCTCCCACGGTGAACCCATCACCCGAGATTCTGTCCACCTGGGAGGGAAGACAGTGACTCACCGAAGAAGTCTGTCTGTCTGTCTGTCCTCCTCTGGCTCATTCCAAACTCCACCTGATTTTGTGCTTTTTCAGAGCCGTGCTTAAGACATTGGAGAATCAGCACCATATTCATAGAACTTGGTGCTGGGAGAGATCTTAGGCATCGTTTAATCTACAGGACAGGGGTCAAACCTGTGATCTCACTGGTCTAGGGAACTCCTCACAGAGGAGTCTTACATTATAGAATGGCCTGGGCCATTGAGGAGTGAAGGGACTTGTCCAGGGTCACAAGACAGGTATGTGTCAGAGGTGGGACCCCTGGTCTTCCTGGCTCTGTGGCTGGCTTGCCCCATGCTATGCTTAATTTATTTCTAGCCCTCCTTCTTCCTGCATTACAATGGTTCGAATGGAGGCTCAGGGGATTAAAGTGACTTGTCCAAGGTCATACAGGTAGTAAACAGCAGAATTAGAACCCAGTTCCTCACAGAGCCTAAAGGCTGCAAGAGCCCCTGGGAACTCATCCAGTCCAACCAGCACAGGGGAAGTCACATTCACTATAGTCTATTGGGCCAGGAAGAAAGCCTAAATGGCTCTTCTCTTCATATGGAACCATCTACCATCCAGTGAATCAATCAACAGGCCTTTATTAAATACTTATGTACTAGTCATTGTATTAAGTGCTAGGATACAAAGAAAAGAATAAAATATTCCTTGTCTAGAGTATACTGATAGATGTTTAATAGCTGGCTTCCCCGGGACAAAGAAAGTTTAAGCTGCATTATTCACATTTTCTCCATCACTTTCTTAAGTCTAGACAATCAACAAAAAGCCCCTGATTTATATCATTTGCTTTTCTCCAGGGTGTGAATGCATACAGTAGAAATTTAACATCTGGTGACCCTGGGCAAGTCACTTAACTCTAATCGCCTCCTCTTTGCTGCTCTTCCGTCTTAGAATCAGTACTAAGACAGAAGGTCAGGGTTCAAACATAAATAAAGAAATAAAAATGGAATCAAACCATTGGCTCTGTACACAGAACTGCCTCCAGTACACAGGCAGAAGGCTGGGGTTTGAATAAGAAAGTCCTAGATCCGAATCCTGCTTTAAACACTTATTAGCAAATCCCTTCAACTTTTCTGAGATTCAGCTGCCTCACTTGCCAACTGAGTGGGTAGGACGAGACTCCCCATTATGCCCTATCTGTCCAAGCTGAGAGACGATTCAAGTCAAGGGTAGGAAACCTCCAACTTGGAGAGGCCCAAAGGCTGGTCTCGGCTCTCACAGTCAGTGAGGAGCCCCATCGGGATCCGAGTCAAGATCACCCAGAGCCGTGGTCTCCCATCCACATCCTGATCTGCTTGGCCCCGGGCTGAGGCTTCTCGCAGACACCCTCTACTCTCAGTGACCTACAGCTGGGATTCAGACATTTGGAGATTCTTTTTTGGAAAAAAAAATCCAGAAATGATGTCATTGCTGGAAAACAAGGAAGGCTGCCCACTTTCACAGCATGCAGTGAGAGAGGGTTATTTTTTTTTTTAAACAGTGCTCCTGTCTGGCCCCTTAATTTACTGTCTATTTACTCAATACATTCCTTTCTTAAAGATGTTATTTATTAGATCAGCTTCCTCTGGCTCACCCAGTGTGGCTGTCAAGCCACTGAATTCTTGATTGACCTTCCTGTCAAAGGCCCAGGCCTCCAAGCTGCCAAAAGCCACATGCCCACAAAGGAGGATGAACAGTGAGAAGGCTGCCCGTGCCACTCAGCTCTACTGAAACAGAAAACAAAACAAAAAGCAAAGAAACAAACCTTTCAAATTGTTTGGGAGGCCAGAGGTTGGGGAGGCAGGGGGGGATACTAGAAAGAGACTGGGCGGTCAGGAAATCTGGGTTCTTATTCTGTTTTTGCCACTGCCTTGCTGTGTGACTTATGTACTTGATATCTATCACTGGGTCTTGGCTTCCTTGTCTGTAAAATGAGAGTTTTTGTTATTGAATTTTTAAGGTGATCTTGAAAGCCCCCATTTAGTGCTATAACTCTGTAGACCTCAGTGCCAGGGTAAGCCTGGCTACAGACTGGTCTGTGCTTTTTTTCTTAGGCCAGTGACCCAGCAGTGTTCAAAGATGGGAAAGAATCTGGCCCCAGAGATCCTGGGAAGAGGGTAGCAGGGATAGTGGGGGCAGCTTCCAAGGGCCAAGATGTTTTCTTTCTTTTCTTACAGGGTGGCTAAGAGAGTAGCAGGTTTAATCGCACGAGTCAAGTCTTTTAAACAGGAATCAAGTCTTTCACTGGAGGATTCCCTCCTCCTTCCTTCCCCTTAGTGAAGGCTAAGAGGATCAGCCCTTTTCTCCCTAATCCTCCAAATATCCTTATATCTCTTTAAGATTTTAGGGGATGGGGAGTTCCTTCCCATAGCTCTCCATCCCTGCAAAGGAAGGCTGGTTGCAGGAGCCTGGGAATGGTCCATCCTCTACAGGGCCTTCATACAGCCCACCTTGGGAGTTGGGCCAATCTCTAAGGCATAGGGCTCCTCCAAGTGCCGCCACTGAGTGTCTCATCACAAGACTGGCCTCTCCAAGGTTTAGTCTTCTCATCTATAGTATGAATGCATCGAACTAAAGGATCTCTAAGTTCCTTCCCAGTTCTTTTGTTGTGCTTTCCTCTTTTCAGTTATGTCTGACTCTTCGTGACTCCATTTAGGCTTTTCTTGGCAAAGATACTGGGGTGGTTTGCCGTATCCCTCTCCATCTTATTTTACAGATGAGGAAACTGAGGCAAATGGGGTGAAGTGACTTGCTCAGGGTGGCACTGTAAGTGTCTGAGGTCATATTTGAACTCTTGAAGATAAGTCTTCTTAATCCTAAACCCAGTGCTTCTATCCACTACACCACCCAGCTGCCTTTCTAATTCTGAGGTCCTCTAAGCCTGTGGTCCTACTCCATCATAAGACAGAACTTTAGAGCTAACTGTGGAAGTTTCCCTGGGAAGGTTAGGCTTTCCATTAATTTTCTCTTCTCTTTAAGTTTTCCCAAGTGACTTTTGTGTATCATCTCATTTGGTCACACAATAATATGAGCAGCATTAATATAATAATATATACACTGACCTAAAACCAAGTCGAATTAAGGACGAGCATTGCTCGGAAGCCAAGAACAAGGCGCACAGTAGGTCTGAGCAGGCTGAGTCATATAACCAATGAGGAGCTCTGAAGAGAAGCAGGAATAAAGAACAACATCAAGGACAGAAAGAGAAAATGACCTGGCCCCAAAGCAAGAGAAGAGAATGAAGGGGCAGCTAGGCAGCACAGTGGACTGAGAGCCAGGCTTAGAGACTTGGAAGAGATCCTGGGTTCAAATCAGACCTCAGAAACTTCCTAACTGTGTGACCCTGGGCAAGTCACTTAATTCCCATTGTCTAGTCCTTACTGCTCTTCTGCCTTGGAACTGAAACACAGTATTGATTCTAAGACAGAAGGTAGGAGTTAAAAAAATAAAGAGTCAGGGGTGATAGGTGGTTAGCTAGAGTGCTCTAATGATAAGCTTGTACTATGGGGAGGGGACTCATCATGATGCATGACTGAGAGGGACAGGACGAATAGGCATTGATGGACTGCAGAGAACTCCATAACCAATGAGGTTACTGGGCCGTTGGAATATTCTAAACTACATAAATGAAGTGATACTGTCCTATATTTGAAGAGTGTTTCATAACTATAAAGTCCCTTACGTCCACCCTCTCCCTTGATCCTTGTAGCCCCCAATCCTGTGAAGACAGTAGAGAGCTTAACATTAAGACTGGATAATTGGTTGACATGGGCAGCTAAGGTGGCACAGTGGATAGAGTGCCAGACCTGGAGTCAGGAAGACCTGAGTTCAAATGTGACCTCCGACACTTCCTAGCTGTGTGATCCTGGGCAAGTCACCTGTTGGCCTCCTCTGTCAAATGAGCTGGAGAAGGCAATGGCAAACCACTCCAGTGTCATTGCCAAGAAAACCCCAAGTGGGGTCGTGAAAAGTGGGACCACAATCATTTGGGAAGTCCCATCATTTCAATGTATCTCTGGTCTCTTTTTTCCGTTGTTGCTGTCTTTCCCCTAGGGCAGCCCCCTTTGCTTCTTTTCCAAATGATTGCGATAGTCTCATATCTGATCTTCCTATTTTCTAGGCTTTCTCTTATGTAATCTAATTTAACTTTTAAATTTTTTGGGGAAAGCTCCTGCCTTCCTGCCTGGATGAGTTAAATCATTCATTTTTCCAACTCTAGCCTGAGGCTGAACTTGATCAGTGAGTGAGTACAAATTTGCTTTCATGGTGCCTAGCTGGTCCCCCATTATTCTTCCCATTTGCCCTGGAGATCTTGGGCAATCTTACAGACATCAGGCCAACCACCCTGCTTCACATCCCCAGCCTGCTCTCCCCCAAGCCCTAACCCCAGCATGCTTTCCACCGCTCGCTCTGGGAACAGCCACCAAACCAATATTCCCATTGCTTTTAGGAAAATAAATGACTGCTCTCTGCTCCACTCCCAATTCCTATGACTTCTCGGACAAAAACTCCCTTCCCTGGATGTTCCGCCCCAGTGTTATTTCCCCTCTTAAAAGGTAATCTACTTGAAAACAGGGATTGTGCCTCACTTTTGTATTTGTATCCCTTGTGGCTGGAACATGTTAGACCCTTAATCCTTTTTCATTCATTCTTTTATCCATCTATTTCACATGGTGCTCAAGCCATCTTCCTAACACATGGCTTCTCCTCTACTCAAAATCCCTTTTGGGCTCTCCCCTGACTTTCAAATAAGATCTAAACCCCCAAGTCTGACTTTCCAGGCTCTCAACAATCTGGTCCCAATCTTCCTTCCATCCTTCATGTCTCCTACATTTCAAAACTTTGTTCTCCATTCCTGTCCTAGCTATCCTTATTTGGCCCCATATATTTGTTCCTCCTTGGAATGATCTCTAGGCAGTTAGGTCAGTCAGTGATGGACCCTGAAATCAAGAAGATCTGCATTTAAAATCAGTCTCCGATATCATCTGGCTGTGTGACCCTGAGCAAAAAAAAATCATTTAACCTTTGTCTGACTCGGTTTCCTCAACTATAAAATGGGAATAGCAGAATAGTAATAGCACCTCTCTCTCAGGTTATTGTGAGGATCAAATGAGATAATATTTATGAAGTGCTTAGTATAGTGCCTGGCACATATAGGTGCTTAATGATGGTTCTTTTGCCTCTTTACCACTGTTAGAGATCTGTTGAAGGTTCTCTTTTTTTCTTCATTGTGTGGCCCTCTCCTTTGTACTTTTCCTGCTCTTCCTTGTTCCATAGCTGGGTGTGTAGTTGTCTTCATCCTCTCACCCATCCTCTTCCTCCTATTACATTATAAGTTCCTTGAGAAGAGGGGCTATGCTCACTGTGCCATGGTTTAAAAACTCATCGTTAAGTGAATGGATTCCCATTCAACAGATTCGGACACTGAGGCTCTGGCCAAGGCAGGTTACTCAGCAGATTGAGGGAAGAGTTAGGTCCTGATTGTGTTTTCTGACTCCTAGTCATAGTGCTTCTGCCAGGTCACCACCAGTGGTCACCTACTTCTATTTGAAGTTGTTACTCCTTCTGAGCCACCTGTGGGTGATGCTACTGGGTCAGTCCAGCAGATATTCAACTCTGGGAGGGTGGTCCAATGGCCTTCTTAGGATGTGGTTTGTCTGAGGCAAGGGAGTATTTTTTTTAAACTCTTACCCTCTATCTTAGAATTGATGCTTAGTATTGATTCCGAGACAGAAGAGCATTAAGGGATAGGCAATCAGAGTTAAAGTGCCTTGCCCAGAGTCACACAGCCAGGCCAGATTTGAACCCAGGACCTCTCATATTTAGGCTTGCCTCTCCATCCACTGAGCCACTTAGTTGCCCTGCAAGGGGGTGTCTCTTACCCAAACATGATAAATATTTTATTATTAAGAATCCCTTTGAACAGAACAGACCTATTAGGGCCACTCTGGGTCAAAATCTTAGCGTTCACTGCAATCCCGATGTGAATTCTCAGTGCCACTTGGAGAATTCCTCAAGATAATGTGGAAAACGACAGTTTCAGGGGCTCCTCCTCCCTTATATTATTCCCGAAAGGAAGAGTACTGGAGTGAAGAGGGAAGCCCTCTCTCCTAAATATGGAGGCTTGCTCAGGCTGGCTTTTCCTGCTGGATCGCCAGTCCCATCTTCTTACTCTGCCCTCAGAGTCCCCGATTTCTTCCACCAGCCAGTATTTCCTGACCTGCCCACAACCCTGCCCAACTCCTGACAGCCCCACTGAAGGTTTTCCTCTGACTCTGGGAAACCCCCCTGTCTAGATGTGTTATCTCTCCTTTCCGCAGTAGCAGGCAAAGCTGGGAGTTTGCCAAGATATCAGGGGAGACAGATAATGGGTGTAAATGACTTATCAGCCAATCGGCTCTGAGGTGGCTCTCCTGGAATCAAGGTTGGCAGCTTAAGGAAGGGGACAGATAAGTCACTCTGCTTTCTGCCTACGAGCACCACTCAGATCTTATTATTGTTTGGGTCTTAGTTCCCAGGGAGCTAAAGGGGAAATAAATACTTTTGATCGAATGCCCAAATCAATACACTTGGACAACAGTCATAGCTGAGTAGCCCTTTGTGGTTCCAAGACACTTTCCATAGGATATTTCATTTGTGCATCATCATTCCCATTTTGCAGATAAGAAGAGTGAGGTCCATAGAGATGAGAGGACTTCTCTCTGATCACCTAGCTTATTAGCAACAAAGCCAAGTCTTAAACCTAGGTCCTCTCACTACAAGTATGGGGCTCTTTCCCCTGTGGCCCATGGCCTCCCCAACCCATGACTCACCCACCATTCAGCCTCTACCTCCCTGCCTTAGAGTCACGGCATACATGACCGTGCCAGTGTTAACACTGGAGCCATAGAGAGTTACAGGATGCTATAGGTAGGGGATTAAACAACATGGCTGGAATTTGAACCTATATCCTTTTATGAGAATTAAAATTAATATCCAAAATACTCCAAGTATTATATTTATAAAGTTTATTAATACTAACTTGAAGCAAAGGAAAATGAAAACTAGAGCTCACCCAGCCATGCATGTGGGAAGAGAGAGCAAGAGGCGGAGTTGACAGCCAACTATATACAAACAAGTAAGAGTGACCGAACAGTGGTGGAGAGATTAAAAGAAATTCTAGGAAATACTAAAGGCATTCTGGGGAACGTAGTTCAAAGGTACAAAATGTCCACATATACTTTTACTCCAAATCAGTGTTCTTTCTTTCCAGATCTACTCCCACTCAGACAAAATTCCTGCTACGAAATCAACAGAATTTGAAAAGCTCCTTCCCTTTAAGGGACTTGGGAAGGTTCTTAACTTGGAGTCCTTAGATAGATTTCAGGGTTCCCTAAATTGATTAAGGAAAAAACCCCTTATCTTCCTTCTTAGAATTGATACTAAGTATTGGTTTCAAGGCAGAAAAGTGGCAAGGGCTAGGCAATTGGGGTTAAGTGACTTGCCCAGGGTCACACAGCCAGGAAGTGTCTGAGGCCAGATTCCAACTCAGGACCTCCCATTTCCAGGCCTGGCTCTGTACCCTAAAATGATTTAAACAAACAAACAACTATCCAACCTTTATTTTTTTTTTCTTAGTATCTATACTAAGCATCAGTCCCCAAGCAGAAGAGCAGTAAGGGCTAGGCAACTGGGACTAAGAGACTTGCACTGTGCCTGGCACATTCTAGCTCTCAGTAAATGCTTGTTGATTAGAGTCCATGACGCCCACAAAAGATTAAAAGCTTCTCCATCTCCTGCTTTAAGGGCTGGGGGTGGGGGCCGCAAGTCAGAATGCCTTGTGCCTCCCAGACCCTTCTCAGGATATTCATCCATCTGGGAACATTCCATTTGGACCATTAGGTCTACCCTGACCCAAAGCACCACCTTTCAAGGTCATCCTCTTCCCCTCGTCCCAGCTGTCTCTTGAGTAGGAGGTCACCGGACAAGACTGAAAACAACTGTCGGCCACAGACTCCTGCAGAGCCTCTTCTCACACTCAGCCGCGCACCAGGACGGACGTGCAAAAAGAAACCAGAGAATAAGAATCTTGAGGCTGACTAAAGTGTTTGCTCTCTGTGGATTTTCAGTCTGAGAGAGAACTGAGCAAGGCGCCCCGCACACAGGAGGCACTGAATGCTCACTGACTCAGGGCACGTAGGATGACGGTGACGATGGCGGTGATGGCCGTGTTCGTTGTCAGTGATGATATGGATGGAGTTGCGGGCTGGGCTCTGGTGGCTTCATCCAATCTTGAGAGGAAACGAGACATTCCCCAGTGAACTAAAGGAAGCTCCCTAAGCCAGAGCATCCAAAGGACCCTCCATACGGACGTAGCCCTCTGCGCGGGTAGAGCGACCTCCCTTCACTTCCATACTGAGACAGCTCAGGACGGGTTGGGTCCGTAGGACAGGGTGGAGTGACTTGGGCAGCCTTGGGGCATCTGCCAATTCTGAAGGACCCCGACTCTCTGTAGACATGCCTTTTTATGCCCTTTGGAGGCTAGGGATCCATGTCCAGGGAGACCTAAAGCCACCATAAGGATATACCTATATTGAGGCTGAGCTTTAGACCAGTTAAACCTTGGGGGACAGATTCCTTGTCTTTTAGGGCAAGAACCAGGCTAATCAACATGGCAGAGCAGGGCTGGGAATGGTAATGCCAATGATGCTCTTGTTGGTCAGTGACATAGATGGTTGAGATACTGATGGTGAGGCAGGAGACGGCAGGTCTTGGGTTCAAATAGGACCTCTGACACTTCCTAACTGTGTGACCCTAGGCAAGGCACTTCAGCTTATTGCTAGCCCTTACCACTCTAATGCCTTAGAACCAATAATTAGTATTGGTCTTAAGGCAGATGGTGAGGGTTTAAAAAAAATTCCAATGGGGATATTTGTGTTAATGATGTGGTGGATGGTATCCATGGTGTCATTAATGACAAGGATGATGACGTGGATGTGATACTACTAATATTATTATTAATAATAAATAATGATATCTAGCAATTGCATAATGCTTTAAGGTTTGCAAAGCACTTTTCATATATTATCTTATTTGATCCTCAAAAACCCTGGAAGGTGGGTGCTCTTATTATCTCTATTTTACAAGTGAGAAGAGTCAGGCAAATGACTTGTCCAGGATCACACAGCTAGTTAGTGACTGAGGCAGGATTTGAATTCAAGTCCTGGTGGAAAACAGTTTAGGATATAGTTTTGTTTGGATGACTTCTTCATCACTTGGAGAATATTACATATTTTACATAGATATTTATGTATATATTTTATATACATGTCACCCCAAGTTACATACTTTATTTTATTTTTTTAAGCCCTTACCTTCCACCTTGGAGTCAATATTGTGTATTGGCTCCAAGGCAGAAGAGTGGTAAGGGTAGGTAATGGGGATCAAGTGACTTGCCCAGGGTCACACAGCTAGGAAGTGTTTGAGGCCATATTTGAACCCAAGACCTCCCCTGTCTCTAGTCCTGAATCTCAATCCACTGAGCCACCCAGCTGCCCCCAAGTTACATACTTTACTGGCATTACTCTGAGCCTTTAGGGCTTTTTGTTATTTAGTGTAACTCTTTGTGACCCCATTTGGAGTTTTCTTGGCATAGATACTGGAACGGTTTGCCATTTCCTCCTCCTGCTCATTTGACAGATGAGGAAACTGAGGCAAACAGGATGAAGTGACTTGCCCAGGTCACACAGCTAGTATCTGAGGCCAGATTTAGGATTTAAGCCTCTGACTGGTGACATCTAATAAAGAGGGAGCCCCCAAACTTCCAACCTTTTTTTGGGGGGGGCCTCGATTCTAGAAAGTCTGTCTTTTGAAGAACTTGGATTCTGAGTCACTTCTAGAAGGCCACAAAGTGACCTCAGTGACCATTGTCCAGGGCTGGTTAGGAAGGAGGAAGGGAAGGGAGGGAGAGGGGAAATGAGGTGGTGATGGGAAGGGAGGGGGATGGGAAAATTTTCTTTCTGCCCTCTCTGCTTGGGTCAGTGGAAGAAGTGAGGACTAGACACATGTTTAAGAAAACAAGGCTGCAGTCAGGGACGCCACAAAGTGAAAACACTTCATAAGCTGCGCCCTGTGCCAAGGCTCGAGCACAAACCGCCCCTTTCATAACGGAGCTATCTCTGAACAATGACGGGCCACAAGCCGTCCGGGCTGAAGACCTCTGGGTAAAGGAGGTTCAGAGCAAGCCTGGCTTTTGCAGGTTCCCTCCATAAGGGAGTGTGATTGAATAATGCCAATATTCATCCGCTAGACAGACCTTGGCTCTGTTGGCCTGGGAGGGAGCTGCTCTGCTCGAGTGCCAGGAATATAGCCCTTCCCTCCCCCTTTCCATGTGTATTTTTCTTTCATCAGGGAAAAAAAAAGGAAAGAAAAAGAAAGAAAGGAAGGAGGAGAAAATGGACTATTTTGCCAGGCTCTGAAAAAGACATTGTGAAAATATTTTTCTGTGTGGCTGCCACCACTGAGGGGCTTGGGGGCAGGGCGTGGAGGGAGGGCCAGTGAGGGAGAGAGGATGGATTTCAGCCTGGCTGGGATTCCCTCCCCTCCGTCGTCAGAGCCCAAATGGGCGGGGCAATCCGGAGCTAAAGGTCAGTGTTTGCAGGGTCAGACCCCAAGGCAGCGAGGCTGTGAGTCATCCTGGACGAGTCCCCAAATGCATTTTTGAGTGGCAGAGAAGGGGGTTGGGAGAGTCAACTTTGAGCCGCTGGGAGAGTTTTCCAGAAGCAAAGGCGGCTTCTGAAATGATCCCGAGGGGGGAGATGTGCCCCAGAGTGGGGGCAGTGGGCTACAGCTCCCCCGGGAGGGCTCCGCCTCCCACGAGGAAATTCCCATTGATCTCAGGCGAGAGAGCAGAAGGAACTTCTGTTCTGGAGCCATAGGTCACTCGAGGAATGTTCCCAGGAGACCAGCAATGGTAGCAGGGGGCCGGTGAGCCAGCGTTGCCAGGGCACAATGCCCCAGTCTCTTCATCCTACCCAGAGAGCCTTGCGGGGGAGAGGGCAGAGGGTGGAGCAGTGGAGGGAGGTCATCCTCAGGGACAGCTGGAAGGTGCTCGCCTTGCTCCCCCGGGAGTTGGGGATGTCAGAGCCCCTCTGGAGAGCCGTGGCCAACCCTGGACGCGTTTCCAGAGAGCAAACGGGCTTCTTTCTGCCTCTTGCCTTTCTGTCTTTGCACACAGGCTGGCTTTCCTCACCTTTGCCTTTTCCACATCTTGATGCCTTCCAAGCTCAGCTCAGGGGCTCGGTCCTTAGTTAGGGCTTTCTCTTTCCCTCAGTTTATACTGTCCTACTGTTTTTTTTTTTTTGTTGTTGTTTGTTTGTTTGTTTTTTAAGCCCTTACCTTCTGTCTTATAATTGGTTCCAAGCAAGGGCTGTGGGGCAATGGGGGTTAAGTGACTTGCTCAAGGTCTTACAACTAGGAAGTGTCTGAGGTCTTATTTGAACCCAAGACCTCCCATCTCTAAGCCTGCCTCTCAATCCACTGAGCCACCTAGCCGTCCCCCCCCC
>NC_058131.1:52757277-52776510 GCF_016433145.1 Gracilinanus agilis
TCTCTCTCTCTCTCTCTCTCTCTCTGTCTCTCTCTCTCTCCCCAAATCTGGGGAACATTGTCTTATGTCCATGATGTGTGACATTGCTCTACATTTCTCTCAATAAATATATTCCATTTTTAATGGTTTTCCTCAGTCTTTTTGAATAGTGTCTAAAGAGGGTGTACCTTGATACTTCAAGGTCCTCCTTAAACTTCTACTTCACATAAAAGGGAAAAGGGAGATGACAGAGCAGAGGGATATTTTTTAAACCCTTACTTTATGTCTTAGAATAATCAATACTGTGTATTGGTTCTAAGGCTTAAGAGTGGTAAGGGCTAGGCAATGGGGGTTAAGTGACTTACCCAGGGTCACACAGCTCCTAAATTATTTCCAATAATGTCTGTTAATGAGTACACATCACAATGGCTAGGGGCGCTGCTCCTACAATCTAGGAAATCTGAGTAAAATTTTTTTGCCCTCCCTTTTGTACCAGAAAAGAAGTCTGAATTTCTTCTTTTTCTTTATGGGATGTTTACAATACTTTATGGTAAAATTTGGGTTAGGTATTTGGTCATGGACTGTATGAAGGTCAATATTAAGTAAATATACTTAATGAAAGGAAAAACCAAAATAATATGAGAGATGTAAAAAATGAAATAAATTTAAGGCGAATGATACCAAATATATTGCATATATAATAAAAGACATTAAAAATAACAACAGTACATGCATTTCTTGCATTGATGAGTTACTATTTTTTAAGCTGTTTCTACATTTCTAGCCTTTGTATGTTTTCTACAGGCTTTTGTTTTGTTTTCTTTAACTTTTTCCTTCTTTCAGTTTTAGCAGAGAAGCTGTGCATATTTATGCTATTAAAAGATAAATGATGTTGATATTAAATAGGACTACATATGTATTTTATGCATTCTGGAGTTTCTATTTTTTCCTATGCCACCTGTGGCTTCTGCAAAACTTCCCCCAAATTCTTATTTAATTTCTTGTGCTGGCCTGGTATAATTTAGTCCTTGAACAGGATGGGGGGAGGGGGGGAGTGGTAGAGACACATTGGACAAGATCCCTTCCAGTTCTTTGATTACATCAAACCAGTAGTCCTGCCCCACCCATGTTTCTATTCTCCACCATCATTCTAGGGTGAAGAAAACCAGTGGCTTCCCCAGATCAGAAGGCCACAGTCCCCCCTCCTCCTGGGAAAATCACTAAAGTCTTCTTGAGCCCCAACCTGACTTTTCTTTTTTTAAAACGAATTCCTCTTTCGCTAGAGTACAGAGGATTAAAACAGCTAAGAGGCCTTTTCCTTAGCAAACACCCTTGGCATTCCAGAATCCCAAGTAGGTGGGCACTGGAGGGAGGGGGCAGATGGTATTCTTTTTTAAGAAAGAAAAGAAATAAGCATTTACTAAACATATACTTTCTGTCAGGCACTGTCCTAGGTGCTTTACGAATATGTTCTTCTCCATTTCTTCTCCACCACAATCATGGGAGGTAGCTGCTATTATTACCCCCATCTTGCAATTGAGGAAACTGAGGCAGCCAGGTAAATGACTTATTGAGGGCCAGTACATAGCTAGTAAGTGTCTGAGGCTGAATTTCACTTAAGTCTTTCTAACTCTGGGTCTAGTGCTCTATCCCTTGAGTCACTGGTCTGAGGACTTCATTCATTCATTCATTCATTCATTCATTCATTCATCTATTTATTCATTCATTCATTCATTCATTTATTTATTTATTTGCTTGCTTATTCATTCATTCATTCATTCATTCATTCATTTATTTATTTATTTGTTTATAGTTTTTAAAACCCTTACCTTCTGTCTTGGAACCAATGCTATATATTGGTTGCAAGGCAGAAGAGTATAAGGGCTAGACAATGGGGATTAAGTGACTTGCCCAGGGTCACACAGCTAGGAGGTGTCTGAGGCCAGATTTTAATTTAAGACCTCTCATCTCTAGGCCTGGCTCTCAATCCACTGGGCTACCCAGTTGCCTTCCTGATGACTTTAGTTGAGGGTTCTTAACCAGGTGTCCATGAATTATAAAAAACAAATAACCATCAAAACTTTTTGTTAACTCTCTATTTCCAGAGAATTGGTTTCCTTTTAATTCTATATTTTTCATTTTATGCTTTTAATCAACAAGATTCTGAGAGTGAGTCCCCTGGCTTCTCCAGCCTGCCAAAGTGGTCCATGACACAAAATAGGTTAAGAACTCCTGACTTCTATCTAATTGGATTTCTTCAAAGTCCAGGCCATGTGACAAGAACATAATTTTTAACCCTTCCATAGAATCTGAGAATCTTTGAGCTGGAAGGGATCTCAGAGATCATCTCGTTCAAACTTTGAGCAGAAATATTTCCTTTTCCACCAAAACACACACAGACACAGACACACAGACACACAGACACACAGACACACACACAGATACACACAGATACACACAGACACAGACACACACACACACACACACACACACACACACACACACACACACCCCAAGTAAACACAGGAGCTTCTCTCCTATATTTGGGGAAGTAAATAAGGCTTCTTAAGCAAGAGTGATGTGATCGAATCTGGCTTTGAGGAAGCACTTGGGAAGCCATGGGAGGAATGGCATAGAGACACCTGATGCAAGAAAATCACACACAATGTGAAAATGTGCTGAGACAAAGTAAAATAATGAAATCTATCACTATGTAATAACTCTTACAACTTTTCATATTAAAAAAAAACCTTTGGTGGGGGCAGCCAGGTAGCTCAGTGAATAGAGAGCCAGGCCTGGAGGTGGGAATACCTGGGTTCGAATCTGGCCTCAGATGCTTCCTAGCTGTGTGACCCTGGGCAAGTCACTTAATCTCCATTGCCTAGCCCTTACCATTCTTCTGCCTTGGAAGCAATACACAGTATTGATTCTAAGAGAGGAGGTAAGAGTTTAAGAATACTTTCAAAACACACATCCCCCCAAATCTTTATCAAGGGATCACGGAATCTCTTTGAACACTTCTAATGATGGGTGACTCACTATCTCCACTCCAAGCTTTGGGACTTGTCAGCAGTATTCAAATGATCACCTGTGATTTCTATGTCATTGGATATAGGCATTTCCTTGTCAGCCTCCAGCTTGAGTTGCCCGAAAGACCTTGATCAAGATGCTTAATTTCTTTGAAGTTTGATTTCCTCAGTTGTAAAATGAAAGAGTTGGACTGGAAGAGCTGGAAATTGATGGTTCTATGAACCACCAGGAAGCCATTCTCTCCTTTTTGGCCAGTCCTACATTGGAGGAAATTGTTCTAGAGAGTGTGGGTAGCTTCCATATGTTGGTCCTGCCTTTACCCTCAGGGGGGAATATTCCTTACAAATCCAGGGATTTGAAGCCACCCATCAATGGGTATGGGTTTCTGTGTTCTCTGACCGGCCAACGGCAGGCACCATACTTCTCCCAGGCCTCCAAGCAGTGGAGAGGAGGGGAAGAGAGAAGAATGGGGTGGGGAGGAGAACTACCGTGCAGATGCTAAGCCATTCTCTAAGCCCTGACAGTTCTGGACTCAGGCCTGTTGCCCTTGTACATTGAGAAAGGACACAGGATGACCTCATCCTTCCATTTCCCCTAAAGGGGCTTGGGTGGATGGTTTCCATACATGTTGTTTGGCTCAAGAAGCTGGGGCCCAGGATGTTTATGCCATGACCCATCGATTGTCTGCTGATATTGGACTTGGAGATGGAGGAGGGTCTGAAAGGGGGTTGGGGACTTGGCAAGGGCATCACTTTACTCTGGGGCTTCCTGGCCAGATGAATTCACACAAACTCCCCCTGAGTCTTGGGAAAAGATCAAGTTTTCCTCGCCAGATACAAGCTGTAATCCATCCTCCCAGCCCCTTTAGGCTCTTCCTAGGTTCTTTCTGTAAGAGGATACAGACACTGGGAGTCACCAGTTTTGGCCTAATCATATTCCTTTTGGGTGTATCTGTCAGAATCCCTTCCCCCTTCCTGGCTCTTCTACCTTTTTTTTCCACTAGGTAAGTGGGGCCCAGGAAAGAGGAATCCAGTGAGCCAACCAATCACAGACCTAAGTTCTAGTTCCCTAAGTGTAGTGAGATAAATCTCTGGCTGCTAATCATTTGCATCTTTTGGGCATGGTGTGGGACCTCCCAAGTGGTTCAAGAGAGTAATAACTGAATTCCTTCTTTCCGGTTTAGGGGAGTTAGGAGGGATCCTCTCTATGAAGTCTTTTCTACCTGGGAGTTAGGTGCTATTATTTACCCTCATTTTACATTTGAAGAAACTGAGGCACACAGCGGTTAAGTGACTTGCTTAGTGTCACATAGATAGGTAGTATCATTTCCCACCAGCTTCTACTCCTTGGTCTGGACTCTGCCATGCTAAAGGGCTGGGTACCTTTTCCTCACCTTCCTCACTACCTTTCAGCTTCTTTCTGTATGTCTTCTCCCATTAGATTGTAAGTTTCTTGAGAGCAGGGGCTGTCTTTTTCATACTTGTATCTGCAGTGCTTCTCACATTGCTTGGTACATAGCAGGCATTTAATAAATCTTTACTGACTGACAATCTGATCAACTGGATGGTTCTCAAGCAGAAATCTCAATAGAGCACTATGTCTCCTACAACTGACAAATCACAAAAGGATTGGAAGGATCTGAGCCATCATCTCATCCAACCTCTTCCAAGAGGATGCATCCCTAATCATGCCAATGGGTACAATCATTCAAGAGGATGTGGTGGGGCAGAGCTAAGATGGTGGTGGAGTAGCAGGAACTTTCTAAATCTTCTTACAACTGATCAATACAAAGCATCTTAAAAGGACAGCAATCAAAATCAGACAAGTAGAGGGGCTCTCCCATGGAGTGCAGCCTTAAAGGTAGGCAGTATTTGGGGATTTCCACACTATAAGGGGGCAAGACTACACTTATCAAAGCATGAGTTGATCACCACTCCTCCACACCACCTACCACACCAGTGTCAGAGCAAGGGCCATGCAATCTCTAAATTCTCCAGAGCTGGCTGAGACTTACCCCTGAGGACAATGCAAAGCCTTGGTAGCAAGACTCGGGACCCGAAGTTGAAGAGTGAAGAGCCTGGGTAGCAGAGCACAGAGATTGGGCAGAATCAGGGCTGTCCACAGCAGAGGCAGCAGGGACTGGAAAAATAGCCTCAGGGCAAAATTCTTTAAACTACATTACACAAAAAACTGCCTGAAGGATACTACCAAGGCAAAGCCCTTCAAGATAGAAGGTAAGAAAGCAGTGTCCATCAACATGCAAGAACCACAATCCACAAATAGCAAAAGAAATAAATAGCAAAAAGGCTTTTGACCCTGGATAAAAAGAGCAAACTATAGACACAACAGCAGAAAATGACAAACAAGGAAATACATCCAAACTTTCCCAAAAAAATGGAAATTGGTCACAAATTCTTGAGGGGCTCAAAAAGGAGTTCAAGAACCAAGTAAGAAAGATAGAAGAAAAATGGGAAGAAAAGTGGGAAAAAGAAATGAAAGTAATGCAAAAAGAAAACAAGAGCTTAAAAGACAAAATTGCCCACATAGAAAAAAGACAGAAATCAAATGAAGTAATAAACAAATTGGAGACCAGAATTGACCTGCTGGAAGCCATGAAAAGCAGATAGACCAAACTGAAAGGAAAATCAAAAGATCATAGCTGAAAACCAGTTTTAAAGACTAGAATTAGGCAAGTAGAAGCTAATTATCTCACAAGACAGCAAGAATTAATAAAACAAAGTCAAAAGAATGACAAAATAGAAGGAAACATGAAATATCTCATTGAAAAGACAACTAACATAGAAAACAGATCCAGGAGAGACCATTTGAGAATCATTGGTCTACCTGAAAACATGGGAAAAAAAATAAAAGTCTTGAGATCATATAACAAGAAATTATCCAAAAAACTGCCCTGATGTTCTTGAACAAGAGGGCAAAATAGACATTAAAAGAGTTCATAGATCACCCCCTACATTAAATCCTCAAAAGACAGCCCCCAGGAATGTAATAGCCAAATTCAGGAGTTTCCAAGCCAATGAGAAAATATTGTAAGCAGCCAGAAAGAGACAATTCAGATATCAAGGAGCCCCAGAAAGGATTACACAGGATCTGGCAGTCTCTACACTAAAGGACCACAAGGCTTGGAATATGATATTCAGGAAGGTAAAAGAATTGGGTCTACAACCATGAATCACCTACCCATCAAAACTGACTATATACTTTCAGGGGAAAGTATGGACATTTAACAAAACAGCAGATTTCCAAGCATTACTAAAGAAAAGACTAGAACTAAATGGAAAATTTGATGTCCAAATACAAAATTCAAGAGAACCATGAAAAGGTAAATAAGAAAGAGGAAAAAAATTTTAAGGACTTCAGTAAGGTTAAATTGATTATATTTTCATATGGAAAAATGATATCTGTAATGCTTAAAAATTGTTTTCCTTATCATAGTATATAGAAGAATTATTCATAGGCAGAGGTTGTGGTACTAAGTTGTTTACGATGACATATTTAAAAAACGGGAGGATAGGGGATGGCACTAAGAGAAACTTGAAAGGAGAATAAAAATAGGATAAATTATACCACATAAAGAGGCACCTGGGAGTGGGGGGAAAGAAAACTATTATAAGAAGGAGAAGAAGAAAGTGGTAATAGGTAATACTTAAACCTTACTCTCAGTGGAATCAGTTGTGAGAGGGAAGAACAGCCAGATCTATTGGGGTATAAAATTCTATCTTACTGTACAGGGAAATTGAGAAGGAGAAACAAAGGAGGTGGGGCGGAGTGGAGTGGGGAGTATTGAAAGAGAGGGAAAAGTGTGTGTGGGGAAATTAATAGACCTTAAAGAAAAATAAGAGGGGAATAAGAAGGGAGGGGGTGGGAAGGAAAGTAAAATAAGGGTGGAGAATAGGAAGACTGATTAAAAGCAAAACATTGATGTAGAAGAAAATAGTAAAAGAAGAAAGGGCAGGCCTACAAGAGGAAATCAAAATGATGGGGAATACACAGGCGGTAATCATAACTCTGAATGTGAATGGGATGAACTCACCCATAATACAGATGCAGAGAGCAGAGTGGATTAGAAATCGAAATCCTATTATATGTTGTCTACATGAAACACACACGAGGCAAGCAGACACACACAGGGTAAAAGTAAGAGGCTGGAGCAAAATTTATTGGGCATCACCTGAGAAAAAGAAGGCAGGATTCACAATCATGATATCTGACAAAGCCAAAGTAAAAATAGATCTGATTAAAAGAGATATGGAAGGTAATTACATCTGATAAAGGGCAGTTATAGACAATGAAGAAATATCAGTACTCAACATGTATGCACCAAATGGTATAGCATCCAGATTTTTAATCTTAAGGAGGAAAATAGACAGTAAAACTATACAGTGGCAGACCTGAACCTTTCTCTATCAGATCTAGATAAATCAAACCAAAAAAAGAAATAAGAGATGTGAATGAAATATTAGAAAAATTAGAGTTAATAGATATTTGGAGAAAAATAAATAGGGACAAAAAGGAATACACCTTCTTTTGAGCAGCACATGGTACATTCACAAAGACTGACCATGTTCTAGGGTATAAAAACATTGCAAACAGATGCGAAAAAGCAGAAATAATAAATGCAACTTTCCCAGATCATAATGCAATAAATTATAACTAGCAAGGGTACATAGAGAGGCAAATAAAAATTAATTGAAAATTAAATAATATTATTCTCCAGAATTGGTTGGTTAAAGAACAAATGATAGAAACAATAATTTCACTGAAGAGAATGACAATGAGGAAACAACATATCAAAATATATGGGATGTAGCCAAAGCAGTACACAGGGGAAAATTTATATCCTTGAGTGCATCTATCAACAAATCAGAGAGGGAAGAGGTCAATGAACTGGGCATGCAAATTAAAAAAACTAGACAGAGAATAAATTAAAAATCCCAAGATAAAAACTAAATTGGAAATCCTAAAAATCAAAATAGAAATTAATAAAATTGAAAATAAAAGAACCATTGAACTAATAGATAAGACTAGGAGCTGGTACTCTGAAAAAAAAACCCCAAATAAAATAAAGTACTGATTAATCTAAACAAAAAAAAGGAAAGAAGAAAATCAAATTAACTGTGTCAAAGATGAAAAGGGCGACCTCACCTCTAATGAAAAGGAAATAAAGGTAATTATTAAGAATTATTTTGCCCAATTATATGGCAATAAATATGACAATCTAGGTGAAATGGGTGAATATTTGCAAAAATATAAATTGCCTAGATTAACAAAAGAGGAAGTAGAATACTTCAACAATCCTATCACAGAAAAAGAAATTGAACAAGTCATCAAGGAACTCCCCAAGGAAAAAATCCCCAGGGCCAGATGTATTTGAATTCTATCAAACATTTAAAGAACGACTAATCCCAATACTATGTAATATAACAAAATAAGTAAAGAAGAAGTTTTACCAAATTCCTTTTATGACACAAATATAGTACTGATTACAAAGCCAGATAGACCAAAAATGGAGAAAGAAAACTACAGAACAATCTTCCTAATGAACATGGATGAAAAATCTTAAATAGAATACTAGCAAAAAGACTCCAGCAAGTGATCACGAGGATTATTCACTATGATCAGGTGGGATGTATATTGGGAATGCAAGGATGGTTTAATATTAGGCCAGCCATCCATATAATTGACCATATCAACAACCAAACCAACAGAAATCACATGTTTATCTAAATAGATGCAGAAAAATGCAACACTCATTCATATTGAAAACTCTAGAAAGTACAGGAATAGATGGGCCTTTCCTAAAAATAATAAACAGTATGTATTTAAAACCATCAGCAAGCATCATCTGCAATGGGGATAAGTTAGAAGTCTTCCAAATAAAATCAGGAGTGAAGCAAGGATGCCCATTATCACCTCCATTATTTAACATTGTACTGGAAACGCTAGCTGTAGCAATTAGAGAAGAAAAAGAAATTGAAGGGATTAAAATAAGCAAGGAGAAGACTAAACTCTTTGTAGATGATATGATGGTCTACTTAAAGAATCCTAGAGAATCAACTAAAAAGCTAGTGGAAATAATCAACAACTTTAGCAAAGTTACAGGGTACAAAACAAACCCACCCAAATCATCAACATTTCTATATATTCACAACACATCCTGACAGCAAGAGTTATAAAGAGAAATTCCATTTAAAGTCACTCTAGATCAGAGATGGGCAAACTACAGCTTGCAGGCCAGATACAACCCCCTGAAATGTTCTATCCGGTGGCGGGACATTATTCCTAATCTGACGAAAATAATGAGTAGGATACAATACAATGAAACTTCGAAAGAGTTGCCTTAGAAACAGACTGACAATTGAGCATTTCCTTTCCTTTGATCCCCTCTTTAAAAAGTTTGTCCATCATTGCTCTAGCTGATATAAAATATTTAGGAATCTATTTGCCATGACAAACACAGGAATTGTATGAATACAACTACAAAACACTTTCCAACAATTAAAACTGGATCTAAATAATTGGAAAAACATTAATTGCTCATGGGTAGGAAAAGATAATATAATAAAAATGGCATTTCCACCCAAATTAATTTAATTACTAAGTGCCATACTTATCAAATACCAAGAAACATTTTTATTGAATTAGAAAAAATTATAACAGTTCATTTGGAAGAACAAAAGATCAATAATACCAAGGGAACTAATGAAAAAATGTGAAGGATGTGGCCCAGCAGTAACAGATCTTAAACTGTATTATAAAGCAATGGTCATCAAAACAATACGGTACTGGCTAAGAGAAAGAAGGGAGGACTAGAATAGAATAGACTTGGGGTAAATGTCCTTGGCAAGATAGTGTACAATAAACCCCAAGATCCCAGCTTTTGGGACAGGAACCCACTATTTGACAAAAACTGCTGGGGAAATTGGAAAACAGTATGGGAGAGATTAGGTTTAGATCAACATTTCACACCCCATAGCATGATAAATTCAGAATGGGTAAATGACTTAAATATAAAGAAGGAAATTATAATTAAATTAGGTGAACATAGAATAGTAAACTTGTCAGATCTATGGGAAAGGAAAGAGTTTAAGACCAAGAAAGAGATTGAGAATATTACAAAATTTAAAATGAATAATTTTGATTACATTAAATTAAAAAGTTTTTGTACAAACAAAACCAATGCAACCAAAATTAGAAGAGAAGCAACAAACTGAGAAAAATCTTTATAACAAAACCTCTAACAAAGATCTAATTTAATTTCTCAAATTTATGAGGAGCTAAATCAATTGTACAAAAAATAAAGCCATTTCCCAATTGATAAATGGGCAAGGGACATGAATAAGTAGTTTTCAGATAAGGAAATCAAAACTATCAATAAGCACATGAAAAAGTGTTCTAAATCTCTCATAATTAGAGAAATGCAAATCAAAACAACTCTGAGGCACTACCTCACACTTAGCAGATTGACCAATATGACAGCAAAGGAAAGTCATAAATGTTGGAGGAGTGGATGTGGCAAAATTGAGACACTAATGCATTGCTGATGGATTTGTGAACTGATCAAACCATTCTGGAAGGCAATTTGGAATTATGCCCAAAAGGCTTTAAAAGACTGCCTGCCCTTTGATCCAGCCATACCAATGCTGGGTTTGTAACCCAAGAGATAATAAGGAAAAATACTTGCACAAAAATATTTACAGTCATACTTTTTATAGTGGCAAAAATTTGGAAAATGAGGGGGTGTCCATCGATTGGGAAATGGCTGGACAAATTGTCGTGTCTGATGGTGATGAAATACCTTTGTGCTGAAAGGAATAATGAACTGGAAGAAAACTGGAAAGACCTCCAGGAATTGGTGCAGAGTTAAAGGAGCAGAACCAGGAGAACATTGTGCACAGGGACCGTGCCACAATCGAACATAATGGACTTCTCTACTAGCAGCAATACAATAATCCAGGACAATTCTGAGGAACCCATGAGAAAGAACGCTGCTATCCACATCCAGAGAAAGAACAGTAGAAACACAGAAGAAAAACATTTCCTTTATCACATAGTTCGATGGGGCTATGACTGGGGATGTTGACTTTAAATGATCACTCTATAGCAAATATTGAAATAGGTCTGAAACAATAATACATGTAAAACCCAGTGGAGTTGCTTATTGGCTATGGGAGGTGAGAGGGATGAGGGGAGGGAAAGAACATGAATCATGTAACCATGGAAAAATATTCTAAATTAAATAATATTTTTTAAAAAAAGAGGATGTGGGTCTTAACATGCCCATCATCTCATCAGTCTGGGTCAGCCCTCTCAAAAAGAGTACCAGGGGCAGCTGGGTAGCTCAGCGGATTGAGAATCAGGCTTAGAGACAGGAGGTCCTAGGTTCAAATCCGGCCTCAGACACTTCCCAGCTGTGTGACCCTGGGCAAGTCACTTGACCCCCATTACCCCCCTTACCGCTTTTCCACCTAGGAGCCAATGCACAGAAGTTAAGGGTTTAAAAAAAATAAAAAATAATGAAAAAATAAAGAAGAGTACCAGTAACAGAGAGCTCACTCCCTCCGAAGGGAGCACATTCCAGTCTGGGACAGCTTTTAACACAGAGAAAACCAAACTCATGGCAATAGAGGCTTTTCTGGGAAATTTAATTCCATCCACCAAACATGTATTCAGCAGCAGACATTACACAAAACCCTCAAGGAGCTTACGTTATTGGGAGTGAGGAGAGTTCTTCTGCCAAATGTAAAGAGCTCTGCCCTCTCTCCCCCAAGCCTAGGAGTCCCGCCATTGGAGGTCCTTGCCTTTGGGTTCAGGCATGGAATCTCTAGAAGTCAAGTGGAAAAGTGAAAATAGCCGATTTGTGGGGGTTACCTCCTATCCTTTTATCAGTCATTAACACCTCTGCTGGAGTTAGTGTATCAAATAGCAGCTATTTTGCAATGCAGAGAATTGGGGAAATGTCTGGAATGCCAGAGGAGAGCAGCCTAGGCTAGGGGGCCCCAGTGGGATGTCCCGGCAGGATCAGGGCAGCGCGAAGGTCCTGGGTACATAGTTTGTAGGGCCGGGGTAGGGTTGGCTCCCAAAGGCCAAAGAAGGGAAGGTAGGTTTGCCCAAAGACAAATGACAGACTTCCCAGTTCTGCTTTGGCACCATGCCTTGGACTGTGGGAGTACTGAATGTCTCAAAGATGGGGGGGTGGGAGGTGCTACTTTAGGGGAAGGTTTTGGAAAGGAAGTCAAGTTCTAGTGGAATCCTTTCAAAGCAAATCTCCTGATGGAAAGGATAAGAGAGACAGTTTCTAGTCCCCTCTCTGACATTCGATAATTCTGTGATCTTGGAGAAGGTTACAATTGCTTTAAGCCTCCATTTCCCTGTTTGCAAAACACAGGATGCTCAGATTTTGGAGCCAGGAAGGATCTTAGAGGCTTTCCAGTGCAGCCTCTTGAGAGGAAAAGAAACTGAGGCTCAGGGCCATGAGGTGACCACCCAGCCACGGATTTAAGCTCAGGGCTTCTGACCCCAACAGCCTCACCCAGGGATCCTAACACCTGCCTTGCTCCTCCCTTGCCCTCCCACTCGCACCCCGGGGCATGGTAGGGGGCACTAGGAAAGGTGTTGCTTCAGCTGGAGCTCATACACACCTTCGAACCAGCTTTCATTCTTGTAGGTCTGTGCCCTTCATGACTTGGCCACAGAAGCAAGATTCTTGGAAGCGGCTCCCTCCTTGGCTTAGCAATCAGATACTCTCTCCTTTGGCTTTTCACTTATCTCCCCCTTCTTTGTCTCAGACTCTGGTCAGCACATTCCATAGGATTTAGAACTAGAAGGGACCTTCGAGATCATTGACTCCAACTCCCCCCCTCCTTCTGGGGAAACTGAGGTCCAGAATGGCTGGGAGTAAATTGCCCAAGGTTCCCTGGGTGAGGTGGGTCACACAAGGAAGTGACAGGGCTAAGATATGAAGGGACCTTAGAGATCATCTGTTCCAACTCCTCCTTTTGGGGAAACTAAGGTCTAGAGAGGGATGGTTAGTGACAGCCGGAGATCATAGGAACAACAGGGGCAAGATATGAACTTATCTGCCTTTCATTTATCTATCTATCTATCTATCTATCTATCTATCTATCTATCTATCTATCTATCTATCTATCTATCTATCTACTTGTTTGTTTGTTTATTTTAAACCCTTAACTTCTGTGTATTGGCTCCTAGGTGGGAGAGTGGTAAGGGTGGGCAATGGGGGTCAAGTGACTTGCCCAGGGTCACACAGCTGGGAAGTATCTGAGGTCAGATTTGAACCTAGGACCTCCTGTCTCTAGGCCTGACTCTCAATCCACTGAGCTCCCCAGCTGCCCCCCTTATCTGCCTTCTTACTTTAAATCAGAGCTCTGATTACCACACCAGGTCCTCCCTTTCTCTGTGCTCTTGTCCTTCCTATCCGACTAGGTGACACAGTGGAGGCAGTGCTGGACCTGGGTTCAAATCACTTCACTTCTTGTAACTTCGATGGCCTCATCCGAGAAACGGGTATCATTAGAAGCCCCGTTTTGGGGTATTGTAGAGGATTAAATGAGAAAATCTCGATGAAAGCGCTCAGCACAAAGCCTGGCGCAGAGCAGACGCCAAATAAACGCTTAGTCCTTTCTTGTGAGGCGAAATGAACATTGGACTTAATAAACCCTTATAAAAGCCCAGCTGGCCGGCAGCATTGCGTCCTAAGGGTCCGGAGGGCCGCCGCTGCTCTGTCGGGTGTATCCCTAGAGGTAACTCCGCCCGAGGCACCGGCTTAATAGACTTTTGTTGAATTTGGCTGTGGGCGCTTACAGACCTCGGTCACCGACTCCCCGGCTATTCCCCGGCACTCCAGCAGATGGCGCGTGTCACAGGCTTTCGTTGTGGAATGTTGGCTTTGGCGAGGGGAGAATTGGGGATCTCCTTGCAGATGGTTTCTCCATCTGCGCCCCGGCCAGGATGGCCCCACCCTCAGAGCCAAGTCCAAGGAGACTTTTTCAAAGTCAAAAGCCCAGCCCCAGAAGCACGCGCGTGAGCTCCAAGGCCCCGGACCCTAACACGTGTAGTCTGAAATAAGACGGCCAGGAAAGAATAGGGTGGTGGGCAAGAGAGGAAGCTGGGCTAAGCTTGGAACCTAGAGGTGCATGGCTGGGAGGGTCCCAGGTGAGGGACTACCTTCTCTCTAGGCAGCTCAGCACCTTCTCTGTGACAGAACCACGGAGGACATGAACTGAACGGGACAGAACTCATTTCCAGCTAGCTTGAAGGACTGGGGTTTCTGCGTGATGGTATTTGGGAGGGGTGGTCTAGAGGAAGATGACAAGGGCCATGTTTTCCGATGCCCCTCGGGGAGAGACATCTCAGGCAACTAAATGTCCAAGGCAGGATTTGAATCCATGTCCCGGACATTTTATGGGAATGATGGGAGATATTTGAATATATTTTTAAAATAATTTTATTAATTTCCCCCTTGAATTACGTGTAATAACAAGATGGGAGATAGTTGAGCTGGAAGAGACTTTAGAGATCATCAGGTCTACCTTCCTACCCATTCTCCTTTTGTACCTGAAGGAACTGAGGTTAAGATAGGGAAGGTAAGTGACTTAAGTGCCAAGAGTCACACAACTAATCAGTGATAAACTGGCTCCCAAATTAGATCCACAGTCCTTCTTTAAAATGATCCTCAAGGGCAGCTGGGTAGCTCAGTGGATTGAGAGTCAGGCCTAGAGATGGGAGGTCCTAGGTTCAAATCCGGCCTCAGACACTTCCCAGCTGTGTGACCCTGGGCAAGTCACTTAACCCCCATTGCCCACCCTTACCACTCTTTCACCTATCAGTCAATACACAGAAGTTAAGGGTTTAAAATAAAATAAAATAAAATGATCCTTAAGAGGCAGCTCAGTGGTTCAGTGGATAGGGCACAAGTCCTGGGTTTGGGGGTGCTTGGGTTCAAATCTGGCTTCACTTTCTAGCTGTATGACCTTGGGCAAGCCACTTACCCCCAACTGCCTGTCTGTTGCCACACTTCTTAGAACCAATATTTAGTACTGATTCTAAGATAGGACTTTGTATAAAATGATCCTTGACACTAGCATTGCCCTTCTTCTACTTTTTAGTCCCTGCTCCTCAAGGGCACCCTCAGATGACACCAAAAAGGATGAGAAAGAGCTTAGTGTCCTGAAGATTTTACCATAAGGCTTCCTTCCCCTTGGAAGGCTGATGTAGTATGGTTTGACTTATACATCTTCTGCTTTGAGGCAGTTTTGTCTATAAGAGAGTCAGTTTGCCAGGTGGGGTTGGGGGTGGGGGATGATAGGAATTAGCCCCAGCCCCACTGGGAGACCTGGCACAGAGCTGCTAGCAAAGTGTGGAAGTCCGAGGTTCAAGCCCTGCCCCTGACTCACACTGCCTGTGTGACCTTGGACAAGTCACTGAAGTCTCAGGATTCCAGGCAAACGTCTGTCTCTATTGCAGGGCAGAAGTGATAAAGGGAGTTGGTTCCCTAAAGAAATGGAATCAGTTCTGGTCCTCCAAAAAAAAATTATACAATTCTTTTCACAACCATTATGCCACGAGATAGCTAGCATTTATAGAGAGCTTTAGGGACTGTAAAACACTTTCCATAGGCTGTCTCATCTTACTCTCGAAGCAGCCCTGGGAGGGAGGTGCTATTATCATCTCCATCTTACAGGTGAGGAAACTGAGGCAGATAGGTGTTAAGAGACTTTCCCAGAGTCTTCTAGCAAGTACCTGAGGCGGAAAGTGAACTGGAGCCTTCCTGATTCCACTATCTTTCCCTCCTGATTCTTTCAACAGCTCTTTGATTCAAGCATGTAACATTGTCTTCATTTTTACAGATGAGGAGACTGAGGTCCAAAGAGGGGCAGTGATGGAGCCAAGGTCAGGTAGCTATTTAATGGCAAAAGCACAGTGCCTGGTAAACAGTAAGTGGGTAATAAATGCTGGTGGATTTGAAATGAGACTTAAAAGCCTCCGTCTTCTGCAGTCTAGGGCTCTTTCCTTTATAATCTGAGACTGTTCCAAGGAAGCTTTGAAGATGTTAAGTCTCAAGGTGTCTGGGCTACATCTGAGGAATCCTGGGGTGGATCTTAGAATCAATACTGTATATGGGTTCCAAGGCAGAAGAGCAATAAGGGCTAGGCAATGGGAATGAAGTGACCTGCCCAGGGTCACCCAGCTAGGAAGTGTCTGAGGCCAGATTCGAACCCAGAATTTCCTGTCTCTAAGCCTGGCTCTCATTCCACTGAGCCACCCAGCTGCCCTGGTAGTTTATTTTACAGATACACACACACACACACACACACACACACACACACACACACACACACACACACACACACACACAATTTCCCAGGCACAGAGGCTGGCTGTATTGGGCTGTTCCAGCCTCTCTTCCAGCACAGAGCCCTATGCTGAGGCAGAGTTGGACGAATGTGTCCTATAGACACTGAGTGAGTCCGGGTTGGGTTCACACACTGAGAGCCCCTATGGAAAGTCGTCCCTGGGCAAGCAGCCACTTTCCAGAGTTTTAACATCTCAGCCGGTTTTAATTAGTTTTCTTCAAAGTCCCCCCAAAGCAATTCAGCCACGTTAGAGCTAATCAGCTGCCAAGAGACTTTGATTGTGTGTGTGAGTGTGTGTGTGTGCGTGTGTGTGTGTGTGTTGGGGGGGGGCTGGGGAAAGAAGGGGGCATGCAGAAACCATCTTCAGCTCCTAAACGACTGGCTTTTCCATCCTTGCAGCCAAGAGCTGGGTCTGGGGGCAGGGGAGGCTGGGAGGGTGTCTCTGACTTGGCTGGGGAGGGAGATGGCTGAGAAGGGCTTTGCTGGGCTTGGCAGACAAGCGCAGCAGACCCTTCTGGGTTGGACCCAGAGAAGGCGGAGGAGGCTGAAGGAAGGACTGTAAGGGGCCGGCTTTCCGAGTGTCCCAGGGTACATGCCAGGGCGGTGGTTCCTTACACCTGCCAGGCTGCTCCTGCCTTAATCAGCCTTTTTTGGCCCAACTTGCTCTTCTGCGTGGACCACAAATCACTCACACTCTCTGGCCCTCAGTACCGGGAGTCACTGTAATAGGGCAGCAAAGGGGAAGGTGTCTAGTCGGGGGACTTGGGTTCTACCATTTGCTTTCTGTATGACCAATCTTGGCCAAGTTATTTAAGTTTCTGGTCCTCAGTTTCTTCATCTATAAAATGGGGGATGGCCGGAGCAGCTAGGTGGTTCGGTACATTGAGAGCCAGGCCCAGAGATGGGAGGTCCTTGGTTCAAATCTGACCTCAGACATTTCCCAGCTATGTGACCCTGGGCAAGTCACTTTATCCCCATTGCCTAACCCTTACCACTCTTCTGCCTTGGAACCAATACACAGGATTGATTCCAAGATGGAAGGTAAGGGCTTAAAAAAAGGGGGTGGGAATGCCCTCCAAGGTCTCTTCTATCTTTAAATCTATGAGCTTATAAAACAGGGAGTGAGTTGAATTAGACACACAGGTCTGACCATACCAGAATGGCTTTCTAATATCTATATTTCTTCCTAATATCTATTTTATTTATTTCTTTAAAACCTTTACCTTCTGTCTCAGTATCAATTCTAAGGCAGAAGAGTGGCAAGAGCTAAGCAATCAGGGTTAAATGACTTGCCCAGGGTCACATAGCTAGGAAGTATCTGAGAAAACCCTTGACCCTAAATCTTCCTGACTCCAGGCCTGCTTTCTAAAACTTGATTTTTAAGAAAACCTTCTATCTTAGAATCAGTACTGTGTATTGGTCCCAAGGCAGAAGAGTGGTAAGGGATAGGCAATGGAGGTAAAGTGACTTGCCCAGGGTCACACAGCTAGGAAGAGTCTGAGGTCAAATTTGAACTCAGAACCTCCCATCTCTGGGCCTGGCTCTTAATCTACTGAACCATCTAGATACCCCATAATACCAAAATTTAAAAGATAAACTCCTTAGCCTGGCACTTATGTTCCTCTGCAATCTGGCTCCAACCTCCCTTTCTAGCCCTACATCACTTTATCCTACAGGCAAATAGGATTGACTACTAATTGTGCCCTAAACACCCTTTGCAGTTGAACAGACCCCATTCCTGGAGCATTCTCCCACCTCATCCTCGACTGTGGAAATCCTTCTCATTTAAGACCCCATGGAGGTGCCAAGCCTCCTTTGGAAGCCTTATCTGACAGTCCCCACCCACCTCCCCCAACTGAAAAGGATCGCTTTGACCACAAATATTCCTAGAATACTTTGCTTGAAAATCATCAGATTGGGAGGGACGACATTCCAGGCATGGGGGTCAGCCAATGCAAGGGCAGAGAGAGGGGAGATGCGAGGGTTGTTGTGGAGGAGAAATGCCGAGGCCAGTATGGCCATATCATGGAATGGATGCAGAGAAAGGGCTGTAGGGAGAGAGGGGAAGTTTTCTAGGCGTGTCTCCTCCATCAGTGAAATCACAGATCTGGGTTAAAAAAAAAAAAAAAACAACAACAACTCAACCCTAAACCAAAAACCTAACCAATTGAAAACACAATCTCTGCCTCCTACAAGCCTGTAAGTTTCTTAAGGATATAGACTATACTATTTTTCATCTTTGTATGTCCAGTGCCTACACATATTGTACACATTTAATAAATTATTATTATGTGCCTGAAGAGACAACCTCTAAAGCTACTTCCTGTTCTGACGTCTAAGGTTCTAAGATCCTTGGTCCAGCTTTGACATTTCTAAGTTCTAAGGCAATGGTGCCAGACTCAAATAGAAATGGGATCCACTGATATGTGTATAAGGACCCTTGGGTCTGCATGATGACTTCATTTTAAAATGGGATGTTATCTGAATCTTGTTGTGTTTTTATTTTGTAGCTAGTTCTTTCAGGGTAGGGGAGATCCCCTTCCCCTCTGGAATGTTAAAAAAAGAACAAAAAATGCCTGAACTAAGAGGAGCCATCAGTCACAGAATATAGGATTTTCCTTGCTGGAGATGAGCTCCCTATTCATTTTACCCTACTGCCTCTCATGTCCTACATCATCATAAAGGAATAATAAATTAAGAATTATGATTATTATAGTTGATGCTTATTTTCTTTCTTTTCCCTTCCTTCCTTCCTTCCTTCCTTCCTTCCTTCCTTCCTTCCTTCCTTCCTTCCTTCCTTCCTTCCTTCCTTCCTTCCTTCCTTCCTTCC
>NC_058131.1:52776859-52781859 GCF_016433145.1 Gracilinanus agilis
CTCCCTCCCTCCCTCCCTCCCAGGGCTGAGCTGACACTTATTTCCATCTTATTTCTTTCATCTAATTGTCTAATTTGATCCTTAAAACCCTGTGAGGTGAGGAAACTGAAACTGAGAGAAATTAAGTGACTTGCCAATGGCTAGTGTCTGAGGTCAGATTCAAACTCGGGTCTTCCTGATTCTGGATCCAGTGCTGTTTCTCACCACAGAACTCTTCTAAGTGCTCTGCTGGTGGCCTGGCCAGCATTTGTCATAAGCTGATTCCTTGGCTCCCTCCTCCACACAGAGCGCCCTGTCAGCCTCCATCCAGCTGCAGAGAGAGGGTCGTTCTCTGCGTTCAGCGAAGATCCCTCTGGTTTTCCCATCTTTCCTTTAGGGGGTGAGCCATCCGCTCTGCAGGACCAGGTTTTTCACTGTCAGTCCAGAGATGGCTGGGAATGTATTTGTGAGAATTGGGACCATTGCCTCCAGTGACCTCAGAGCGCCACTGATTCCGATCTCCCTGCCTTTGGCAGCCAGCATAAATCAGCTACTTTGCAAGGAGGAGTGACTCATGGTGGCACTTACGTCCTGGGTTTTATCAGCCTTCCAGGGAGACACAGACCCTTAGAATGGTGACTCACTCCTAGGGGAAGGTGGCAGTGGTCAAGAGTGTGGGCAGAAGTCCCTTGTGCCTAGGAAGGACGCACCCTGGCAAAAGGTAAGCTGAGGGCTCCTGTCTTTTCTGACCAGCTGAAAACAGCAGGAATGGCCGACGGGTCCATTTGGCTTTGAGCTCATAAGGGCTTTAGAAGCAGAGCCAGTGGTTTTCCTTGGTGTTCCCCATTTCCTGGTACAACCAAGCAAATACATTTGGATGTAAACCATCTGTAATGGGGCATGTTCTGAGTTTCCAAGCCCGTTCCTGCCCAGCAGCCTCTTATTCACACACGCATTCACTCGAACATCCATTAACCCATCCGTCCAACAGATATCTATCAAGGTCTACTAGAAGGAATTACAGAATCACCAAATCTGAGTTGGAATAAACCTTAGAAGTCACCAGCTCCAGGCTATGCCAGAACAAGGATCTTTTCTTGAAAATTCCAGACCAGGGGCCATCTAACCTTTGCTTGAAGAGAGGCAACCCACTCACCACCTCCTGGCACAGCCCCTTACCCTTCGGGTGGATAGCTCTAGCTAGAAGTCATTTTCTTCTTCATATCAAGCCTAAACTTCCTTTTCTGCAACGCTCACCCACTACTCCTGGACTCCTTCATTCATTCAAATTCCTTTTGATCCAGAGGTACTTTTTCTAGCATCCCTGATGGACCTTTGAATACTTTCAGTGAATCCATGCAAGGCCCAGAAAAGCCAAAGAAGGATGACAGCCCATGAGTTCAAGGAGCTAGAAATTGGGTGGTTCTCTCAGAATGGGATCTTAGAGGGTGACTCCCTCATTTACAAATAAGGAAACAAAACCAGAGAGACTGATCCACTTGCCCTGGTTCTTGTAGCGGGCAACTATATGATAGGTTTGAACCCAGGTTTTCCTGATGCCAAGTCCTGGGACCTTTCCACTGCTCTATACTGTCTTTTGATATTTTTTGGAATGCAGCTTATGAAGGATATCTGCTTTACTGATCTTTCTTGCCTTGGGAGGTGGCTAGCTATTGTTGGAATGGGTCCTAAGTGAGGCAGGTGTCATGTCCCTACCCAAAGCACAGCCCCAGAGGGTCAGCTTTAGTCACTTATAATCATATTCTTTAAGGATTATGCCACAAGATAACCCAAATTAGTGAGGGGCACCATGTGGCCCGAGGAATCTCACCCTCGTCTCCCACCTTGTCTTCAGGGAAGAGGAAATTGCTCCAAGGAGCTCCCCACCAAAGGTGGTCTGCCCCTACTTTTCCAGCAGCAGCACCTGGAATGCTGGTTGCGGAGAGCTTGGAGAGAAAGTATGGCCAAGCCCGTGGGTGTCAGAGTTGACCCAGGTGACCCCTGGCCTTCTCTTCTTTCCCTTCTGCAGAAGCAGCTGCTTCTCCTCCTGAAGCTGGGTGGGAGTCCATGTGTGTACATATGCTGTCCTTGCAGACCTGTTCCAGGAGCTGGATTGTTCCTAGATTACCCTCATCTGGGGCCATTTCTCCATGGGCTATCATCAAGGTCATCCAACATTTCTTGGCTTCCCATTTTCTTCTGGCTGTGTTATGTGAGTGTGTGGTTGGTTGCTCCATCCTAGATCCTAATGAGGGACACTTGACTGCCTGCAGTCATCCCTGGCGAGATGATGGAAGCAGTCTGAATCAATGAAAACAGTATTGATTTGGTTCTGGCGTCAGAGGAGCTGGGTTCACGTCTCACCTCCAAGACTTACTTCCTGTATCATCTTGAGCAAATTGCTTCCTCTCGGTTTCATTTTCTATAAACCGAGGGAACTAGAATAGTGGCCTTTGAGGTCTAGGATTCTTTGAGTTTTTGCTAAATGCCCATCATCAGGAGAGAGAGAAGCAACAAAGATCAGCTGATCCGACCAAGGATGCTTCTTCCTGGAGAAGGCAAAGACTGAGAGGAGGGATAAGAGGAACAGATATAAAAGGTAACTTCTAGTATTTGAAGAGTCCTCATAGGAAGAGGGCTTAGGCTTATTCTTGGATGGCAATTTTGAGCGAGGCACAGAAATTGCAGAGAGGCAGATTTAGATTTCACTGAAGGAAAAACTTCCAAGAAGTTGGAGTTATTCAGAAGTGGAGTCATTAAAGGGTTTCTCCTTATTGAAGGACTTTAATTACAAATGGGATGACCATTCGTTGGGTATCATGTAGAGGGAATTCCTGCTTAGGCTCAGGTTGGATCAGAAGGCCTTTGGAAACCCTTCTAGCTCTAAGATCCTGTGAAATCACTTTGTGTCCTTGGGCCTCAGTTTCCTCATCTTTTTTTTAAATTTTTTTTTTATTTTAAACCCTTAACTTCTGTGTATTGACTTATAGGTGGAAGAGTGGTAAGGGTAGGCAATGGGGGTCAAGTGACTTGCCCAGGGTCACACAGCTGGGAAGTGTCTGAGGCCGGATTTGAACCTAGGACCTCCTGTCTCTAGGCTTGGCTCTCAATCCACTGAGCTACCCAGCTGCCCCCTCCTCATCTTTTTTAATGGGGATAGTTATATTTGCACTTGTTACCCCAAGCTGTTCTAAGCATAGTGCTGGATGAATCTTAAAGAGCTATGGAGGGGCAGCCAGGTGACTCAGTGGATAAAGTCAGGCCTGTAGAAGGGAATCTGCCTTAGATTCTTTTTTTTTTTTTAAATAAAGCCTTTGCCTTCCATCTTAGAATTAATACTATGTATTGGTTCCAAGGCAGAAAAGCAGTAAGGCTAGGCAATAAGAGTAAAGTGACTTGTTCAGGGTCACACAGCTAGGAAGTTATCTGAGGCCAGATTTGAACCCAGGACTCCCTGTCTCTAGACCTGGCTCTCTGTCCCCTGAGTCACCTAGCTGTACTCCCAAAGTACTGATTCTAAGATGGAAGGGAGGGGGTTTTAAAAGAAAAAAGAAGAGATATGGATATGACAGCTATCCTTATCGTGCATCTATGTATTCTCCATCAAGCCTGTGACAAATAAGGAGATAAGCAGGTCACCTAGAACTCTTGCCAGGCCTTTGAGGGCTGTGGGCAAGGGCTGAGTCTATCCTGACCGGTGTCATTGCAACACCAGCCAAGCATCAGCTTGATCTCCTTGGGCTGACCAACGAAGCCCCCCTATAGAGCGTTTGTTTGCTTCTCGTTTGTTTTCACAGCTGGGAGGAATTGGATCTCGAGAAGTGGCCGCCTATCTCCTGATCCTCCAACTGTTGAGACTGGGAGCCAGCACAGGCCTCACACGTGCTCAGTAATCATGGAAGAACTGGAGTAAGCAAGCCTCCTTCCCTCATTGGCGCAGCAAGTCTGGGAACCTGCAGCTCCCAAGATGTATCTCTCTTCCAGGCTCCCGAGAGTGGGCGACTCTCCATCCCAGTATCAACAGTGGATGGGCCAATTAGGGACTTCTCCTCCCTGCTTGCCAGTGATGCCTGCCTTGGATAGCCCCTTCCAGGCTGAGTTTCTGTGCTGGCATTGGGTCAGTCCTGGGTCTGTGGGGAGCACTAGGCATCAGAAGTCTCCCTCAGGGGAGGTTCTTCAGAAGCACCTGGTGGAGAAACTTCTGCCATGAGAAAGAGATCCCTCATGTGTGATGGCAGGCGACACTCAGAACCAAATTTGGGGGAAGCCAGAAATGGAGATTAAGTAGATGAATGGATACCCAACTCTCCTGGCCATCCTGCTCACCTCACAGTAACTGACATTTATAGAATGATGGACATTGAAGGAATCATTCAATGGTTTTGACAACCTGTAGGATGGGTAGTATCCAAGTTGTCTTCACAGAAGAAGGATCTGAAATTCAGAAAAGATCCCAGGGCAGGTAGCTCAGTGGACTGAGAGCCTGGCCCAAAGACAGGAGGTCCTGGGTTCAAATATGAACTCAGACACTTCCTAGCTGTGCTACCATGGACAAGTCACTTGACCCCCATTGCCTATACCTTAACACTCTTCTGCCTTGGAGCCAATACATAGTATTGATTCTAAGATGGAAGGTTAAGGGTTTAAAAAAATCCTGGAATCCTAAATTAGAACTGGAAAGGATCTGAGCTGACTTCTCCATGGAACAGGTGGGATAACTGAGGCCTGATGTCACAGTCATGTCTAGGTTTATATGGCTAGTGAGTATCAGGTGTGCAATTCCAACCGGGGGCTCTTCTGTATCCTCCAGACCAGCAGAGCACGTCTGTTTTTCTCCTTTTCCAAGGTTAAGGTGGAGACACCAAGAGTGACTCCTACCCCCTTCCTACCTTGACACTCTGATGAGTAACATCAGCTGAGTCTTTCTCATACCCTGCACTGAGGATTCCAGTTCCAAGAAATTGTCCATGCTCAGGCTTTGTGTCCAATTTGTCTTCTCTAAACTAACCAAGTACCTAGAA
>NC_058131.1:52786859-52792621 GCF_016433145.1 Gracilinanus agilis
ACAGGAGGACAGTGTGGGGAGTTGAGAAGAGCATGAGGATGATTATGAAGAAGAGGGAAAAGTCCAGTGGGATGATAAGGTCTCTGCCTGGAGCAGCAGAAAGCACAGATTGGGGGAAGGTCTAAGAGAAGGTTGAAGAGGCAAAGAGGAGTCAGACTGTGAAGGGCCTCAAATGCCTGACAGGAGTTTGGATCTGGTACCGGAGGAGTCCGCCAGTGTGGATTTGTGAACTTTGTAGAGATATAATGAAAGAAGTGTTTGAGAAGGATCAGTTTGGCAGCAGAGTGCAGGGTGGATGGACTTACTGGGTGTGGGGGATGAGATTGAAGGCAGAACCTCTCAAGGAGCTAATAAAGTCCTGGGTTGGACCCTGAGGTTCTAATTCTGAGATTAACAAGGGTACATCAGAGGGAATAAGCATTATGGGTTTTTTTCCCCTGTAACCTAGGCAATGGCTGTCTCTCTTGGAGTTTCAGACTATGCTGTGGAATGTAATATGATAAGTTGATCAGTAAGGATGACCAATGATAGAGGCAGCAGGCCAAAGAATGGACTTGGAGTCATGAGACACCTGGGTTCAAATCCTGCCTCTGATGCTTGACTAGCTGGAAAAAAAATCACAGCTTTACTAAGGCTCAGTTTCCTTCTTTGTGAAACGGGGATGGCTAGGTGGCACAGTGAATAGAGCACTGGGTCTGCAGGCAGGAAGACCTGAGTTCAAATCTAGTCTCAGACAGTTAATAGCTGTGAGACCCTAGGCAAGTGATTAAACTCTGCCTTAGTTTCCTTGTTTTAAAAATGAGCTAGAGAAGGGAATGGCAAAATACTCCAATATTTTTGCCAAGAAAATCCCAAACGGGGTTAGGATGCATTCAGATACTCCTGAAACAGTTGAATATCAATATGAAAAAGAAGGACAATAATAATATCACAAGGTTGAACATAAACTAAGCTAATGATATAAAGTGCTTAGCAAGAATCAAAATGCTACTAAGCATTAGTTATTGTAATAGTATCATCACTTCTTTGATTCTTCTAATCTTTATATTCAAAAGAGCTCAGATAGAAACAGTCCTGGGGAAAGTCACTATAGCTGTCTTATTCCTTTTTATTTTTATTTTTAAATCTCTACCTTCCCTCTTAGAATCAAGGCTAAGTACTGATTCCAAGGCAGATGAGCAGTAAAGGCTAGGCATGAGGGGTTAAATGACTTGCCCAAAGTCACACAGCTAAGTCAGATTTTATCTCAGAACTTCCCATCTTTAGGCTTGGCTTTCTATCTGCTGAACTACCTTGCTTCCCCTGTCTTATTCATTTGGACTTGGTATCCAGTAAAGTATTATAAAGGGGGTTAAAATGGTTGATTTTTAAAAACTGGATTAAAGTATTTGGACAAAGACTCATCTTCTGTATGCAAAGCAGCTTCATATTTATATGTTCAAATAATAAGTAAAGTATGTATATATGTCTATCAACTTTATCTTTATCCATCTATTTTAATCTATTTATCTTTGTTTCTATTTATATCTATAAATTTATATCTATAAATATCTATCTCTTTCATCTATCTCTATCTCTGTATTTATCTACTTCTGTGTCTATCCATCCGTCTGTCTGTCTGTCTGTCTGTCTGTCTGTCTATCTCACCTGTTTTCTTGTTCCCATGGGTCTTGATTTCTTCTGTTAGATCTTTGTATTTTGAAAGCTTTTGATTCCACACAGTTTAGAAGTGATTAATGATCAGTAAGGCAATGTTTACTAAAAAGGTTTTTCTTAATCCCTAAGGCCAGATGAATTCACAAGTAAGTTCTAACAAACATTTAAAAAACAATTAATCCCCAAACTATATAAACTATTTGGGAAAATAGGCAAAAAGGGAGTCATACCCAATTCCTTTTATGATATAAATATGGTACTTATAACTAAACCAGGAAGAGAAAAAATAGAGAAAGAAAACTACAGATCAATTTTCCTAATGAAAAAATCTTAAATAAAATACTAGCAAAGAGAGAATATATCACAAAGACCATTCATGATAGCCAGATGGGCTTTATACCAGGAATGTAGGTATAAAGGTTCAATAAATAAAAGGGCCATTCCTGAAAATGATAAGTAATATGTACCTAAAACCATCAGCAAGCATTATCTGTAATAGAGATAGTCTAGGATCCTTCCCAGTAAGATCAGGGGTGAAACAAGGATGCTCATTATCACCATCATTATTCAATATTGTAACAGAAATGCTAGCTAAAGCAATAAAGGAAAAAAAGAAATGGAAGGAATTAGAAAAGGCAATGAAGAAATAAAACTATCACTCTTTGGACATGTTATGATAGTATACTTAGAATCAGTTGAAACATTAAGTTGAAATAATTAACACCTTTAGCAAAGTTGCAGGATATAAGATATGCCCCCCAAATTATCAGTATTTCTATATATTACTAACAAAGCTTGGCAGCAAGAGCTGGAAAAAGAAATTCCATTTAAATTAATGGAAGATAATATAAAATACTTGGGAATCTACCTGCCAAGACAAACCCAGGACCTGGATGAACTAAATTACAAAACACTTTTCACACAAAGATAGATCTAAACAACTGGAAAAATATTAATTGCTCAGGGGTAGGTTGAGCAAATAGGACAAAACTGACAATTTTACCTAAACTGATCTATTAATTCATTGCCAATCAAGCAAGGAGATCAATGAAAAAAATGCAAAGGAAGGTATCCTGGGAGTATCAAATCTCAAAGTGTATTACAAAGCAGTAGTCATCAAAACAATTTATTACTCGCTAAGAAATACAGTGGTGGATCAGTGGAATATATTAGGTATACAAAACTTAGTGATAAATGACCATAATAATCAGATATTTGATAAATCAAAATCCAAGCTTTGGGTACAAGATTTTGCTATTTATTTTTAAAATCCTTATCTTCTGCCTTAGAACCAGTATAAGGCAGAAGAGTGTTAAGGGCTAGGCAATGGAGGTTAAGTGACTTGCTTAGGGTCACACAGTTGGGAAGAGTTTGAGGCCAAATATGAACCTAGGACCTCAAGAACTTGCTGTTTGACAAAAGCTGTCGGAAACATTGGAAAATGGTTTGGTAGAGACTGGGTATAGATCAACATCTCACACCATATACTAAGATAAGGTCAACATGGGTACATGATCTAAACATAAAGAGTGATACCATAAGCAGATTTGGGGAGCAAGGAGTAGTTTACCTATCAAATCTATGAATAAGGGGAGAAGTTTGGACCAAATAGAGATAGAGAGCATTATAAGATGCAAGATGGATACTTTTGATGATATTAAATTAAATTAAAAAGGTTTTGTCCAAACAAAATCAATGCAACCAAGATTAGAAGGAAATCAGAAATATGGAAATTTTTGCAGCAATTATCTCTGATAAAGGTCTCACTCCTGAAAAATATAGAGAACTATGTCAAATTTATAAAAAAAATGTCATTCTCTAATTGATAGATGATAAAGGACATGAATAGGCTGTTTTCAGATGATGAAATCAAAGCTATCTACAGTCATACAGAAAATGCTTTAAATTGCCTTCACTAGAGAAATGCAAATGAAAACAACTCTGAGGTACCACCTCACACTTATCAGATTGGCCAATATGACAGAAAAAGAAAATAATAAATGTTGGAGGAGATGCCAGAAAATTGGGACACATATACTGTTGGTGGAGTTGTGATCTGATCTAACCATTCTGGAGGGCAATTTGGAACTATCCCCAACAGACTCAAAAACTGTGAATGCCCATTGATCCAGCAATATCATTACTAGGTCTCTGTCCCAAAGAGATAAACAAAGGGAAAAGGACCTATCCGTACAAAAAATTTATTTTAGTTTTTTTTGTGATAGTAAAGAATTGGAAACTGAGGAGTTGTCCATCAACTGGGGAATGCTTACCAAGATGATGGAATACTATTGCTCAGTAAGAAATGATGAGCAGGATGATTTTTTTAAACTCTTACCTTCCCTCTTGGAATCAATATTGTGTACTGGTTCTAAGGCAGAAGAGTTATGCAATGGGGGTTAAGTGACTTGCCCAGGGTCACACAGTTAGGAAGTGTCCGAGGCCAGATTTGAACTTAGGACCTCCTGTCTCTGGGTCAGGCTCTTAATCCACTGAGCCACCCAGCCAACCTCTAGCAGGATGATTTTGGAAAAATCTGGAAAGATTTATTATGAACTGATACAAAGTAAAGTGAGCAGAAACAGAAGAACAATGTAGCTAGGCAGTGACAGCAATATTTTTTAATGAATAACTGTGAGTGACCTAGTTGTTTTCAGCAATGCAGTGATCCAAGATAATCCCAGGGACGCATGATGAAAAATGTCATCTGCTCTCTGATAAAGAACTGATTGAGTCTGAAAGCAGACTGAAACATAGTATATTTCTTCATTGTCATCATCATCATCATCTCTTCTTCCTCCTCCTCCTCCTTTCTTTTCCACAAAATGACTAATATGGAAAATGTTTTATGACAGCATTTGTAAAAACTATATCAGATTGCTTAGTGTCTCAGGGAGCAGGAAGGGTAGGATGGAATAAGAGAGGGAGAGTGAGAAGGAGAGAAAGAGAATCTGGAATTCGAAAAATTTTTAAATGAATGTAAAAATATTTTAACATTAAATTGGGGGAAATAAGATATTATTTTAATATATTTCATATTAAATTTTAAAAAAGTCTTTGTGATTCAAGGCCACTGTGGTCAAAAGTTTTATCTGCTAAAGCTCCAGCAGAATTTATTTGTTGAGCTCTTGAGGATATTTTTGAGGCTAGTATTTATAGTATGGGGATTTGCCATCAGTCTGCTTAAGAAGAATTATTATTATTATTCCCCAAGGTAAATAATGTGAGAGCTTTTCTGGGACTGATACAAGCCCTTCACATCAGGTTAAAAATTGGAACTATCCCACCTATTACTGCATGGTTAGTCAGCTTGATCTTCTGATGTGGGTGGTGCTTAGAAGAGACGCAAATTTCAATAACATTGAAAGAACTTCCTAACAATTAGAGCCCCAAAGCACTGGATTGGCTAACCTTTAGACATAGGTAGTGAGCTCTCTGTCACTGGAGGCGCTCATGTAAGGGATAGACAACCATTTGTTCTAAAATGTAATAGAGATGTAGTTTCCTTCCCTGTACAAGAAGATTGGCAAAGACCCCAGTTACTAGGCTAAGGACTTTCTATTTGTCAAAGACTTCTGGAAAAACTGGAAAGCAGTTTGGCAGAAATAGACTACGTCTCACACTGTATACTAAGATAAATTCTAAATGGATACCTGAGTTAGACACACAAGGTGATGTCATGTACAAATTAGAGGCTCAAGGAAGTAATTACTTTTCAGACCCATGAATTTGAGAAGAAGAGTTCATGATCAAACAAGCAATGGAGAGAATCACAGAAAATTAAATGATCAATTTTGATTATATAAAATTGAAAAGTTTTTACACAAATAAATTTAATACAATTGAGATTAGAAGGGAAATAGATAACTGGAAAAATGTTTTGCATTTTCTCTGATGAAGGTTTTATATCTAAGATATATTTGGAATTGATGCAAATTTATAAGACTAGGAGTCAATGCCCAATAGATAAATAAAGGATATGAATAAGCAGCTTCCTTCCTTCCTTTCTTCCTTCCTCCCTCCCTCCCTCCCTCCTTCCCTTCCTCCCTCCCTTCCTTCCTTCCTTCCTTCCTTCCTTCCTTCCTTCCTTCCTTCCTTCCTTCCTT
>NC_058131.1:52847570-52863874 GCF_016433145.1 Gracilinanus agilis
TCTCTCTTTCTCTCTCTCTCTCTCTCTGTCTCTCTCTCTCTGCCTTTCTCTCTCTGTCTGTCTCTCTGTCTCTCTGTCTCTCTGTCTCTCTCTGCCTTTCTCTCTGTCTCTGTCTCTCTGTCTCTGTCTCTCTCTGTGTCTCTGTCTCTCTCTGTGTCTCTGTCTCTGTTTTTCTCTGTTTCTGTCTCTCTCTGTCTTTGTCTCTGTCTGTCTGTCTGTCTCTGACACATGTAAATAACTTGGTACCCAGAAGTCTGAATTTTGACCCTAAGTCTCTGATACTTCACCAACTCCAGAGCTGTGAATGTCTGGGGAAACTGAGCAGCCGCAGAAGTGGAGAGACAGGAATCACACAAGCCAGTCAGCCAATAATATCACGTTCACCTTTCTAGTCCCGAATCTGCTAATAATACACCAGATGCAAAAGGGAAAATGTGAAAGGTATGTTTGGATTAGACCCTGTTCCAGGGAAGGCTCTGACTGTGCTGGCTTGTTGGCAGAGACTCTTGCTTATATTTCACTGTTTCCCATTGAGTTCTAGTTTCTGACATTTGCTTTGAGAGTAATTCTAGAGCTGGTGGGAACCTTGGGGATGATGGAGTCTAGCTTCTTCCCTTTGCTGCTGAGGAAAGAGGAGCCCAGAGAAGGCTCCAAGGTCACACAGCAAGTTAGTGGCAGAGATGGGACCCAATCCCCAGCTTTCCGTGGTAGGAAGTTGGGGCCCCAGCCAGTCCTAATCCCTTGAAACCCAATGATGGCTTTGATTTGGCACTTGAGGGACAAGAAGGAGGAACCTTGTTTCACTCAAAGCTGGAGTTCCTAAGCTATCTTCAAGGAAGATGAGCTCCTATCCCAAGCTCTAAGTCCTTTCTTCAGATCTTTGCATGATATAAAAAAGCGAGAGATGGTTAGGAAAGAATGAAAAAAAAAATCAAACCACTTGCGAATTCCAGGAGGATACTGTCATCTGGTTTGCTCCAATTTGCCCTTCACAAGCATTTCCAATGAATAAACATTCCTTCATTCATTCCTCCCTTCCTTCATTCATTCAGCCCTTATGTTCTGAGCATTCAGTGTATTTGCCCAGCTCTCGGCCAGCTACTGTTGGGGAAGTTAGGAGAGATGGTCCCTGCCCTCAGCAAGATTAGAGAAACAGAAGTTACATAGTCATTTCCCTAATTAGAGATAACTTTCCCACTCGGCCCTCACATAACACTTTGGCACCTGCCTAGTGTGCTTCGGCAACATTGTGAATTATAGAGATCTCTGCTGGTGTATCCTTCTGGTCTGGAAGCCAAGTACGCAGGAGACGATTAAAAAATATCAGTAAGCAATTCTGGTCTCAGGCACTTCCTAGCCGTGTGACCCTGGGCAAGTCACTGAACCCCACTTGTGTAGCCTTTGCCCTTCTACCTTAGAATTGACACTAGGACAGAAGGTAAGGGTTTTTAAAAAAGAAGAAAATGGAAAGAACTAAAACTAAGGTGCTTCCTGAGGCAGCTAGGTGGTGCCATAGTGTACAGAGTACTGTACTTTAAGTCAGGAAGACCTGAGTTCGAATCCTGATTCAGTACTTACCAGTGGAGTGATCCTGGCAAATCATGTAACCACTCTCTGCCTCAGTTCCCTCAATTGTAAAATGGGGATACTAATAACACCCCACAACTTGATTTGATTGAGGATCAAAATAACATTATAATCATAAAGTACTTAGCACAGGACCTGGCACAGAATAAGGGCTAGAACCACTCCAGCCTTTTTAAAACCTTTACCTTTTGTCTTAGAATCAATATTATGTATTGGTTCCAAGGCAGAAGAGTGGTAACGACCAGGCAATGGGGGTTAAATGACTTGCCTAGCATTATACAGCTAGGAATTATCTGAGGCCAGATTTGAACCCAGGACCTCTTATCTCTAGACCTGGCTGTCAATTTATTAGTCATCTAGCTGCCTCCCTTAGATAAATCTTTGATATATTATAATTATAACCTGCCTCAATTCTTAACTTGTGCCTGTACCCTCTGGGGGACAGCAGAGGGTACTGGAGGGGCTTATCCTGCACCTATGATCGATCTCTTCAAGTCTGTGCTCAGGGCACTTTTGCCCCTCTTCCTCCCCTTACCAGCCAACATCCCCTGCTTTTATGTATCCCTCCTGGAGAGTTCTCGAGGACAGAAACAGTGACTTATCCATTCTCCAGATTTCTTCTGGACCTGTCAGTGTCTAGGAGGTACCTAAAAAAAGAATGTATTGACTTGGACAAGGAATTTGAACAAATCTAGGCCATGGCAGCCGCCCCCTGCTGGTTCAGCATTTCATAAGTTTAAAGCTAGAAGGGACCTCAAAAGCCGCCTAGGCAGGGCTCTCTCTCAGCCTTCTTGGTGGGGTGGGGACATCTTTGGGAACGCTTTGGTGAAGCCTGTGGAGTCCTTCTCAGGATCATGTTTTTAAGCACATAAACTAAAATACCCACAATTCCAAAGGAAACTAATAGCAAAATACACTTATCAGAGCATATATATTTCAACCATAACTTCTGTCTTGGAATCAATATTATGTATTGGTTCCACAGCAGAATAGCAGTAAGGGCCGGGCAATGGGGGTTAAGTGACTTGCCCAGGGTCACACAGCTGGGGAGTATCTGAGGCTAGATTTGAACCCTGGACTTCCTATCTCTAGACTATATATATATATATATTTAAAGGAGGGACAACTGGGGGTGGGGTCCACTGGCTAGAGCTACATGCCTGGAGTCTAGAAGACCTGAGTTCAAATTTGACCTCAGATACTTACTAGTTATATGGCCCTAGGCAAGTCACTTAACCTTATTTGTCTCAGTTTCTTTTTTTTTTTAAACCCTTACCTTCCATCTTAGAATCAATACTGTGTATTGGTTCTAAGGCAGAAGAGTGGTAAGGGCTGACCAATGGAGGTTAGGTGACTTGTCCAGGGTCACACCATTAGGAAGTGTTTGAGGTCAGATTTGGGCCCAGGACCTAGACCTGGCTCTCAATCCATTGAGCCACCCAGTTGCCCCCTGCCTCTGTTTCTTTAGCTGTCAAATGAGCTAGAGAAGGAAATGGCAAACCACTCCAGTGACTTTGCCAAGACATCTCCAAATAGGATCACAGAAAGTCAGACATGTCTGAAAATAAAGGAAACCCGTTATATTGAAATCATAGACCCTGCCTGCCCACCTTGCCTCTAACCTGTCCACAGGAGACCTGCTCTTGCCTAATCCCATCATTTAAGAGCAAAGGAGCCTGAAGATCAAAGAGGTCAATTTGTCGAAGGCCACACAGCTAGTTATCCTCAGAGCAGGGGGCAGAAGCTAGTCTCCTTGGCTTTCGGGCCAGTGGTCTTCATGCTAGCACCCTGTTTTTGCTCAGTCTTTCTGGCAACTAAAAAGCTTTTCAAGGGAAAAAGTGACCCAGTGAAGGAGCAATAAAACAAGGCTATGTGCTGCCAGGCATTTACGTTTTCGAACCATTAGCCAGAAGCCAATTTGCGGTGCTAAGGATCAGAGGGGAATGGGGGTGCCTCGGCATCAGTGGGGGCCCCTGCTGATGGGAGGTTTGTCATCTGGACCCAGATTGCAACTGGCCCTTGGGAGGCTCTTCTCCAACGAAGGAGACTTTTGGATTGTGACCCTCTTCCTCTTTCCTGCCCTCCCCACCAGGCGTGGGACCAGCCCCAGCCTGGAGGAGCCAGCATTATTACGGATGTAACCTCTGGGCTCTAGAATTCGGGGTGTGGGGGGAGGAGGGAGGAGCTGGGCCTTCAAGGATGCTCTGCTTTCAGCCCAGGAGCAGCCAGTGTTAGTGTAAGAGGCTTTCCATAGAGACATGCCAGACAAACAGTGGTGCATGAGTCAGAAATCCAAAGCATATTTGCTTCTGTCCTTCCTTTCCAAAATGACACGGTTTGTGTGCTAAAGAGAGGGGAGGCAGGAACCTCCAGGGGGAGGATCATAATTGGTGGCCCTTCCCCGTGCCCTCGCCCCCAGCTGCGCCTCCACTTCCCCAGGCTTCCTTCTCGCTTCTCCCTCTCCCCCTCCCTGCCCTTACCCTGCTCGCAGACCTGGCCTGGAAGGTAAGACCAGAGACAGACCGGGCAGAGATCCAAAGAGGCACAGACCCACAAGCGGGCAGAGGCCTTCGGTGTCCAGAGAGCAGCTGCCATCCATACCCACCACTGACCTCTCCGGGCTGGCATTCAGCTCGGATTCTTTTTTTCCCCCTCAGCTCCCTACATGACTTCTGAGAAAGTGTTTGTTTGCATTTATTTCAAGGGTGAGTTAGGCCGAGCCCTGTCATTGTCTTTGCACAAATAGCTCCAAACTGAGGTCAAAAAATGTCTCTGGGCTGCAAGAGTGTAGATGGATAGAGCGTTTGATCCTATCTCACACAGGCAATTCTTTACAGCGTGTCTCAGGCTAACACGAAAAGTCTCTAAGAATAATCACGTATTTGTGTAGCCCTTTAGAGTTTATAAAGCACTTAAAAAACCCCCTTACTTTCCATCTTGTATATTGGGTCCAAGGCTAGGTTACAGGGGCTAAGTGACTTGCCCAGGGTCACATAGCTAGGAAGTATCTGAGGCCATATTTGAACCCAAGATCTTCTTTCTCCAGGCCTGGCTTCCTAGCTGCCCCCTATAAAGAATTTTTGAATTCATTACACAATTGGGTTTTTTGCCTTTTGGCATATTATTATACCCATTTTATAGATGAAAAAGTTAAGGCTCCAAAGTTTCTTATTCAAATTGGCAGGGATGAGACTTACTGACTCAGATGATAATGTCCTTCCCATGATATATTACTGCCTCAGTTTTCTCAACTATAACATGGAATATAACAATACCTGGTGCTTCTTACCTCCCATGATCATTGAAGATGAGTGCCATGGAAATGCTGAGTTATTCTCTTCATGGTTCTCACATTAATTGATTTGATTGTTGAGACCAAGAGTCAAGCTAGACAGAATCTGAAGGATTTCATTTGGAGCCAACTAGGTGGCTCAGTGGATAGCGTGCTGATTTAGAGGCAGGTAGACCTGAGTTCTAATTTGGACTCAGACACTTACTAACTGTGTGTGTGACCCTGGGCAAGTCACTTATTCTCTGTTTGCCTCAGTTTCCTTGATTATAGAAGGAGGATGATAATAATAGCACCTAGTTGCCAGGGTTTATCATGAGAATCAAAGGAGATAATCTTTGTAAAACGTTTAGTATAGTTCCTGGCACACAGTAGGCTTCCCTCCCCCAAACTCAACCTTTTTATCTTGGAATCAATACTGTTTATTCATTCTAAGGCAGGAGAGTGGTAAAGGCTAGGTAATGGGGGGAGGGGGGGAGGGTCCTCACAGCTAGAAGTGCCTCAGGCCAAATTTGAATCCAGGACCTCCCATCTCCAGGGCTGGCTCTCAATCAATCCATGGAGCCTCCTAGCTGCCTCCACATAGTATGCATTTAATAAATATTTGTTTCCTTCCTTCTTTTCTTTGGTCACCCTCGGAATGAAAGGGAAGGCGTGACTACATGGAGTGGAAACCAAGTTCTAGGTCACACACCTGCTTCCATGGCTGCCCCCAGTCATTGTTGGGGTAAGGACCAGGTCATGGCTGGCCTGGTGGCCACGTGGACGGGGGGCTTCTTTAAGAACCAGATCGAAGTAGGAAAACTTTGGTTCCTCTTAGGAAGAGACTCATAGTTACCAGGATACCAAGGGTTCTAGTTGTTTATTGGCTCCCTTCTCTGGACACTATCAGCCATGGCATCCCTTACCCAACCTCTTGTAGACATTCAATATGGGAATCTTACTAATGAAAAGAAAACAGAGAGAGCCTGAAAGGCAGAGGCCCAGGGTGTGGTAATCCAAGAAGGCTGGGCTGGAGACATGAATGAAACCTTTCATTGTGGTCCAGCCAAATGCAGTGGTACACAGGGCTGAGGAATTCAAGGGCTCCGTGCACCAAAACAGCCAGTGGAATACATTAACAGAACTGGAGAGGCACAGCTTCCCTCTGCTTCAGAGGCTCAGCTATCACTACCCTTCCATCTCCTGCTCTCTTCTCTCCTCCCTACCTTCCTCTCCCTCCTACCCCCTTATGTCTACTGTGGCAATAGTGGTGAGACTGCAGGTCCAAGTTCTGAGGTACACACACACACACACACACACACACACACACACACACACACACACATCCAGCATGCTACTGCCCCAATTTTTATTCTGTTTGATTTTTCCCTTGCAATCACGTCTCTGAGAGATAACTACAAATTTGCATTTTTCAAAGTCAGTGAGTGGTCTATTCAGAGGTGATTTGGAAGGAAAACTCCTAATCATAAATGCAGGTATTGGTACCTGTTTTTATGTGCTTATGTTCCTGAGTGGAGGTGCAGAAACACAGGCTCATTCCCCCCTGATCTACAATGTGAACAAGAGTTATCCCTTTCTCCACCATCTGTACATGTGTCCACTTTTCAGCCCCCCTCCCCCAGTTTTGCAATGAATGACTTTTGTGTATAGATTTTCTTTCTATATCTGGCTAGCAAAACCTTCACATATTCACTTTTTTAAAATGACAAGATTCTCTGAGATGATTTCTTTCCCCAAATTGTTTATTCTGGCCCTCCCCAAAACAGGGGGCACCATCTCCAGTCTAGATTTAGCAAAGGATAAAAAAGCGAATCTCTTCATTCTTCTATCTTCTGCTCTAGGTTTCTTCCTGACCTTTGGCTTGAGGGACGATGCTGAGCCAACTAATGGTTCAGTTCTTTGAGTGGACATACATTCTGATTGAGAGGCTTAAAATCACTTATCCAGTCCCTAGTCTGTTATCTCAAGATGTGATGAAAATGGTTAAGTCAGTATTGACCCCTGACTCTAACCCAAGCCCTGAGGGACTAGGAGTAAATCCAGGTGGATGCTTGGATGACAAAGTCTGGAAGCAGCTGTCTTAGTGGAGTTCAGCTTTGATCCCTAGCTCTGGCCCTCGGTGGACAGATGTCTTACTGTCAGCTTCCCAGGGTGGGCTGCTGGATGTTCTCTCAACAAAAGCCAAAGACAAGGAAGAGAGAGAAAACTTCCAAACATCCTTTTCCATTTGCATAGCTCCTTGACATACAGCCTTTCATTTGGGCAATGAAAGAAGTTGGGTAGGAAACTTTTTTTCGAAGGGAAGAGGAAATTGATGGCACTGTAAAATTTCCGGTGTAGGGCATCTGGAGCCAGAGAACCCAGATTCACATTCGATTTCTATTTACTTAATACTTGCCTGGTCCTGGGCAAGTTTTTTCCCATTTGTGGATTCTCATTCTCCTCATCTACAAAATGAGGATGATTGACTAAATGATCTCTGCAGTCCCTTCCAGTTGTGTGAGAATCCTCTGCTTTTGTTTTTTAATGATCAAAGCTGGAAAGCACTTTGTAGAGATCTACTGAACTCATTTCATACTCAATCTTTCAACACCAGGAGGTGCTATTTCCAGGCGGAAATGCATTTAGCCAGTAGTTAGATAACCCAATCATAGAATCACAGAATCACAGATTTAGGGAAGGAAAGGATAGGAAAAGCCATTTAGGCCACCCTCTTCATCTTCTAGAAGAGTGAGTCTCCTAGTCCACTGGGTGAAATCACAGGATAGAAGAGTCAAGAAAAAGAAACAAGGAGGTGTGAAGCTTTTGCTGCTTTTGGATTTTGATGGGGCAATGTCAAGGAAGTATAAAGATGTATTTGTATTTCAACAACAACAACAACAACAACAACAACAACAACAACAACAGCAACAGCAACAGCAACAGCAACAGCAACAGCAACAGCAACAGCAACAACAACTCCTCTTCTAATAGATATGGAGAGGGGCAGCTGGGGAGCTCAGTGGATTGAGAGCCAGGCCTAGAGATGGGAGGTCCCAGGTTCAAATCTGGCCTCAGATACTTCCCAGCTGTGTGACCCTGGGCAAGTCACTTAACCCTCATTGCCTCCCCTTACCACTCTTCTGCCTTGGAACCAATATATAGTATTGATTCCAAGGGTTTTAAAAAAAAAAAGAGGTATGGAGAATGTTGTCAATTAATCTGATGGAATTATAGGGCAGCTAGTCAGTGGCAAGTTGAAGGAGCAGCCATTGTCCTTGTGACTTTAAAAAACTCTTAGAAGCTCTTAGAAGACCGTCATCTGTGGCAATCAAGGAAGAAGCCACTTATAAAGGTATAATCCGGCTTTTGAAAGGGACTGATTCTCTGTCTTTTCCTCTGGTCTTCTTCCAGAGTGTAAGCAGGTAGAGGAAGGGATTTTTCTCTCCTCCCCTACCTCTGTCAGCCAGCAATAGCATTGTATAGTAGAGCAACCTGTCCAGTAGGAAATGCCATGACCAGCAGAGAATAAAACCAGGGAGGGCCATGGAGGTGAGTTGAGCTACAGAGAGGAGTAGGCCCAAAGATTTCAGTGAGGTAGCATGCCAGTAGAGAGATTGTACCAAGATCTCAGTGGGGTAGCATGCCAGTAGAGAGATTGTACCAAGAGAAGCAGCATGAGGACATCATGGGTAGAATAATGATAGTGAGACCCTGGTTCATGAAAGAATGAATTACTTTGTGCATGAGTGTTCCCTACACATTCATGTGTCTCTCCACTAGTGAATGCAATGCTGTGTGCCCATGCTTCCCACCGACACCATAAGTATTTGTGGGAGAGTATACTCCAGATTTTTGAGGGAAACTTGTTCCTACTATCATCTCATGTCATTTCAAGAAATGCCTTTGCTTTGAGCTATTCACGTCAACTGGCTGACTATTAAAAATACATGTACTGGTAGGGGCTTATGATCTATAGTTTTAAGAGGAAGCTTTTATAGCGTACCTTGAATCCAGGAAGGCATCCCATGGTTGACTCAAACCATGAATACCGACAGTTATAGAGGGGGAAATCTCCAGGAGAGGGGGACATTACATAGATGAGGAAACTGGCTCAGAGAGGGTAGGGAGTTTTGTCTAAGGCAACACAGGTGTGAGGACTGGAACAAAGGTTCTAATATGACTCATAGTGGTACTTAGTGACAAAATGAAGGCTAGAACTCATGTCTCTTCCTACCAATGTAGCACTCCTTTTACTATAGCAAGCCATAGACAGATTTATCTTCTCCCTACTTTTTCTTCCTATTTTCTTGTGCAAAGTGGGGCTCAGACTCATTCTTTACTGAACGTTTGGTACTTCTCTCTCCCAGAAGTTAATAATTGGTCTCAGCCTGGGAAAGAGACCCTGGAGTGAAGAAGTCTGTTCTGTTCTGGGCAGGAGAGAAGGGAAGATCCTGGGGATGGAGGATAGAAGCAGGCTCAGAGAAACTAATTCCTGATATTACTTAGTTTCAGACTCTCTCATTCTTATACATCTAGCACTATAGACTTGATCTCATATCTAGAATTCCTGAGCAGAGGAAGGCAGGTAATTCATTTCAAATTAAGCAACTATCCTTTGTTGTTTGAATACTTTGAGATCTATCTATCTAACATATATATAATATACATATTATATATATATATAACATATATATATATATATAAATTTTGTCTCATACTTACTAGCTATGTGACCTTGAGCAAGTCACTAACTCCTGTTTGCCTCAGTTTTCTCATCCATCAAATGAGCCAGTCAAGGAAATGGCAAAACATTCTAGTATCTTTGCTCAGAAAACTCTAAATGGGTTCACAAAGAGTCAGACTCAACTAAAATAACTGAAGAACAACACAATATGGAAGCACTCAAACTATATACTATATATAATTTCTATAGCATATAAGTACATGTGAACAATAGAACGGCAGCTCCTTGAGGGCAGGGATTATTACATTTTTGTCTCTGTTTTCCCATCACCTAGCACTGTTCATAGGACATAGAATAATGAACTGCATCTGTGATTTCATTAATACAGGCTAAATCTAGTGAGGGAACTCCCTCTACCTGTGTAGACGGGCACCTTCTCTGTAATCCAGAGTCTTAGAGAATTGCTTGGAGTGCTAAAAAGTTAAACAACTTGCCCAGGGTCACTTTGCCCAGAGGTGGGACTTGAACTCATTTCTTCTTGACTTTGAGGCTAGCTCTTTATTTATTCTATTAGACTGCTTTCCCCTTGGCACAAAGCAGATCCTAGATAATTACTTGTTGATTGACTAAGTGATGATTGATTGGACTGCTGGAAGGAGGAAGTGTGGCAGAAATGGAAAGAGCACTGAATTTGGAGTCAGAGTCATCCTAGCTCTTTCCGGTCACAAGCTGTGTGTCCTTGGGAAAGTAACTTCTCCTCTATGGGGCTCAGTTTCCTTCACTGTTGGACTAGACCAGCAGCCGACCAACTATAGTTTTCTGTTCCAGCTTTTGCCTTTTAAATAAAATTTGAGTGTACTTAAGAATGGTGGATCAACAAAACACACTGCGTCTAGATTTAGCTTTAGCTGTCCTTTGCCATGCCCTGGAGTTGATGATCATCTCCAAAGTCCTTCCAGCTGCAGGTTCTATGAGACCTCCTGGCTTGTTCTATTGCCCTTGGCCTTGGGTGCCTTGATAGAATCCCGGAACGTTATTGATGGCTCTGTAGGGCATCACATCACGGTGGTGATGGGTAAAGAGAAGGAACCTAGCCACTAAGTGGCTCAGTAGACAGAGCCTTAGATCTGGATTCCAGAGGTCCTAGGTTCAAATCTGGCCTGAAACACTTCCTAGCTGTGTGACCCTGGGCATGTCACTTAACCCCCACTGCCTAGTTCTTACTGCTCTTCTGCCTTGGAACCAACATTTAATTATTGATTCTAAGGCGGAAAGTAAGGGTTTATTAAAACAAAACAAAACAAATAGAAGTGATGATAATGATGATGATGTTTCCCACCGAGCAGAGTAATAGAGGGGGAAAAAAGCTCTCCTTTGCCATCCTCCATGATTCTTTGTTTCAATCCCAGCTTCCTGCCCGGCTGGAGCAGGCAATGACTGGGCTGCAGCCAGGAGGCTACTGCTGCCAACAGTATATATGTGCAAAGTGGCAGGGGATGGCGGGGGGGCCAACCTGCTTCTGAGGAGGCTCCGAATTCTCTACAATTCTCAGCCCCGAGGCCAAAGCAGGCTCAGGGATGGCTGCTGGGAGTGCCTGAAAGTCTTGCCCGCCGCCACGCATCCATCTTCCTCTATTCCTCCTGCGGTCACCCCGAGGGCTTCCATCCTTGTGTCTGCAATGACCTACTTCTTGCTCTGGGGGAACCCGCCTTTGACATATCTTTATACAATGTGTATAAACGTGGATACTTATAGACACATACACACACCTACCTTGTGTACAAGCGTGTATACACGCACAGGGACATTGGAGCTTCCAACAAAATGTAAGTCTCTTGAAAACAGGGATTGTTACTTTTTTTTTTTTTTTAAGATTTCCAGTGCCTTGCCCATAGTAGGTGCTTTAGGAATGCTTTTTTTTTTTTTAAACCCTTGTACTTCGGTGTATTGTCTCATAGGTGGAAGACTGGTAAGGGTGGGCAATGCGGGTCAAGTGACTTGCCCAGGGTCACACAGCTGGGAAGTGGCTGAGGCCGGGTTTGAACCTAGGATTTAGGAATGCTTTTTATTTAGTTATTATCTTTATTATTTATTATTTTTAATAAATGCTTAAGAAACACCTTACTTTTTGTCTTAATAATACTCTAAGATAGAAGGGCAAAGGCTAGGCAGTAGGGGTTAAATGACTTGCCCAGGTCACACAGTCAGAAAGGGTCTGAGTTCTCATCTCTAGGCATGGCACTATCTACTGTGCCACCTACCTGCCCTTAATAAATGCCTAAAAAACTCAACAAACCCTTAACCTTCCATCTTAAAATCAATACTGTGTAATTGTTCCAAGACAGAAGAGAGGTAAGGGCTAGGCAATGGGGGTTAAATGGCTTGCCCAGGTGACACAGCCAGGAAATGTCTGAGTTCCAATTTGAACCCAGGTCTGGTCATCTCTAGGCCTGGCTCTTAATCCACTGAGTCACCTAGCTGCCCTCTTCCCCGTAAATGTTTTTTTTTTTTAAACCCTTAACTTCTGTGTATTGTCTCTCATAGGTGGAAGAGTGGTAAGGGTGGGCAATGGGGGTCAAGTGACTTGCCCAGGGTCACACAGCTGGGAAGTGTCTGAGGCTGGCTTTTGAACCTAGGACCTCCCGTCTCTAGGCCTGACTCTCAATCCACTGAGCTACCCAGCCCTCCTACCCCAAATGTTTTTTGATTTGAATGGGCAGATTAAATTTTCTTTTTTAGTAGCATGGCAGAGAGTCCAAGGAAGTCAGGAAAACCTGGGTTCAAATCACACGCCTGACACTTTTTACCCATATGACCTGGGCAAATCACTTAACTTTTTTTGGAACCATTTTCCTTAGCCTGGAAGAGGAAGTGAACAATCCCTACAGTGTCGAGCTTAGTGTTGCTGGGAAGTTTGCATGAGATGATGGATGATGAAAGCTTAGGTGCCAGTCAGGTCTTATCATGCCTGCCAGGGCTCGTGCTGCCCTTTCTCACAGCTCCCAGGGGGTCTGCAACAGAAGGGCGACAACATGCTTTGATGCTTTGTTTTACTGCAGGGGCCCTGAAACCTTCTGGGGTCCTGGACCCCTTTGGAAGTCAGTCTGGTGAAGCCCAGGGAGCCCTTTTTAAATGCACAAAATAAACTACACAGGACTACCAAGGAGTCCGAGGTTCTCCAAACATTTATAAAGCCCCAACCTCCCGGACCTCGGGTGGGGAGGTCAGTTCTAGTGTTTACTCCATGAGGGGCCTTTCACATAGTGGAAAACAGGCAAATGTGTATTAACAGATTTATTTATGGTTCTATTAGGTCAACGAATGTGATCCAAGTCAGGATTAGCCCTGGGAAAGTGACACAGAGCTGGTCATGGAGTGGATTCACTTAAAGGACTCTAACCTAGGAGTTAGGAGACCTGAGTTCAGGTCCTCGGTCTGTCCCTAACTCCACTGTCCACCGTGTGGCCGAGTCAAGTATTTAAGCCTTGCTGGGCCTCGATTTCCTCCTCTCTAAGATGGGGCTAATGATGCCCGTGTGTTTTATAGGATTATGGTAAAGATCAAATAGGAGACAGCCTGCCATTTGACAAATGCATTTGACCAATGCCCAGAGCATTTCTTCTAGAGTCAGGGATGGAGTTCAAATTCTGTCCTTTCTGCTTACTAGGTGAATGACCTTGCACAAATCCTTTTATTTCATTAGGCTTTAGCTCTGTCTGTTTAATGAGGAGGCTGGGTTGGCTGATCTCCAGGGTTCCTTCCTAATTTTTATTTAGGACCTGGTCATCCTATGAAATCAAGATAATGGATGAGAAAAAGTGTTTTATAGAATAGAGGGAGAGGGATATGCTTGATGGGACGTGAAAGGCGTGCATGTTTTTTGGATCACCCACAAAGCCCATTACTAAGTGGAAGAGAGGCTGTGAAGGCTCTTCAGGCATAGACTCCTACCCCACTGACCAGGGCTCCCCGCCATGAGGGGATCTTAATTCCTAGATCTCACCTTGTTGTCCAAGTCAACATCCCCCTGCTCCTTTTTGTTCTTTCAGTCATGCGTTCCCTTGCTTTCTCTCCCTTCCTCCTTCTCTGTTACTTCTCAAAGGGGGTCCTCACAATGGATTATGGTCTATGGGCACAAACCTGTGGCTGGCAAAATTCATGCAAAAGTTTGATGAGCAGAATCCATCTCTTAACAGATGACCTAAGTAGTTTCACCTTGTCTGCTCCAGCCTTCCCACTCTGAACCCAAGCAACATCACTGCCAGTGCCTAGAGGTTTATAGGAAGGAGCTCCTGCCTCTCTTTGCGGGATCCTCCTTCAGATTACACTCTTGAACTGTAGGTGCCCCCTCCCAGGGTTCTGTTTGTGCTCTTTTCTTTTCTCCCTCTGTATCACTTCACTTGATGATGTCAGCAGCTCCCATGGAGTCATTTAATGATCGTTTCTATACTGATCATTCTCAAAGCTTCCTAATCTGTCCCAGTCTCTCTGCTGACCTCCAATCTTAGGTCTCCAATTGCCCTTCAGATATCTCTAGCTGGATGTCTACTAGACGTCTTAAATTCAATGTGTGAAAAACGGAATCGTTATCTTTTGTTCTAAACCCTCCCCAGGCTTATAACTTCCTTATTATGGTCCTTCTAGTCCCCCAGGCTCACACCCTAGTAGGAGACATCTTGGATCCCTCATTATTCCTGCTCTGCCACTTCCCCCTGGCTACTCCCCCTAATCCAATATGTTACCAAGGCCTTTGTAACATCTCTCAAATATTTGCCCTTCTGTCCTCTCGATGCTGCCACCCCTTTGGTGCAGCTGACTCATCACCTCACACCTAGATTATTGCAATAGCCTGCTGGTGGGTCTGCCTGCCCCACTCCAATCCATTTTCCACTCAGATACCAAAGGGATTTTCCTAAAGGGAAGAATTCATCACGTCATCCTCCATCACTCCGCACTCAATAAACTACAATGGCTCCCTATTGCCTCCAGTAAGAAATAGAAAACGATTTATTTGGCATTCAAAGCCCTTCACAGCCTAGTTCCCTCCTACCTCTCCAGCTTTACTATTCCACAAGTGAGTACTCTTTAATCCATTGACGTTGGCCTCTTAGTAGTCCTTCAAACAAGACATTCCATCTCTTAGCCCTGGGCATTCCCTGACTGCTCCCATGCATGGAACACCCTCCCTTGTCATATATTTGCATGTTGTCTCCCCCGTCCCCCATTAGATTGTAAGCTCCTTGTGGGCAGGGACTATCTTTTGCCTCTTTTTCTGTCCCCAGTGCTTAGTGCACTTAATAAATGTTGATTGATTGATTGATTCCTCAAGACATGCTGGAGACATACTGTGGGTTGAGCATATAACACGGGTGAGCAGTTCCTTAGCCTTTCCCCTTAATGGATGGGGGACACAGCCAGCCCAGCCCATGCCTTAGGCAGCTAGCTAGGTGGCTTAGTAGATAGAGCAGTGGCCATGGAATCAGGAAGACCTGAGTTCAAATCCAGCCTAACATAATGACTAGTTGTGTGATGCTGGGCAAATCATTTAGCCTTTGCCTAAATGGTGAGTGAAGAGAGTGCTAGATTTGGAGTCTGCAAAAACTGCATTTAAAGCTTACCTTCAAGAATAAGCTATGTGACTATGGATTTAAATGGCTTAAGCGGGGGCAGCTGGGTGGCTCAGTGGATTGAGAGCCAAACCTAGAGACTGGAGGTCCTGGGTTCAAATTTGGCCTCAGACACTTCCCAGCTGTGTGACCCTGGGCAAGTCACTTGACCCCCATTGCCTAGCCCTTACCACTGTGCTGCCTTGGAGCCAATACACAGTATTGATTCTAAAGCGGAAGGTCAGGGTTTAATAAAAAATCAATTGCAAAATGCTATACAAAATGTCTGTTGTAAACAAAGTCCTTCTTAAAAGTTATAGTGGTGAGTTCTATAGACTTTGTTTCTCCATCTGTAAAATGGGGATGGCCTCACTTCTCCAGCCTAGTGTCAGGGTCCTTTTAATTTCCTCACTTTCTCAGAGCGTCAGGAAGCCCAGAGAAAAGCTGCTTCCAGGGACAGCAAGTCTTCCTGAAGCTTGCAGCGGAGAACAGAGGAGGGGAACGGCCGGCCGTCTTCGGGCTTCCTGAATAAGCCCACGTACCTCCCCAAGGGAACGCGCTTTCCTGAATACCCAGAGGTGGAAGAGGGCCAAGCCGGGCAAGGCTCGAATGTGCGGCGGGAGAATGCTACTCTGTGCTTGGGGCCTTCCCCTCCGCCAGACACATTGGTGGCATTATACTTTGCTGGCCCCAGTCCGGGGCATAATATTTTTTTTAGCAGCGGACTAAATATTTTTAACATATGCAAACATGCATGACCAAAGCAGCTCCAGAATGTGGGAGCAGCGATGCTGAAGGGTGTTCAGTTCCGAACGAACAATATCGGCATTCTGCTCCCCGCCCCCACCCCGAAGCCCGTCTCAACGCTGCTGATCAATGGTACAGGGCAGGGGGGAGGAGGCCAGTTTCCAGGCCAGGGAGGGTGTCCGAGGGCGTCGTGAAGGAGTGGAGAGGCCAGAATGGGCAGGTTGGGGGCGCACAGAAACCTTTCTGTACACCTGTCTAGAACCTGCCTTCTGGGGAGGACGAAATCAGCTCGTTAATGGCCATGGGTGGAACGGGAGGGAGGGAAAGAGGGAAGGGCAGAGGAAGGAAGGAAGGAAGGAAGGAAGGAAGGAAGGAAGGAAGGAAGGAAGGAAGGAAGGAAGGAAGG
>NC_058131.1:52864070-52916708 GCF_016433145.1 Gracilinanus agilis
AGGAAGGAAGGAAGAAAGGAAGGAAGGGAGGGAATGGAGGGAGAGAAGGAGAGAGGAATGACAGGAGGGAGATAGAGAAGAAGGACAGGGAGGAGGTAAGGAAGAAGGAAGGAAGAAAGGAAGGGATGGAGAGAGAGAAGGAGAAAGGAAGGACAGGAGGGAGGGAGAGAGGAAGGACAGGAGGGAGGGTGGAAGGAAGGAAAGAAGGCAGGAAGGGAGGGAGGAAGGACAGGAGGGAGAGAAGGAGAGAGGAAGGACAGGAGGGAGGGAAGAAAGAAGCATTTATTAAGCATCTACTATGTGCCATGCACTATGCTAAGCATTTTACAATTATTTTCTCACTTGTTCATCAAAAGATTCCTGGAAATAGGTGCTATTATTACCTCATTTTACAGTTGAGAAAATTGAGGCAAACAGAGACTAAGTGAATTACACAGCTAGTAAGTGCCAGAGACCACACTTGAACTCAGGTCTTCTCGGCTCAGAATTCTATCTTGTATACAATTTAGCTGCTTCTCAGGTGGGAGACAGTAATAATAACTAGCTCTCATTTTACTAGCATATTAAGATTTTCAAAGTCTTTTTTGTATAATGACTCTGTGAAAGAGGGAGTATAACTATTATTACCCCTATTTTGAAGATGGATGAACTTAGGCTTCATGATAAGCATATATTAAGTATGGTAATAGAACTAACATGTTTGCCTATCAGCAGATCATTATATATAATATAAGTACATACATATATATATAAATAGTTATGTATACACACATTCTAGTTATTTTTTTCTCTTTTCTTTCTCTTGTCAAATTCACATCAAAATATCACTCTCTCTCCTTCTCCCCTTAAACTCAACTGGAGACCAGAGCAGGTAACATATTGTCTCTACACATGTTCCTTGGGTGAAGCAAAGTGTTGCATTTGTGTGTGTGATGCATATGTGTAGGATATATATATTGGGTGTACATACACATACATACACACATAAGCAATGCATTTTGCTTCTTAAAATTCCCCCATCCATATTCATATGATATATTAAATATATGTATACATACATACATATTTGAGTTCTTACTTTTAATTTCTCTAAGCTTCTATTTATTTCTATGTACCACTGAAAATCTGTAACTATACAAGGGGCAGCTAGGTAGCTCAGTAGATAGACAGCCAGGCTTGGAGAAGGCAGGACCTTTGTTCAAATCTGGCCACAGAAATTTCTGATCTAGGTGACCCTGGGCAAGTCACTTAACCTCCATTGCCTGGTCTTTATTGCTCTTCTCTCTTGGAATGGATATTTAGTGTCCATCTAAGACAAAAAGTAAGCACTTAAAAAAAAGAAAGAAAGAAAGAAAATCTACAGCTATAGGATCATAGAATCATAGATTCAGAACTGGAAGAGACACTAATTACTACTTAGTGAGGTTTAGGGACTGGTCCAAGGTCACAGAGGCAAGAGGTGGCAGAGATGAGATTCAAATCCAGATCCTCCGACTCCAAATTCAGTTATGACATCTTGCTCATTGTCACACAGCTAAGGAGATGAACTAGGACCAGACTCAGATCTTCTCTTTGTGAATATGGGGCACTTCTCATTCACACTTTTTATCTGATCACACTACTTTCCTGATGAACTGGCATTTGAGACAGTCTCTGACTTCACTCCAAATCATACAAATCTAGAGGAGAAGATTGTTTAATAATTGCTTAAGAGGAGAGTATGACTTTGGGGCCATACTTGGAAGCCTTGTGGTTGGAAGGAAGGAGACAAAACTAGAATCTCTCCTCTTCTTTCCTCTTCTTCTCTTCCTCTCCCAGACTTGAACTCAGAACCTCCTGTCTCTAGGCCTGGCTCTTAATCCACTGAGCCAGCTAACTGCCCCCAACCTCCCCAATGTAAGAGCTTCAAAAAGTGATCTAGAGAAGGAAATGGGGCGCTACCCCAATATCTTTGCCAAGAAAAGCCCAACAACTTTTGATTACTAAGTGTTGGATCAAACTGAATCGAATCCTAGGAGTTTACTGCTGAAAAGCAGAAGCTAGACTGCCCCATTAATTCCCTGAATCATACCTGGATAATAGTTTCGCCCTAGGGAAGAACTTGATTTTTCTATTTCAGTTTTTTCCCTGAGATTATCCTCGTGAGTCACTTTGGAATTTGGTTCCTCTTCCTTTTCCCTTCTTCCCCTTTACTCACAACCCATCTCTCTTGAACAGAGGAATACACTGGTTGGGGATGTGTGAAAAAATATTTTTATGCATACATCTCTATATATTTTTATATATACATATACACATACACGTTAGGTGATTAACTATGGGTGTGATTGCAAGAAGTATCAAGAAGACCCTTTCAAACCTCTTGAATATCTCCTTCATCCTTTACTGCCCCAAATGCTCCCTCAGCCTTGGACTGACAGCTGAATTTCTACCCCATTTGGTGAGTCGGGCCAGGAGGTGGGAAGCAATGTGGTTTCTAAAATGCTAATTTTAGACCCCCAATACTTTTTCTGTTTTGGTGGGAAAGAGTGAATTATACAGGATGCATGGATAGGTTGGGGTTACATTAGCCAGTCCTCTTTGAACTTCCTTTTTTCTCCCAGGCTTACAGCCACCTTCATATTCTCTACTCCTTCCTCAACTGCAGACTTCTCTCTTTTAGGTTACCAATGATATCTTAATGGTCAAACAGGCTAGTCTTTTCTGGGCTTCCGTCCATCCATGTTGACCTTTCTGCAACCTCTGACACCGTTTACCATCACACGCATCTCTAATTCCTTCATTCTTCATTTACTTATTTATCTTAAAGGTACTTGTAATTTATAAATCAACATGAAGAAATTGGAGGTGTGCCCCAATATCTTTCCCTGATAAGGACTCATTATCAAAGTAGTTTCGGGAACACTGGTATAGTATAGACATAAGGCTTTGATTTTGGAGTCATGGGCAGCTATTGGGATAGTGGATAGAGCTCTGGGCGCGGAGTTAGGAAGATTCAACTTCATGAGTTCGAATCTGGCCTCAGATCCTTACTAACTGTGTGATCCTGGGCAGGTCATTTAATCCTGTTTACCTCAGTTTCCTCCTGTGTAAAATGAGCTGGAAAAGGAACTTGGAAACCACTCCAATATCTCTGCTAAGAAAACTCCAAATGTGGTCACAAAGAATTGGACACAGACGAAAAACAACAACAACTGGGAGTCAGAAGATCCAGGTTCCAGCGACTTCAATGCTTACGAGCAGAGGGAAGGCAAAGTTTAGACAATGGACTAAACCTCACTCAATTTCAGTTCTCTCATCTGTAAAATAGAGATTTAATCCTTTTGCTGCTTATGTCTCGGGCTTGTTGTAAGGAAAGCTTTTTGTAAATAAAATCTTTCTTTGGCTGTCAGTGAGAAAGCCTACGGCAAGCTCTGGGTTAAATCTAAGCTAATGAATGAGTTTCAGATTCCCTTTGACCTTCCCTCTCTTGAGTGGTCCACTCCTTTTTAGCAAATGCTCAGAATTCCACAAAAAAACAGCTTCCCTTTATCTGGAGAGATGAAAACTCTCCTGCCAGTACAGAGAGCAAACCAACAAGGTCTGACTACAATGGAGAAAGTGCTGAGGGGAAGGCTGGGCGCCAGCTGAGCAGGCATCAATGAAGTCGAAGACAGAAAGGAGAGAGGGAATACGTCGTCATGTCCCGCTGTGCCACAAATGGGTACATAGAGGCAAATAGCGAATCTGTGCAGTCGGATCCCTCCTGATGGGATCAGTGAGTCGGATCAGGCTCCAACAGCTTATGATTCTAGCGAGTGCAGGTAGCAATGTCCTTTTATGCCATCACCCACTGCTGATGCTCATTTGCCACGTCCTGCCCTCTTCTATTCCTAGATCAAAAGTTCTGAGGCTTTTCCTGTCCAGAAAGGCCTCTACCTCCCATGATCCTTCAGGCATTCCTTCTGTACTGCTCATTATCTCCCTTTCTGATAAGGGAGATAATACACAAAGAAGTCTTAGGGGGCAGCTGGGTGGCTCAGTGGATTGAGAGCCAGGCTCAGAGACAGGAGGTCCTGGGTTCAAATCTGGCCACAGACACTTCCTAACTGTGTGACCCTGGGCAAGTCACTTAACCCCCATTGCCTAGCTCTTACCACTCTTCTGCCTTGGAACTAATATACAGTATTGATTCTAAGATGGAAGGCAAGGGTTTAAAAAAACAAAAACAAAAACAAAGAAGCCTTAACATGCTAAAGAAATAAGAATTATTCTTACTGCTACTACTCTTTTTTTTTTTAACCTTATGTTTTGTCATAGAAGAGAGGTAAGGACTAGGGAATGGGGGTTAAGTGACTTGCCCAGGGTCACACGTCTGAGGCCAGATTTGAACTCCCAACTCCTGGCCTGGCACTCTATCCACTGTGCTACCTTGCTGCCCCTATTGTTATTACTCTTACAGCATTCTTTCAGTTCTATACTATGGGACTTATTGAAATGCCACTCTCTCTCAGAAAAGGTTACATGTCCATCACAAAAACTTATAGGGGGAGGAGACTTTCTGAGAACAGGTTTTGACAGTTAGAGAAGGCCCTATATGACCTCTGGGGTCCTTTCCAATATGGGATCCTGGTTTTAGGTCTGGAAGGGACCTCAAGGTCTATCTAGACCAACCCTTTTACAGATGAGAGAACTGAGACCTGGGGAGGAGAAGCATCTTGCCCAAAGTCAGACAGGCATCAGAGACAGGTTCAAAGTCAGTCTGTTTCCTCTGTACCATGACAAAGGGAGCCATAGAGGGCTGGGAAGGAATGACTTGAGGGAGGAAGAAAGAAAGGGACTGCATGCATGGAAGGAAAACTGAGGAAAGCAAAGACACACACTAACTGCCTCATCATTTCCTGGAGGGATGCCCTGGATAGGACTTTGTTCAAAGGGGCTCTGATCCTTAAGTCTGAAAATAAAAGGCACATAAGACAGGGAAATGGGTCTGCCACCTCCCCAAAAGGGAAGAAATGTCCCCTGGCTGCATCAAAGGGTCCTTTAGACCCAAGCCTGATAGCAGGAGGCAGAGATGGGGCTGTTACTCCCTCATCCCTTATCCCCAAAGGGCAAAGTGTCTCCCCAGTTGCAAAAACTAGACAGTGGCTGTGGTTAAGGAAAGAGAAGAGTAAACAGGTTGTTATGACTATGTTGACAATCCCAGGAAGCTGGGACAGAGAGAATGCCAGGTGGGCAGGGGCAAGAGGCCAAGCTGCCAGCTCTTAGGGGAATGGGAGGAGGGGAGGGATGGACCTGCTAGGGACCATGTAACAGTAGATAGTCTGTCTTCCTAGTCAGCACATCAGCCACCATGGCTGCTGTGCTAGAGGTAAGCTCTGACCCCTTTAATAGAAGAATAAGAGGAGAGGCATAGTAGATGGGGACACTGAACTAGAGCTCAGGTGGACCTGAATTCCAATCCCACCTCAAATATATACCGGATATGTGAGCCTGGGCTAGTCTTTTAATCTCATTTGGTCTCGGTTACCTCAATCATAAAATGAGCATGAGATTTAATGGCCTCTAAAGTCCCTTTCAGCTTGAAATTTATGATCCCTTAGGTTTGGAATGACACTTTGAAATTACTGTGGTCCCCTCTGCCTTTCCACCCTTTATTTTTAGTTTTAAAATTAATTTTATCAATATCTTTTGCTTTTATATAAGCTATATTTACCTCGGTAAATCTGCATCCCACCCTGACCCCAAATAATCATCCCTTATAACAAATAATTAAATCAAGAGAAAAGGAAAAAAGGGAAGATGAAACATTATTTAGCAAAACTGCACAGATACAATTTTTCCTTTCCACCCTTTAACTGAATTTTGACTGCTCTATTTCCCACATCCTCTTCTTCTTCTGGCCTCTGACACTATCATGATAGGAGCACCTAGTCAGTCACTCTTTGAACTCCTGAGCAGACTCATCTTGAACTCAAAAGGAAAGGACCCTTGGAGAGGGTGAGTGTGTGTGTGTGTGTGTGTGTGTGTGTGTGTGTGTGTGTGTGTGTGTGTGTGTTTGGGGATAATCATTCCATGCAATGATTTGGTTTCCATCAGTCCCTCACACCCCCAAGACCTTACTCTGCTAGTTTGTATTGAGCTTAAGGGTTTTTTTGGAAATGCTCACTTCAGTATTTCGAGAGAGGCTTGTTTCTCTCCATTTGTCATATGAGGGGGCAGACTGCTTCATCACTAGGGACCTTCCCAGCTTTGATATGCTTCATTCCCAGGTTCCTCCCAGTGATGAGTCAACAAATATTTATAAAAAATTTCCTGTGTCCCAGGAAATGTGTTAAGTGCTAGCAAATCAAATAGAAGCAGAATGACAGCCCTTGCCTTCAAGGAGCTTACATTCTAATGAGGGAAGACAATGCATGGAAGGAGACTGACAAGCAAAGAAGGGAGGAGAAGGGCATGAGGTCATGGTGGCCAGGTTTCAAGAATCAGGAGTGGAGGATGAGCATGAATGACGTGGGTGCTGCCTCATAATGGAACTTCTGGAAGGAACACCCTGTTGGGAAAAAAGGAACTCACAGGGGAGAAGGCATCTTTTACAGTGAAAAGGTTGCTGGGGAAATGATAGTGAAGTCTGTCCAGAGGGTCTGTAGTGCATCTAGAAGAGGAGTGAAGAATGGCTAACCTGGGCACTCTTCTACATGAAGGCTCAGGGAGGAATTAGCTCACTAATGGGAGAAGGGGGCTGCAGAGTCAGAAGGATCTTCCAGGGTGAGAAGGCAGTTGAGGCATTATGGCAAAGGCTGGAGAGTAAGTAAGGAATGGTTATTTGAATGGAGCTGAGCTGGGACAGTTCTGACATTCTGGGTCAATGTTGGCAAAGACATGGCACATGTGCAGAGCCGGCACTTGGGGAGCTGTTCCCTTAACCCTCTTCCCAGCACCGAGGACATGTTTTGCAGGCTCCATCTCTCTGACCAGCTGCCGAAAGCAAGCACTTCCTCCCTCAGCTGTCTCTGAGGCTTATGGACAGCTTGAATTTGCCTTCTGGGCACTCAAACTCAGAAAAGGTTCACCAATGCTGTTCTAGGTTTTAAAGTCCCTCTCAGACCTGACAATATGCATCCTAAGAATCTTTCCAGCTCGGATGTTCTGTGATACTATGATAAAATTTGTGATGTGGTCAGTGTTTGCATTCTCTTATCTAATACTCACCACAGCCCTTTCATGTCTTACTAAACTGGATCATGCATGCAAAAAATGAATTACCCAGGAATCATAGCTGTGATAAGCCTCCTACACTTTAGCTAGACTGGTCCTTAGACACACAGTGTGTCTCTTGGACTGCACCTGAAGCCTTTTCAGCATAGTCGGACTTATGAAATCCCATAATCTTCTAGCGAGAACCCAACATCACTTCTCCAATGAGGTATCAGAATCCTTACAGCTAATTGGCTGGCAAACAAAACCTCCAGTCATTCAGTCAATAAGCAGTAATTAAATAAGGTCTTACTCTGTGCCAGTATTGTGCTAAGTCTTGGGGATAGGGTAAAACTGACCAAACGGGCCCCCTCCAAACAGTTCCAGCCCTCCAGTAGCTCACACTCTGATGGGAGAGACAACATGTAGATAACAAGGTGACCAAACAATCCTAGCCTGCCCTAAGCACAGGGTACAAGCTCTCTGGGGTGCTGTCCACTTCAAGTTTTGTCCTGACCAGCTCAACCGAAGAAATTAATTCACACACTGGGTCCTTTAGAGACCATCTCTTGGGGTGGCCGTCTGAGCCAGAGAATTACAAGAGAGCAGGGCTGGAAGGGACTTTTAGAGCTCATCTCATCCAACTCTCTCATTTAACAGATCAAGAAATTTGGGTCTAGAAAGCAATGACTTGGTCAAGGTTCACGCAGGGATTATGTAGCAAAGCCAGAATTTGATTGTAGGTCATTTGAATCAATCCAACCTTCTTTCTCCTATGGCATGGGATAGTACATAACGGAAAAATGACTAGAGGCAGCTGGGTGGCTCAGGGGATAGAGTGCCAGACCTAGAGTCAGGAGAACCTGGGTTCAAATCTGGTCTCAGACACATCCTGGTCAAGTCAGTTAACCCCTAATGACTACCCCTTATTGCTCTTCTGCCTTGGAACTGACAACTTGTATCAATTTTAAGACAAGAAGTGGTGTTTTTTTTTTTAAAGAAAAATTGCTGACTCTGAAATCAGAGGATTTGGGTTCAAATTCCGTCTCTGAGACTCTATCTGTGTGATCTTTGATGAGTTGCTTAAGTTCCTTCGGACTCAGTTTCCCCATCTGTAAGATGAAGGGGTTTAGTGGACTTTGAGGTCACTTCAACTTTAAATTCAAGTTCTTTCCCTGGGATTTTTCTCCATTTCTTCCCAGTCTCCCCTCCTGGGTATCAGAGTGAAAACCAATAGCCAAGGAGGTGGTCTGTTGGCTATGTCTACCTTTGAAGGGTTTCTCAAAACCTGCAGTCTCTGAGACCAAAGACTCCATTCTGGAGTTTGGGCTGAAGAGAAAGACCCTTTCTCTCCTGAGATTTGCTTCTCACAGCTTTCAGCTTTCATCATTTGAAGGAAAAGTGGGTCTAAGTGAAGGGAACCCAGGCACAAAACCAGATATTTCTCCTTGAGGGAGAAAACACATTAAGCATATAGAGCCAAGTAGGTCAGAATGAAACCAAGAATTCCCTTTGATTTCCATGGAGCTATCAGGAATAATCCTTAAGAGCCTTGATCTGTGATGAAAGGACACCATTCTCCAGCCTTAGAATGTTCTATTGATTTCTTTAATTGGAAGGGTGTATATGCAGAAGGAAGGATATGAGTGGAGCGAGCCATCCGCTCTCATTTGAATGGGATTTGTCTTTGATTGGTCAAGTGACACCGGGCAGGGAAAACATCAGTGTCTCTGGGGACAGATGGGGCAGGAGGGGAACTGGAGAGATTATTTTGCCTCTCCCAAACCCCTCACTTTACTGCCCAGACTGAGAAGTCCTCCATTGCTCCTTTGTGTGGAGTGGTAGTAATAAGCATGCTAGCCTTCAAGTTAAAAACAGAAACAACCAACTGGAGTGTCCCATAGAAAAAGCAATGGGTTTGGAGTTTAAATGATGCTTCTGCCATTTGCTGGGGGTGGGGACGTGATGAGTATTTTATTGAATGTTTGGCATGTCCTGGGAACCATGCTAGGTGATTTAGAGATGCTCTCTGTATCTGTAGTGGATAGAGCTCTGGATCTGGAATCAGGAAGACCTGAGTTCAAATCCTGCCTCAGGCATTTAGCTGTGTCACCCTGGGAAAATCACTTAACCCTCTTTGCCACAGTTTCCTTGTCTGTCAAATGAGCTGGAGAAGGAGATGTCAAATGACACCAGTATCTTTACCAAGAAAACCACCGATGGGATCACGAAGAATTGGACGAGCCTGAAAACGAGCGAACATCAATTTCATTTAATCTCAATTACTAGCTGTGTGACTTTGGGCAAGTCACTTCTTGTCTCTGAGCCCCAGTTTGTAAACTAGCCTACTGGACTTCTACAAGACTCTTTGGAGGAAAGTGCTTTGTAAACTACTTGAACCTCTGTGGAAATGCCTGTTGCTACGTTGTTTTTCTGATTACTGTAAAGCTTTCCAGGGCAGGCCTGCCAGTCCATAGCTGGTTCAGCAGTTTGGCAACATCCCTCTGGGAGGCAGCATGTGCTGGGCAGGGAGAGGCAGGTTGGCAAACGGGAGGGATCAGATTACCTTCAAAGTACCAGCTGGGGCTAGAGGGAGGATGCAGTGGGCAGCCCGGGTAGCTATTTCAGCCAGATAAAGGGGATACTTGTGGTTCCTTTTAGTGAATACCTGCCCTTTTCTGTTTACACTGCTCTTCTTTTAGGGGGATAGTGGGTAAGGGCGTGTTGTGTGCTTTGGGGTGGTGGTGGGTGGGGACTTCTCTGATTTCACCATTTGGGACAGCAAGGTTGCAGGGCTTCAATACAGTTGGATTGGAGAGTGTGCAGAGCTGCGGGGGGCAGGGAGGGAGAAAAGGAACTGGCCATCTCAGCAGAAAGGCCGCCCATCCAAAAAAAAATAATGGCTCTTTGCTCAAGGAACCAGACTGAGCCTCATGCAGGCAGGGTATCTGTTTGGCCCCAGAGCATGACAGGACCAAGGTAGCTTGCTAGAATGGAAGGAATGCCATTTCTGGCCTCAGAGGACCTCAGTGCAAATTCTGCCTCTGAAGTTTGCTGTTTGTTTGACAGCTGAGGCTCAGTTTCCATCTGTAAAATGAAATGGTTGAACTAGATGCCCTCCCTTCCAATCTTTTTTAAGATTATTTTATTTTTTAAACCCTTAACTTCTGTGTATTGGCTCCTAGGTGGAAGAGTGGTAAGGGTAGGCAATGGGGGTCAAGTGACTTGCCCAGGGTCACACAGCTGGGAAGTGTCTGAGGTCAGATTTGAACGTAGGACCTCCCATCTCTAGGCCTGACTCTCAATCTACTGAGCTACCCAGCTGCCCCCTCCCTTCCAATCTTAAGATGATATGATCGAATGTCGAGTCAGAGACCCGTGGGGTACGATTTTAGGGGCCCTACGTATAGCCCATATTCCACGTGGAATCTTTGAGCAGACCATCCTTGTGAAGACAGCCCTAGGAGGGGAATGGGACAGGGGGGGCACAGGGAGAGGGAAGGGAGTCTATGCTGCAAGGCTCTGGGGGGTCAGTAGGGTGACTATTCTTTCTGCTTAGACAACAGCTTTTCCATCCCTTCTTAGGCAATTTCAGTTTTAGGAACTGCTCTGACCGAAAGCATTTATGACCAGGTAAACAACGTTGGGGCAGCTAAGGGCTGGGGCCTGAAGTCTGGTCTGAGACATTTGCTAGATGTGTGACCCTGAGCAAGTCACTTAACCCTGTTTGCTTTAGTTTCCTCATCTATAAAATGAACCGGAGAAGGAAATGGCCAACCCCTTCTAGTATCTTTGCCAAGAAAACCCCAAATGGGGTCATATAGAATTGGACACAACTGAAATGACTAAACAACAATCAGACAACCTTCAGATGATAGAACTAATAGCAGTCATTTAGTTAGTTCATCAAATCCCTGCCAACATGATAGTCTATTCTCAGACTTTCTATGTTAGCCAATGTAAATGCTGTGTAGGTATTTTGGTTTGTATGGGCCTCAGTTTCCCCATCTGTAAAATGTCCTATATTATAGTATTCTACACCATAAAGACCTGGCCAGCTATGTTAGTCTATGTTCTAAAGGCTTTTCAGCTCCGACATTCTATGTTCTAAGGTTCCCTCTGCCTCTTCCAGCCCATGTTTTAAGGCTCCTTCCATCTCTGTCATTTTGTTCAAAGGGCTCTTCTAATTCTGCCATTCTATGCTCTTAGGTTTCTCTAAGCTCTGATACTGTGTTCTAAGACCCTCCCAGCTCTGACACTCTCTGTTCCAAGGTCTTTTCCTTGGAACAGTGCTGACAATCTGTGTCCAGGTTACATTGTTCTAAGATGCCTTCCAATTCAAACATTCCATACTCAAAGAACCCTTTTGTCTCTGTTCTAAGGGCCTTCCTTACTCTGACATTTTTGATTCTAAGGGTCTTATTGACTGACATTCTGTGTTCTGAGGTCTTCCCAGCACTTTCATTCTCTGATTCTCTAGCTCTGACATACTATGTTCTAAGGCCCCATCTAGCTCTAACAGTCTATGTTCTAAGTCCTCTCTGTCCTTCATATTTGATTTTCTAAGGTCTCTTCCCAAGCAGCTTTCTAGCATCCCAAGACTATGTTTGTATGACATGAGGGCCCCTGCTCTTATGTCAACCAGCAATCCTCTAAAATTGAAGGAAGTAAAAAATGGAGAATCATTTGTACCAGGGTTTGGCATCCTGGAGTTTCTACCTCTTTGGCTGGTTCCTATAGCTTAGCTCCTTGAAGCATGGCAGTGCTGATGGGCTCAAATTTATATGTACATCTATCTATCTATTTATCATCTATCTATCTATCTATCTATCTATCTATCTATCTATCTATCTATCCACCTATCTATCTATCCATCCATCCATCCATCCATCCATCCATCCATCTATCCATCCATCCATCCATCCATCCATCCATCCATCCATCCATCCGTCTATCCATCCGTCTGTTTATCTAAAATGTAAGTCTTAATACATATATTAAGGACCAATTGGCTTTGTAACAAGGAATAGGGATGTTTTTTGGAGGGAGGGAGTTTCTCATTCCTGGAAGTCTTCAAGCAGAGATTCAAGAGAGCACCCAGTGGAGGCATGTAATCCAGGAATTTAGGTTCAGAGAGTAGTTGGATCAGGACAAATGTATCTAAACTCCTAGAACAAGAACACAAATGACTTTTATTATCTCATTCCAGTGCCATCATGTCCAATGGAGAGCACTTAAAAACCAGTTAAAAAGAAAGACGGGCANGATGTGTTCATCTATCTATCTATCTATCTATCTATCTATCTATCTATCTATCTATCTATCTATCTATCTAAAATATGAGCCTTACATACAATAAGGATCAATTGGCTTCCTAATAAGGAATCCAAAATCTGGCTCCAACTTCTCTTTTTTCAGCCTTATCTCACATTATTATGAAATAGTTTCATAATGATCATCTGGGGTGGCCCTTAGAGCACAGAATGTCAGAGCCAGGAGGGTCCTTAGAATATAGAACATCAGTGCTGACAATGATGTCAGTCCCCTTCATGCTCTCTTCTAAGCCAAAGAGAAGGCCAGTTTCAATCATCTCCTTCTGTACACTCTGTGCCATCTCCACTGTCCTCCCTACCCCAACTAGAATGGATTCTCTCCTTGTCTCTGACTTTTGGAATCTTATTCTTCTCAGAAGGCCCAGCTTAGATGCTTCCTCTTCAATAATAATAATAATAATAATAATAATAATAATAATAATAGCATTTACATAATAATAATAGCCAGTCTTTATCCAGTATCTTTGAGTTCTCAGAGCACTTACAAATATCTCATTTGATCCTCCCTATGACTGTTATTATTCCTATTTTACAGATGAAGAAACTGAGGCTAGCAGTGGTTAAATGACTTGCCCAGGGTCTCACTGTTAGTGTTTGTGGATGGATTTCTACTTGGGTCTTTCAGACCCCAGACCCAAGATGATTTCATCTGATGCTCTACCCAGTTACCCATAGTGCTATATACTTTGCAAAGCATTTGACGAAAGTGATCTCAATTTATCCTCACAACCCTGTGAGGCAGGTGCTATTATTATTTCCATTTTACAGATTAGTGAACTGAGGCTGAAGGTGCTTAAGCCCCAGGTCACTTAATACCCATTATGTGCAAGGTTTTATTTTAAGTAGCAGGAAGAAAAAGGGGGAAAGGACTTGTGCAAAAATATTTGTAGCTGCTTTTTTTGTGGTGGCAAAGAATTGGAAATTGAGGGGATGTCTATCAATTATGGAATATTGAACAAATTGTGGTTTTTGATGGTGATGGAATACTATTATGCTGTAAAGAATTATGAACTGGATGGTTTCAGAAAGAACTTGAGTACTTCCTGAACTGATACAGAGTGAGATAAGCAGCACCAGGAGAGGATTGTACACAGTAACCACAATATCATGGGACAATCAAATGTGAAAGACTCAGCTACTCTCAGCAACACGATGATGATCCAGGACAGTTCTGAAGGACTTGTGACAAAGAATGATCGCCACCTCCAGAGAAAGTTGGAGTCAGATTGCAGATCAAAGCATACAATTTTTCACTTGAGTTTTTGTTTTATAAGGTTACACATATACAAAAATGAACAATATGGAGATATGTTTTGCGTGATGATATATGCATAACCCAGATCAAATTGCTCACCAGTAGTGGCAGGGGGAAAGGAAGGAGGAAAGGAGACAATATGGACTACATAACTTCAGAAAACTTATGTGGAAACTCATTATATGTAATTGGTAAAAAAATAAAAGAAAAAATCTGCAGTAGGAAGATACAAAGACAAAAATAACACAATTTAAGTCCTCAAGGAACTTACATTCTACTGAAGGTGAATACAAAATAGATAAGAAGGAATTTGGGTGTGTGTGGAGGGGAACACCAGTACCCCAGGCTACCAGAAAAGCCTGTTTCCATGAATCAGCACAGCTTGGACCTCCCAGTTATCATTGGTCTCTGCTTCCTCAAATTTCCCCAGAACCTTTTGCTCTAGGTCTATTCTTTGCCTCTAGATCAGTGATTGGCAAACTTTTTAAAGTGGGGGCCAAAGGAAAGGAAATGCTCATCTGTCAGTTTGTTTCTAAGGCAACTCTTTCAAAGTTTCATTGTATTGTATCCTACTCGTTGTATTCATCAGATTAGGAATAATGTCAGGCAGGCTGATAGAACATTTCAGGGGGCCACATCTGGCCCGCAGGCTATAGTTTGCCCATCACTGCTGTAGACTCATCTTTACCTCCTGGAGTGAAGTGATGTGTGTGTAAGGGTTTGTCCATGCTAGGAAAGCAGCACGGAGGGACTCTGAGGACCCTGAAATCTCTCTGGTCCATTCAGAACTTATTCAGAACTTAAGAGACAGTTCAAGTGGTCATCAAAACAATATGGTACTGGTTAAGAGGCAGAAGGGAGGGTCAGTGGAATAGCCTTGGGGAAAATGACCTCAGCAAGACAGTCTATGATAAACACAAAGATCTGAGCTTTTGGGACAAAAATCAACTATTTGACAAAAACTGCTGGGAAAATTGGAAAACAATATGGGAGAGATTAGGTTTAGATCAACATCTCACACTCTTTACCAAGATAAACTCAGAATGTGTGAATAACTTGAAAACAAAGAGGAAACTATAAGTAAATTAGGTGAAAACAGAATAATATACCTGTGAGATCTTTGGGAAAGAAAAGATTTTAAGTTTTTAAGACCAAGCAAGAGTAAGAAAAAATTACAAAATGTAAAATAAATAATTTTGATCACATTAATTAAAAAGTTTTCATATAAATAAAACCAATGCAACCAAAATTAGAAGGGAAGCAACAAATTGGGAAAAAATATGTATAACAAAAACCTCTGAAAAAGGTCTAATTACTCAAATATATAAGGAGTTAAATCAATTGTACAAAAAAATCAGTCCCAATTGATAAATGGGCAAGGGACCTGAATAGGCAAATGAGTACATGAAAAAATGTTCTGTATCTCTTATAATTAGAGAAATGCAAATCAAAACAACAATCACCTCACGCTTAGCAGATTGGCTAAAATGACAGCAAAGGAAAATAATAAATGTTGGAGGGGATGTGGCAAAATTGGGACATTAATGTGTTGCTGGTGGAGTTGTGAATTGATCCAACCATTCTGGATGGCAATTTGGAACTATGCCCAAAGGACTTTAAAAGACTGTTTACCTTTTGATAGAGTCATACTACTGCTTTTGTACAAAAATATTTATAGCTGCACTCTTTGTGGTGGCAAAAAATTGGAAAATGAGGGGATGCCCTTTGATTGGGGAATGGCTGAATAATTATGTTATCTGTTAGTGATGGAATACTATTGTACTCAAAGGAATAATGAACTGGAGGAATTCCATGTGAACTGGAACGACCTCCTCCAGGAATTGATGCAGAGCGAAGGGAACAGAACTAGGAGAACATTGTATACAGAGATGGATACACTGTGGCACAATCGAATGTAATGGACTTCTCTACTAGCAGCAATGCAATGATCCAGGACAATTCTGAGGGACTGATGAGAAAAAAAAAACACTATCCACAGTCAAAGGAAGAACTGTGGGAGCAGAAACACAGAAGAAAACCACTGCTTGATCACATGGTTCAATGGGGATATAAATGGGGATGTAGAGTCTAAAGGATCACCCTAGTGCAAAAATCAATAATATGGAAATAAGCCTTGATCAACGACACATGTAAAACCCAGTGGAATTGCTTTTTGGCTATGGGAGGGGAGTGTTTGCCCAAGGGGAAGAAGAAGGTAGCCTCTACTCTCCTCTAAGTGTCCTTAGGAGAGGCAGAACTGTTTATTTTATAGTCAGTGCTGCTTGATTCATTCTCCTTCCCTTAAAACAGTGCTTTTCTAACTGGGGAGCTAGAACCCAGTTTTAAAAATATTCTGACCATTTCCTTTGCACTCCTAAGAATTTTATTTTTATGTGCTTAAAAGCATTTGCATAGCTACATAGTGCAGTGGGCAGAGTGCTGGGACTGGAGTCAGTAAGACATAAATTCTAATCTGGCCTTGAACATTTCCTAGCTGTGAAACCCTGGGTCAAGCCCTTAGTCTTGTCTGCCTCAGTTTCTCATCTATAAAATGAGTTAGAGAAAGAAATGGCAACCCAGTCCAGTACCTCTGCCAAGAAAATTTCAAATGCGGTCCTGAAGAGTTGGACATGACTGAAAAACAGCTGCCTAAAAAATTATTCTGAGAAGGGATCCATCGATTTCTTCAAACTCTAGAGTGGTCGAGGACAGAAAGAAGTTAAGAACCTCTTCCATAAAACTAGTGTCTGTATCCCCAGAGAGAAGACAGTGATAGTGAGGGATGGAGAAAGATAGCACTTGGCTTACAATCTCCTTGACCTTTTGGCTGGAGATACTGGCAGAGGGCACCATTGAGGTTCCACAAACAATTGCCCATTTCCTGGGTAGCTGAAGCACCAGTCTTGCTTCTGTCTTCCAGTCCTGTTGGGCCAGAGCACCACTATCTCCAACATCAATGAAACAGGGCTAACATTTAACATAGACCCTGTTTGGATCATGCCTTCCTTTGCTAATCTGGCTTGGGGAACTGGGGATTCAATTTCCTCTCTTGTTCTTTGGTTATATTTCTGACCCAAACAATCTTTGTTGCTATGAAGCTTCATCGACTTCCCTTCCTCTCCCTGCGTTTCAGCTCTCCTATAATTAAGTGATATAAAGGGCTGAGTGAGGTTCTAGAAATAACCCCAGAGAAGAGACCTAGCCAGGTCTGGAATGTGCAGCGTGAGGAGAAAAGGGGGCATTTAGAAGCATACTTTCCAAATGCTCCAGTCCCAGGGAAAACAGGACACACACACAGCCTCCCTCTCCCCATAGGCTTCCCCTTGTCCCTGGCAGGAAGCCCAGGGTTATCATTCATGGGGTGCCAACAATGTGCTAGGTACTGCTCAGAGCACAGAAATGGGCCCAGTCTCTTGCCTAGGGAGTTGATCAGCCCTGGTGTCCAGATCAAAACAATGGAGCCTTGGTTCAAAGATGCTGATTTACATACATGTGCATATATTTAAATAACATTTACACTGGACTAAAGGGAACCAGAAGCATCTAGTCTCAATAACAAAGAGCTGACCTGGGCATCAGGAAATGCTGACTAGTTGGATGCAGGATCATAAGTTGAAAGCCCAGTCCACTCCTTTCCTTTTTACAGATGGGGAAATGGAGGCACAGAGGTTAGGTGACTTATCTAGGTTCACACAGCTCCTCCAAGTATCTGAGGCAGGATTTGAACCCAGCCAGGTTCTTGTCCCAATTCCCAAATCCAGTAACTCTCCATCCATGCTGACTCCTGCCACCCACTTTAGTTGTGTCCTTGAATATGTCTTTTAACCTCTTCAGGACTCAGTTTCCTTACTTGTAGTAATAAAAACAACGAATGCTCTTGTTTTCACAGTGCTTTTAGGTTTGCAAAGCCCTTTTAAAAAATAAATTAAATCCAATAAGGTAGGTACCATTACAAAAATTATCTGACAAATTAGGGGCACAGATGAGTTCTGATGTCCCTTCCATTCCCAGATTCTAGGAATTCATCAATCTATGAAGCTCTAAAGAGGACATTTACAACTTTTCTTTTTCTCCTGAGGAATAAGTGGGCAGTAGGAGGCATAGTGGACAGAGAGCTGAGACTAGAGTCAGGAAGACTTGAGTTCAAATCTAACCTCTGACAATGACCCGCTGGGTAATCCTTAGTAAGTCACTTAACCTTGCCTTCCTCACATTTCTTCTCTGTAAAATTAGGATAAAAATAGTGTCCATACCTCCCACTCCCAGGATTGTTGTTGTTAGGATCAAAATGAAATTATAGGGGGTAACTATAAGGCTCAGCAGCTAGAGAGCCAGGCCCGGAGACGGGAGACCTTGGGTTCAATTCTGACCTCAGACACTTCCTAGCTGTGTGACCCTGGGCAAGTCACTTAATCCCCATCACCTAGCCCTTACTGCTCCTCTGCCCTAGAACCAATATAAAGTATTGATTCTAAGAAGGAAGTTAAGGATTTAAAAAAATTATATATGTAAAATGTTTAGCACAGGATTTGGCTCTATAAGGGCTGGCTATTATTATTGCTGTTGTTATTGTTATTATGGGAAGCTTGCAGACCTTAGAGAAAGGGAAGGGGCCACCCCATCCTTCCTTCTGCTTCAAGACAGGACCACTCCTCAATCAATCAATCCACAAACATTTACTGAACACTTAATATGTGCCAGGCACTGTGCTAAGTGCTGAGGGCACTAAGAAAAAGGGGTAACAGTCCTTGTCCTCAAGGAGCTTACAAGGCAACCTTAGAAGTGGATGTCATCTTCCCAGCTGTGTGACCCTAGACAAATCTCTTCAGCCCAGTGGCTTAGCCCCTACTGGTCTTCTGCCTTGGATTTAATACTTGGTATCAATTCTAAGGCAGAAGGGAAAGGTTTACGAATGAAAAAAAAGTGGATATCAAAGGGCGGCTCCATGGATACAGTACCAGGTCTAGGGATGGGAGTCTTAGCTTTAAATCTGGCTGTATGACCCTGGACAAGTCACTTAACCTCCATTTGTCCAACCCTTATAGCTTTTCTGCCTTGGAACCAATTCACGGTATTGATTCTGAGACAGAAGGTAAGGGATTTTTTAAAAAGTGAATACCATTAGGTGCTCCTGGGATTGGAAGAAGACTGGGAAAGGCCTCAGCCATCCCTTAGAGATTCCAGGATCACAGATCTGTGGCTGGAAGATGCTTCAAAAAATCATCAATTCCAATTCCATTATGTTATGATGGATGAGAAACCTGAGGTTTAAATTTGTATAGTTATTAAGGGACAAAAACCTGCTTTGCTCTTCACCGCTTGGGGAAGAGAAGATGTAGGGTCAGGGTCCACTACTTGCCTGGCTGTCTTGTGCCCTTCTAGAGCATTTGAGCTAGCATCTAGGGGCCACCTGAGCCAACTTGTATTTGATAGAGGAGAAAACTGAGGCCCAAAAAGCAGACCTTTCTGGGACCCAGCATTGACTTAAGGGTCACCTAATTGGTGAATGGTACGACCAGGGCTGGTTCTTTTGTTGTTTGGTCATTTCAGTAAAGTCCAACTCTTCTTGGCCCCATTTGAAGTTTTCTTGACAAAGAAACTGGAGTGGTTCGCCATTTTCTTCTCCGATTCATTTTACAGATGAGGAAACGGAGGCAAGCAGAGTTAAATGACTTGCCCAGGGTCACACAGCCAGTAAGTGTCTGAGGCCAGATTAGAACTCAGGGAATGAGTCTTCCTGACTCCAAGTCCAGCACTCTATCCACGGCACCATCTGGCTGCCCAACTGAGCGGTAGGACCAAGGCTAGTTCTGCCTTCGCTCTAGTTTCTCGCCCCTATTACTGCATCTCATGCCAACTCTGGTCGTGCCTCCAGGAGGAGAAGACAGACCAGCCTTCTCAGACTCGGGGAGCATATGGGCTTGGGGAGGTCTCTCTGCATCCTTTGCCAAGGACTTTGCAGTCATTCAGTCTGGGACTGCCAGTGAGGACGAGTCTGTGCTTCTGGTGAAACATCAACATGGCGCACCCCTTTTGATGTGAAATTCATCCTCTTTGTTGGGTTGCAAGAAGCGAGATGCTCTTGGAATGGACTTGTTTGTATTTGATATGAATACGGAATTGTTCTCTCAGCTCTATCGGTGATTATGCACAGGCAAATCCTAAAATAATATTGAATTTCCTCTCCTAATTTGGAGGGAAAACACTTATCCGGAATTAAGCAGGGATGGGGTGGGGGACACTTTCATCTCTGGGCGCTGGGGAGGCCCGGGCCAACCTCCCGGGGCCCAGGATAAGAATGTGGGGCTCTGTCTGTGCTTCAGTCAGAACTGCTGGTGGCCCTGGGCTTGGTAGCTCCCAGCACCAAGGGCCAGCTCTGCAAAGTGTTATTGTTTTCCATAAATCCTTTGAAAAATGGCTCCCTTGATAGGAGGGCTCGGAACGGGGAGGGGGGCGGAGATGAAGGCCCCCAGGGGTCACACCTATCTCCAGGCTTGAGGCCAGATCCGCGTTTGGCCGGGGAAGGAGTTTTAGGAGTCCGTTAATATTGTTTGAAAAATAACAGCCAAGGCAGCTCCTATTTGTGTCGTCTCCTTCCGTGGCCTTGTCTGGTCCTCCCAGTTTGGGGGGCTGAGATATAAGCCCTGGGATGTAGCCAGGGGGAAAGAGTATATTGAATTGTACAGGAATCCCACGTAAGTGAAGCAGAGCTGCGCAAAGCCATCGGCTTCACTCTCTCCTCCGGTCACTGAAGTCCAGTGGCAAGACGAAAGCTAAGGAGGACCTGGCTTTGCATCCGAGCTTTGCTTCCTGGAGTGAGACCTTTGATTCCTGAGACAGTTTCCTCATCGGTAAGAAGGGAATGGTCACATCAACTGTACCTTGTTGAGTAATTACAGCGAAGGGGTTGCAGAAATGTGAGCCATCATTGTCACCGGCATCGTACAGAAAGAGAAACTGAGGCTCCAAACTTGGTCTAGCTCATAAGACTCGTGGGGGACTCAAAGGCCCTTTTCAGAGCAGACATTCAATTTCTAGGTTCCTTTTCACTGCAGACCTTCTGTGTTGGAAGGGCCCTCTCAATTCCAACATTCTATTTTTTATTCTATTCTATAACTGTTTTTTTTAAATTTTAATAGTCTGTATTTATTTTCTTTGTTATTCTCTTATTTATATTTAATGTGTCTCTCTTCTATGTCTCCTATTTTCTATTTATACTGTCACAATTCTAGTTTATGCTCTTATCACCTTTCTCTTGGACTATTATAATAACCTCCTTTTTATGTAACTTTGTTTTTAAAAGAATTAACAAACATTTATTTTCTCTCTCTCCCATCCCTTTGCTCCCTACTGAAAAAAAAAGAAAGAAAAACAAAACCCTTGTAACAAATGTGAGTGGTCAAGGAAAACAAATTCCCACATTGGCCATATCCCAAAATGTGTCTCTCACTAACTTTTTTTTTTAAACCCTTAACTTCTGTGTATTGGCTCCTGGGCGGAAGAGTGGTAAGGATGGGCAATGGGGGTCAAGTGACTTGCGCAGGGTCACACAGCTGGGAAGTGTCTGAGGCCGGATTTGAACCGAGGACCTCCCGTCTCTAAGGCTGACTTTCAAACCACTGAGCTACCCAGCTGCCCCCTCTCACTAACTTTTGTCCTGCCACTGGGCTTCAATAACTGGAAGAGAGAAGGAAGCTAATGGTTTTGTGCAGCTCTGCCTCACTTAAATGGAATTCACACCTAAGTCAAGATACCACCCCATGATGCCAATGGTCCTCTTCAGAAACGAAGGATGAGCAGCGTCTCATTCTGTATCTTGAACTCATCACTTCTTTGTCAGGGGGTGGGTAGCATGCTTCCACAAAGAGCTCTTTGGGGCCTTGGTTGGTCATTATATTACTCAGAATTGTTAGTGTAGAAATTGCTTGATCCTATTCAACTTAGTATCAGTTCAGAGAAATTTTCTGAGGTTTCTCTGAGGCTACCTTTTCCCTTAATTTCTTATAGCACAATAATATTCCATATTATTCATAATTTGTCCAACCATTCCTCAGTTGATGGGTATATCAGTACCCAGTTTCCAGTTCTTTGCCTCTACAAAAGAGCTACTCTAAATATATTAGTATACATGGGTTTTTCCCTCATTTTTTTGATCTTTTGATGTTCTAATTGTGTACTTTCTAAGTTGGGGCAGCTATATGCCTCCGTGAATAGACCATTGGGTTTGGAGTCAAGAAGACCTGAGTTCAAATCTGATGATCTCATGAGTTTCATTATCTTCTTTATTCAGATGATTCTTAATTCTCTATATCCAGTTCTGATCTCTTGACTGAACTATAATCCCACATCACCAGCTGTGTGTTGGACACATCCACCTAGATATTGTATAGATATCTCAAACTTAGGGCCAAGATGGAACCCATTCTCTTATTCTCTAAACCTCTTATCACTATCACCCCAACCAATCCCTCAAAGGCATTCTTCTCTTCATTCTCCAACATTCCTAGAGAGCTTTGGAGTGTTCTTATGTTCTCATAATCCTCACCTTATAATATTCTTATCTGTTTACATGTATTTCCCTTCCATACTGATCCAATGGAATATAACCACCTCAAGGGCAGGGACTGTTTAATTCCTTGTAATCAGTGTCCAAATTTTCCCCGAAATAAAGTATGTCTTTTCATATCACTATTCTGCCATTGTTAATAACAATAACTAGTTTTTGTGTGGCACTTTAAAGTTTGCAAAGTACTTTACAAATACTATCTTATTTGATGTTTCATAACAAGACTTTTTTGGGAGGTAGGTGTTAACTATTATTTGTACATGGATCTATGACAGTGAACTAAATCACTGTAAAATCAAAAGATTAAGTAAAAATCAAAAGAAAGTATGATTGAAAAAAATGAATTGAAGACAGGAAAGAAGAAAAGAAGGAAGGAGAATAGGAAATAGGAAAGGAGAGAGGAAAAAAATTCAAGTATTTTACTATGTGCTAGCCAGTGGTTCCCAAACTTTTTTGGCCTACCGCCCCCTTTCCAGAAATTAGCACCCCTGGAAATTCATTTTCTAAAAATTTTAATAGCAATTAATAGGACAGATAAATGCACCTGTGGCCATCACCGCCCCCCCCCCCCGCCCCTGGATTGCTGCAGTACCCACCAGGGGGCGGTGGCACCCACTTTGGGAATCACTGTGCTAGACATTGCAAATATCTCATTTAATCCTTTGGGAGGTAGGTGCTATTTGTATTCCCATTTGATAATGGAGGAAACAGAGGTTAAGTGAGTAGTCCAAGGTCACACAGTAAGTGTGTGAGGTGGGATTTAAACTCAGGTCTCCCTGACACCAAGTCTGTCATGCTATGAAGAATAACCAATGGACAGTCTGTGAGCTCCATTGTTATCTTTCAGAAATCAGGAGAAAATGAAGAAGCTCCCTAGAATTTGGGGTAGAATTGTGGGAAGGCAGGGGCAAAAGTCACCCAGGTTGAGAAGGCATAGATGAGTTTGACATCTGCATTCCTGTTGAGAAGGCATAGATGAGTTTAACATCTGCATTCCTGCAGAGAGTATCTGCATTGATGAGACAATGAGTATGTAAGTGTCCAAAGCACCTTAAAGACCCTTTGGTGAATTCTTCTAGACTATTCAAAGTACCTTTTCCGTCCATTATTGTATAGAGCCTTCCAGTATCCTTGCAAAGTAGGAAGGGGGGCGTATTACTCCATGTCTTTTATGAATAAAAAGAGTTATGAAGGTTGTGATTAAGTCATTTCTCCTTGAGTGCAAAGCAAGTCAATTCATTCTAAAACAAAAGTATGTCTACCTGTTGCCATCAACCTAGAAATCCAAGGCGAGGCATATTGGAGATGACAGAAGAGGATGGGAGAGCAGATTACAAAGCATAACTGACACATCGCCCAAGGTGAACCAAGGAAAACATCTGGTTGTATAGAAAATTGGAAACAGCTCTCCTTCAGCCCAGTAACCCAAGGTACCAGGGACAGAGAATGCCACCATCTGGAATGGAAGAAGACTGAAAGGAAGACATGGCAGATCTCCAGCACTGGCGGAAGGCAAGCTGTCCTATTTTATTATCCCGAGGAATGCCATTTACTATCGCTTAATTATAGCAATCAAGCCACTTTGCATTTCCAGCTCCTGTTCTGTATGGTGTAATGGAGGACAACAGCTGATTTCGAGGCAGATGACTAAAGAGTCAGATGGATGGTTACCTCGCATTACCCACTGGGCTCAGCTGGCGTCCTCCTGAACTAAGATTATACCTGACCTCTTTTGGAAGTGTCTCTCTGAGAAAAGATCAAGCAGAGAAAACAAAAATTCAACTCAGGCATCTGTCTGGAGTGCTGGAAGAAAGGACCATTGAGCTATTTTGCTTACTTAACAATGGAACAATGGAATCTTGACAATGCATTGGACCATGGAATGGGCACCTCAACAGAGCTATTCTCAACCCAAATCCCACAGTGTAGAATAGAGGGTTAAAAATATAAAAAAATAATCCATACCTTCTTATTAGCATCAATTCTAAGACAAAAGAATGGCAAGGGATAGAGAATCAGGGTTAAGTGACTTGCCCAAGATCACACAGCTAGGAAGTGTCCGAGGTCAGATTTGAACCTATGTCCTCCTGACTCCAGCCCTGGTCTATCCACTATGCTACCTAGCTTCTTAGGGCAAGAAGCTCTTGAAATACATTTGTTATCTTAGAGGGAAATTGCACTTTTATTGTATCCTCTGTGCCCCATGAGATTGGAAGGAATTCACCAGCCACTGACTATGGAGTTCACGCTTCCAGCTGTGCTCTCAGCCAGAGGCAGAACTTTGTAAACTCTCAGTGACTTTCTTTGATGAAAACCTTGTTGGTACCTTTGATTGTGAGAAAAAAATGCAGGCATGGTATGTCCATCTGAGATACTGTCATGAATAAAACGCAGCCATCTGGAAATGAAGAAATAGTGACCCTGGGCAAGTCACTGAATTCCCATTGCCTAGTCTCCTGCCTTAGAACCAATACATAGTATTGATTCTAAGATGGAAGGTAAGGGTTTTTTAAAAATGAAGAAATTAGATGAGCAGATGCTGTGCTGAAGATGGGGTTTGGGGAGAAGGGAAGGAGAAAGAAGAAGGAAATTGTTACTTTGATGAAAAAGGAAATTGAATTGGACCTAAAATCAATCTTGGCTTTCATAAATAAGCCATTTTATAGCATTTTTGTATCTGTTATCTCATTTGATCTTCACAATACTCCTGAGAGGTAGTCGTACTTCATACTTGAGGAAACTGAGGTTCAGGAAAAATAGGTGACCATCATCACTTCTTCTAGGATTCTGATTTTCAACGACTGATTTTTATGACATACTCCCCCTCAGGTAAATAGATCCTTACACTAGCATCTTCCCCGCCCCCTCCAATTATTTTGTGTTTCTGAATTAATTGCAATTTACATTTATGTTAAGCATCTCCATGAGCAGAAAGTCTGTACAGTCAGTTCAGAGGCATTTGGTGGATATCAATGTAAAACAGAGGTAGAATTTGAACCCAGAGATTCAAAGTTCCATGTTTTATTGCTTCCCCCCCCCCGACTGCATGATGCTGCCAAAAAATCTTAATAGATCACTTTGTACAACTCCTTCATTTTACAGAGGAGGAAACTAAGGCTTAGAGAGACACCTTGTTGAATAAAGCCCTGGATTTGGAGTCAGGGAATCTGGATTTGAATCCTGATTTTGCTACTTGCCTGTGTGTTGTTGTTTTTAGATTTTGTCTGACTCTTCATGATCCCATTTGGATTTTTTTTTGCATACATACTAGAGTGGTTTGCCATTTCTTTCTACAGCTCATTTTACAGATGAGGAAACTGAGGCAAACAGGGTACAGCTAAGACATATCTGAGGTCAGATTTGAACTCAAATTCCTTTGACTTAAAGTCATTTGCCACATAGCTGCCTCTTACTGTGTAGCTATGGGCAAATCTATCTCTTTCTCTGGGCCTCAATTCTTTGTAAAATGAGTTTGACTAAATGATCTCTAAGATACTTGCCAGCTCTAAATCTAAGAATGAAGTGATTTAACTAGGATCACATAGCCAGGAAAAAGTAAAACCAAGATTTGAACCCAGATCTCCTGACAGCAGACCCCAAAGTGCTCTAAATTATATACATCAACAAAGTCTCTAAGGGCTTAATGGTCCTGTGTCTTTGCTCTTTGGGTTTTTAATTTGGGTAGACTCTATATTCAAAATGGCTAAGTAAACTAGTAAAGTTGCAGAATACAAAATAAATCCACATAAACCATCAGCACCTCTATCTATTTCCAAAAAAGTCCAGCAGCACAATAGAAAGACAAATTCCATTTTAAATTGCTCTAGACAAAATAAAATACCTGGGAATCTATTTGCCAAGGCTAATACCTAAATTATATGTACCTGATTATAAAAAAACTTTTCACACAAATAAAACCAGATCTAAACAATTGGGAAAATATTAATTGTTCATGGGTAGGCTGAGTCAATATAATAAAAGTGATAATTCTACCTAAATTAATTTCTCTATTCAGTGCCATGCCAATCAGACTACCAAATCATTATTTTAGAGAACTAGACAAATAATAACAAAATTCATCTGAAAAAACAAAAGGCCAAGAATAACCAGAGAATTAGTAAAAAAAAATGTGAAGGAAGGAAGTCTAACATTACCAGATCTCAAACTGGACTAAAAGAAGCAATCTGGTCCTGGCTAAGGAATGGAAGGATGGATCAGTGGAATAGACTTGGGGTAAATGACCTCAGCAACCTAGTGTTTGATATACCCAAAGATCCCAGTTTTTGGAATAAGAACTCATTCTTTAACAAAAAAATGCTGGGAAAATTGGAAAACAGTATGGCAGAAGCTAGATATAGACCAATATCTCACACCCTATACCAAGATAAGGTCAAAATGGATATATGATTTATATATAAAGAGTAATACCATAATTAATTAGGGGAACCCAGAATAGTTTACCTGGCAGATCTTTGGAGAAGGGAAGATTTTTATGACCAAACAAGAGATAGAGAGTATTATAAGATGTAAAATGAATAATTTTTATTATATTAAATTAAAAAAGCTTTTATGTAAAAAAAAAAAAAACTAATGCAACCAAGATTAGAAGGGAAACAAGGAAAACAGGCATTTGTTGCAAGGCAGAAGAGCAGTAAGGGCTAGGCAATGGAGGTAAAGTGACTTGCCCAGGGTCATACAGTTAGAAAGTATCTAAGGTCATATTTGAACCCAGGATCTTCTGATTCCAGGTCTGGCTATCAATCCACTGAACCATCTACATGCTCCCTTGGGGTATGATTTCAATTATTTTAATTAGTTGTCATAGCCTAGGTCAGTGACCCTAATACCATGTAATCCTCCTGCCCTCTATTTTTTCCCTCTTGACTGATTGATATCTCTGAATTCACTTCAATTCAATTCACTGAGCATCCTGTGTCATCAAAAAATCCAGGGGTATTCAGAACTCAGAACTCCTGCCTTCTTCCTCTCCCCTCTGTCACCTCTGTGAGAAGAGCTCTTCAGGGAGCACCTCATGACTCAGCCATTCTTTTCTGTGTCCCTCCCAAATGCCACCCGCCAACATCTATTCCTAAGAGTTGACCAGAGCCCTGACAGGTTGGGGTGTGGAGCTTCTTAAATAAAGTAAAACTTGGGAGATGAGGAAGAAGGCTTCTCAAAGAGGTGGGCATCAATCTATTGCTCTCTGTTTAACCTTCTTTGGTCCTTAACCATCTTTGCCCTCAACACAATGGCTCATTTTGCAACTTTCTAAACCACCACTCCTCACAGCTAATATTTCTACAGCTGAAGGTTTGCAAAGCATTTTGTATCCATTATCTCAACTGATCCTCACAAATCACCATGCTATTATTATTTGACAACATAATAAAATATTATTTATTATGTATTATTAACAAAAGATTGTTTATAGTAATATAATAGGATTATCCTATTAAATATCAATTGTCATTTTATTATTTATTATATGTTACTGAGAAGTTATTTAAATTTATTATGTGCTAGAATATAATTTTATCATTAATAATTGTCATAATATTGTTAAAATAATATTTTAATGCTATTACCTAAATATTATTAATAAATTATCAGTAATTTTATTTCTGTCATTACATCATTATATATGACAATATTGTTTTATTGCTATGTATGTCATTGATAAATCATTAGTTAATTTTATTAATGTATCATAATAAAATACTATTTATTATTATTAATATGCACTATTGGAGAATATAAATAAATGTTAAATAAAAACAGAATGCTATTGTTTATTATATATTATTAATACATTATTGTTTAATTTTATATTATACCATTATATTATTAAATATAAATTAGCATTTTATTGTTATTATTTATTATATACCATTGATAAATTATAATTTAATCTTGATTAATATTTTATACAAATAATTTTGTTATTATTTATTGTCATTAATAAACTATAATTTTATTTTACTAATATTATGTATTGTATAAACAATACATGCTGTAAGATATATAATTAAATAATAAAATATTTTATTTTATTATATTAATACCAAACAATTATATTAGTATTACACAGAACCATCATTATTAAATAAGAAAACATTTTATTACTATTATTTATTATATAGCAATGATCATCATTTAATTGCAGTAATATAGCATTATATGAGGAAATAGTTTTATAGTTATTACTTTTAAATAATAAAATATTTCATTGTTATTGTTTATTATCTCCATTTTACAAATCAAGAAACTGAGACCATGAGAGATTTTGGGATTTGCCAGGAACACACCATTAGTAAACTCTTGAGGCAGAATGGGAAACTGTCTTATGCCAAGCTAGCATTTTGCATTGTAGTATTAGACCTGGGATGGGATGCTTATTGTGCTGTTTGCTCTGAATTTCTTCCTGTTCATCTATTATGTAGGGTTTTTTCCTTTCTGATTTCATGCCCAGGCAGGACATTCTAAATTAGACTTCAATTTGAACTTTGAAAAAGCCATATATTGGATCCTTCGAAATCTATTTCCATTTCCAAATCTTTGACTTAGATGCTCTCCTCCTGAAAATACTTGGTAGAAATTTTATATTAATTTCCTCTGTATGTTTTCCCCTATATACATGTTGTTTCTTCCTCTCCGCTCTGTTTTCTTAGTGCTTACACAGTGCCTGGTACACAGTAGGTGCTGAATAAATGCTTATTAATTTGTTCTGTTTTTTTTTTAAATTTAATGCATTTTATGTGATATTGACATCACAGTGATTGATTTTTGTTGCCTCATTCTTTGACTAGAATGGAAGCTCCTGAGGGCAGGGGCTGTATTTTGAGGGTAGTATAGCATGGTGGATAGAGTACCAGACTTGGAATGAGGAGATCTGGTTTTGAATCCCAACTCAGACACTTCTTAATTGTGATATTTTGAACTCTTCATTTTCCTCATCTATAAAACGAGACACACAGTATTTGTACAATTTCCTTCAGAAGGTTTTTGTGAGGAAACACTTTGCGAACTTTACAGGATTACACAAACCTAAGTTATTATCTAAACTCTGTACCGTACCCATCACACATCTGCACTGAATAGGCCCTCTGAAAATCATTGCTGTAAGTGACACAAGAGGAGCCAGCCTCAAACTGCTTTCTTGAGATCTGAAGATAGAAAATGTGAGGCTACATTGTGGGGGCCTGGAAAAACATTAGATTTGGAATTGGAGGACATGAGTTAAATTCCTGGCTCTACAAAGTCCTATTCTTGATGTTATAGGCAACTTTCCCTTTCTGCTTTGTGCCTCAGTTTCCTCATTTGTAAAATGCGGCAGAGGTGGACTAGGTGGTCACTAAAGATCTTTCAGTCTCAACATCTATGACATTTTACTCTCTGTGCCTCAGTTTCCTCATTTGTAAAATGGGGAAGAGGTAGACTAGATGGTCACTAAAGATCTTTCAGTCTCGTAATCTATGACCTTTTACTCTCTGTGCCTCAGTTTCCTCATTTGTAAAATGGGGCAGAGGTGGACTAGGTTGTCACTAAAGATCCTTCAGTCTCAACATCTATGACCCTTTCCTCAATGAGCCCTCTGTATATTGTTTAGGGGGCAAGTCAGCTTAAACCACTCCCTTCTCCAGGCTCTGAAAGCAGCTGAGACTCGGTTCTCCAAAGTTCATCAGTGAATCAGTCAGCTGGCATTTAGCCAGGCTACTGCTAAATGCTGGGGATACAGAGAAAGGCTAAAACGTAAAAAGAATCTACGCTCTGAAAAGCCTTACTTATTAATGGGGGACACAAGCTGTAGATAAATAGGCACACACAGAAGGAAGGTTATCTCAGAGCTCATGACCAGCTTCATTAATAGGGAAAAAATCTTCACTGCCAGTTTGTGCCTGACCCTGGCAAAGGACATTCATTGAACTAGCCTATTATTCCAAATGACCTGGGGCACTGTGGGAGGGCACGTTCTCTCTGAAAAGGGGCTACCAGAGACTGCATCACTGATCTGGAGAAGACTTAATGACCTCTTGGGGGCCTTTGAGCTCTAAAATCCATGATGAGAGCTGGGTAAGGAAAATACAATAACTATCTTCACTTCTACAAAACTGCACTCACAATGAAAAGCTTCTCTTCCCTTCATGAAGACAGCATAATGATAATAGTCATATATTTACATGTATGATATAAATGATATAAAACGGTAATATAACTTATATAAGTGTATATAAAAGTTATAAGAAAACATAGTATTTATATAATGATATAAACAAATATATAACATAAATATATGATATTTATAGATAACAAACAATATATAGATATAAAAATATTTATATAAATATAAACTACATATAACATAAATAATATATAACATAGTAAATTGATAGTATTTACATGTAAATATGTTTTTACCTTTTATGTTTATAATTTACATAGAAATAAATGTAAAATAAATGTGTAAATGTAAATATAATATTTATATATAATATAAATGTATCATATTTATATGTAATATAAATGTATTGTATTTATACATAATATAAATGTATCCTATTTGTATGTAATATAAATGTATCGTATTTATACGTAATATAAATGTATCCTATTTGTATGTAATATAAATGTATTGTATTTATATGTAACATAAATACATATGTGCTTTTTACATGAAATATAAATAATATATGGTATTTATATGATATATAAATAATATATTGCATTATATGATATAGTATATAGTATTTGACATATAAATAATATATAGTATTTATATAACTAAATGGTATTTACATAAAATATAAATATATAGTATTTATATGTAATATAAACAAATATGTTGCATTTGCATATACTATATTATTTGTGGTAAATCACAAATAAAATATTCATATATAATTTATAGATAACAAATATATTATAATAGGAGACATATAAAAGAAATACATTATAAAATATTACAATATAAAACAAATGTAGAAAATAATATAATAATAAATAATAAAAAGAGTAGAAAATAATATAAAGTATTTATGTATAATTTATATATGACATATCAATACTATTTATATATCATCTATACATGAATATTATAGTGCTTTAACATTTATGAAGGGCTTTTCTCACAATAACATTGTGAGGTAGGAAATAACATATTATGATCCCCACTTTATAGAAGGGGAAAATTGAAGTTTTGATAAATCTTTATGCTAAATTATTATTATTAATAATAATAACAACAGTGTTTATAGAGTGCTTTAAGGCTCAAAAAGCACTTTATAAATATCTGATTTTGTGTTCACAACAATTCTGGGTGCTATTATTATCTCCACTTTGCAGGTGAAGAAACTGAGGCAGAGAAAGGTTAAGTGACTTGCCCAGAGTCATAGAACCAGTAAATATCAGAGATGAAACTTGAATTCAGGTCTTCCTGATTCTGACCTTCTACTCCATTCTATTTCTCTGAGCTTTTACTATTGTCAATAATTACAATGCTGTTAAGTTAATTATTAGTGGCCATGTTGGGGGAGCATCTTTGGTTCACTGGGGAGAGATCTCAGGGAATGATCCATTGCACAAAGGGGACACAGGCATTTGGGAAGGGAAAAAGCAATTAGAGAAAGAGAGGACGTCGCTAAAAAAGAAGCTAGACTCTAGGGGAGACCTAATATTCACAAAATAAGGAAGAGATCTTGGACCTGGAGCTAGGTTGGGGGACTTGAGGAGCCCCAGAACTCAGAGGTAGCCAGGAAAAGGGAGCAGAGTCACGGAGGAAAGGAGGGAAAAGAGAAAGACTTAATGAGAGACTCATCATTCTTTGGACAGTGAGAGTGGAACCTGGGTCTGTAGTTGATGGGACAGCTCTCCAATCTGAAAATATTTCTAGAAGGGAGGGGAGTATTTCAGCAGCTGCTGGTCCTCAGCTGACCTGATCAGCCTTGAAGATCAATTGGCTAGGCTTCAAGAAGGGACTCCTGCTGTATAGACTATAAACAGTAGCCAAAGGGAGCCAGGACATCAGCTCTGGGTCCAGTTTCCCAGCAGGAGTCTGGGGCCGGAACTTCCCCTGAGTGTTCTGGGGAAGAGAAGGAAAGGGAAAACTTCACATTTCATTTGCAATGGGAAAGGAATGGGGAGGAAGGAGGAATAGAAATCTGATAAGAAAAAGGCAGAGCCAGTAGAGAGGGCCCCACAGGGGAGGAGGCACAGTGGGGAATGAAGTTGATATCTCTCCTAGAGGGGGTCATGGGAAGCCCTGGTTGATCTGTTGGATCCCTGTCTACTTGATAGGACTATAGGACATAGACCTTGTTTAGACTGGAATATCTCCCATGGAGCTGGGTATGTTTACTTAACCCCGAAATGGGAGACAAACTCCTGATATGGAGGGCATGGTGAACCCCATTGATTGGGAGCTGTCTTGTAATAACTGGTTGGTTGAGGCCAAGAAGGACAGAGTCTTGTCAGGAGAACCTCCCTTTTCCTGTCCTATAAGACATCCAAGGATAATTGCCAACAGTCATTTTTTTTGGAAATTTCTCAAATGCGGTTCCTCCTTTATACTTCCAATGGAGTAATTGGGGGGTTGGGGGGATTTATGTGTGAGGTGTGAGGGGATTTCTCCTCTCCACTCTCCCCTCACCCCCCGACAGAAAATGGCAATTAATTTTTGGCAGAACCTGACTGTGGGAGACATGTTTGTGTCCAGCTTGGGATGAGAAATTCCTAGACTTCCCACTGGTTGGTGCCTTTTTCAGTCTTTCATTTTCCTGGTCTGAACACATCCATAACTTGTAATTCTTATTGCCACAAAATTTTCTGCTTATCATTTAAAAACTTTTGTTTCCTTAATAGAGAGGAAGGATATAAAGGACACAAACAGTTACCCAAAGAGAAATTGTGAACTATTACCAATCATATAAAAGTTCCAAAACACTAATAATAAAAGAGGATAATCAAAAAAGCCTTGCAGTTTCTCTGCAAATTGGCAAAGACAGCAGAAGATGGGAATGGTCAGTTTTTGAAGGGCTATAGAAAGACAGACCCACTAATGCATTATGGGTGAATTAGTACAGCCATTCTGGAAAGCAATTTGAAATGATGCAAATAAAGTGATTAAAATGTCCAAAGATTCTACTGCTAGGCATCTACCTACCCTCCCCTGCCCCCAGGTCATTGACAGAAAGAGAAACTCTCTATATACTGAAATGTTTGTAGTAATGGTGGCAAAGAACTGGAATCAAAATACTCTTTGATAGTATCCTGGCTAACCAAACTGTGGTTCATTGAATGCAATGGCATCTTACTGTGTGCACTGCAAGATATGATGAGTATGAGGAATACAAAGAAACCTAGGAAGAGTTACATGAATTGAGGCAAAGTGGAGTAATCCAGAACCTAGAAAACAATATATACAAGAACTACAACAATGTATAGAACAAGAGCCACAAAACAATAGAAACTGGCAGTTTCAGAAGTAAGATGAACAAGGTTGACCCCATTGAAGAGATAAAAGAAGACCCCCCCCCCTCTCTGCTTCTTTGGCAAAGGTTGTAATCTAGAGTGTGGAATATTGTATATGTTAGATTTTTTTCAATATATTGGTCAGTTTGAATTTTTATTCTTGTCTTTTTCTTTTTTCTTCTAATCATTTTCATTTTCATGTTAGCCTTCTTTAAGACTCAGCTCAAATTCTATTTGCTACCAGAAGCTTTTCCTGTCTTCAAGTGCCTTCTCTCTGAGATCATCTCCCATTGACACTCCAAATATCTTTTTTATATAGAGTTGCTTGCAGGTGGTCCTCCTCATCAGACTGTGAACTCCTTGAGGGCTAGAGCTCTGTTTTCTCCTTTCTCTGTATACCTAGCATATTGCCTGGTACTTAATAGGTGGTTAACAAATAGTTGGTTGACAAAAAAGGGAAGGAAAGAGATGGCTCTCTAAGAAAGGCAGAGGAAGATGTCTGGGCATTATAAAAACAAAAAATATCAATAAAATTATTAAATTAAAAAGAACAACCCTCTACATTCTGGCTCCAACTTGAGATAATATTTATAAGGCACTTAGTGAAGTAGCTGACACATAGTAGGTATTATAAAAATGCTAGCTATTATTATTGTTGTTTTCATTATTTTCCTTAGATGAAAGATATAAAGTCAATGCTGAACCCATTCTTGAAGTCTTCCAGCTTAGTAACTACTTCGTATATACTTGTATTTAATTAGCTTTATATTTATGTTATATACACATATATACACATATATGTATTTGCATATGTATATATGTGTATATATATGTGTGTGTGCTTGTATGTATGTATACAAGCACACACACATACATCAGATAAGTAGCACAGTGTTAGGTCTGGAGTTAGGAAGACTCACCTTCCTGAATTCAAAAACTGACTCAGATCCTTACTAGCTATGTGATCCTAGGCAAGTCACTTAACTCTGTTTGCCTCAATTTTCTTATCTGTAAAATGAACTGGAGAAGGAAATGGCAAATCATTCCAGTATCTTTGCTAGGAAAACTCTGAATGGCTCATCTGAAGAGTTGGAAATGACAGAAATGCTCACACACACACACACACACACACACACACAGAGTTATCTCTTCTCCATCATGACTTTCCCCATTGTGGTTTCATTATATCATAGCTTAGCATAAGAAATTAAATGGAGATTTGTGGAAGCCAAATACGACATGTGAAAGCCAGAAGATGACACAGAAAAAAAGCTTAGAAACTCAGAAATGTATACTTATCCCAAAATTTATAATAAAGTACTATAAACACTCCATGAAAGAAAAAAATTCAGACTTCTTTTTAGTTACAAAGGAGGGGGGCAAATTTTTACTCAAATTTTCCAGATTGGAGAGGCACTGGCCCCTAATGCCCTTGAACCATATATCTAGATCTATCTATATGCACTCACACACACGTATATGTATATGCATATACACATACACTTGTTGATTCTCCAATTAGAACTTAAGTGCATCACAAATAAGAATTGTTTCATTCTTTGTATTGCTTTTCCTAGCACCTAACTCAGTTCCTATCACATAATGATAAATATTTGTTGACTGAATGACTGTGTTCTGTTGTTGTAGTGTTCAAAAATCCCAGGTCATCGCCATGCCACAGTGGCTAAACACTGCTTTGAAGTTTATAGAACTGTCAAATCATTGAGCTGGGAGGAATTTTAGAACATAGACTGTTGGAGCTAGAAGAAGAAGATATGATGGAGAGGTTCTAGTCCTTCATCCATCCTAGTCCTCACAGTCCTCATCCAGGGAACAAGCTGCTGTGAAGGGGTGAGCAGTTCCCACCAACTGCTCATTAACCACCATGCAACAAGCAGATAAGTCAATTGAACAGAAACTGTAAGTTCCCCTCGAGGGAGGCAGGAGGCAACATGTGTCAGGCAAGACAACCCCCCATGCCCATCTCTGACCATTCTCTCTCCTTAGACCTGGATGCAGATAGAAGGACACCATGGATCCAAGAGCCTTGGGAATAGAATGCATTGCAGGGGTGGGGAGGTGGTGAAGCCAAATGGCGGCTTAGTAGAAGGAAAAGCTGAAACTGCTCCAACAATCCTTCCAAATCAATCTATATAAAGGTCTTCAAAACAACACTAGTCAAAAACCAATAGCAAGATGGAGTAAGGGGGCTCTCCCGCTGAACACAACTTGAAAGGTAGGCAGAGAGACTTGATTTCCATGGATAAGAGGGAACCTGAAGCAAAAATGCACACAGGAGAGTGCTGGGTGACTCTCCCCACAACCTACTGTACCAGGTTCCAAATCTGGGTATTGGCCAACTTCAAGATCCCAGGACTCTGGCTGCACCAACAACAGAGCACCCCAGACCCACCCCTTGAAGTCCCAAGCCCTGGTACCAACCATCAATGAGGCCCAGAAGTCCAGAGTGTTTGATCTTTTCCAGCCTGTGCTGGAGTGAAGACCTAGCTTCAGGGTAAAATAGTTCATAGGACCAGTCCCTGCAAGCCAGCAGCAGAGGAAGCTGAACCATCAGCTGTCAGAATTCCCAGTCCACAGGCCAAAAAAGCTAGGAAAATGAGCAAACAACAAAAGAAACTCCTATCCCTAGGAAATTTCTATGGAGACAAAGAATGAAACACAGAGTCAATAGGGGACTGTGAGATTCAAGCAACCTCGTGCAAAACTTTAAAGGGAATAGAATGCATCCAGTCTAGTGCCCTCAAACATCACTGTGGGAAGCATCTGGGGAGATGTAGGCTGGCAGCTGTTCCTACAGGTAATATAGCCACAGCTACTGAAGAACTAGAAAGGAAGGTTCTGGTTCCCAGAGTCTGTGGCTCTCCCAAAGGATAAGATTTTTATCAGTAACCATGACTTTAAGGAAGAGGCATTGACATTTGTTTTGCCCACTGGACTTTTCCATTTGACTCTCAGCTAAAATCTATATACATTCTCTCCTCCATTAGGATGAGAGTTCCTTGTGAGCAGAGATCAGATCACTTTTCTTTTTCTCTTACTAGTGCTTAGCCTAGAGCTTTGCACATAGTAAGTTCTCAATAAATGCCTCATTCATTCATTCATTCATTCATTCATTCATTCATTCATTCATTTGATGTTGGAGTAGAAAGAGACTTTAGAACATGGAATATCAGAGCTGGAAGGAATCTTAAAACATAGACTATTAGATCTGGAAGTGACCTTGGAACACTAGATGTCTGAACTGGAAGAGATTTTAGAATGTACCATATTGGATTTAGAAGAGATCTTAAGGAACAGTGTCAGAGTTGGGAGGAAACTCAGAACATAGACCACCAAAATTAGGAGAGACTTCATGGAATAGAATCTGAGAACTGAAAGGGGCCTTAGAGCAGAAACATTAAACAGGCTCAATCTCCTGAGTAAAGCCTGAACCAGATTAAAATGTAATTGGGGGTGGGGGCAGCTAGATGGCATAGTGGATAGAGCCCCGGGCTTAGAGTTGGGAGGACCAACCTCAGTCACTTCCTAGCTGTATGGCTCAGGGCAAGTCAGTTAACCCCAATTGTGTAGCTATTGCTCTTCTGTCTTAGAGTTGTTACTCAGACAGAAAGTAAGGGTTTAAAGAGTTTTATAATTGGGAAGTACTCAATAAAATTAAAAAATATATAATAAAATATGTATTGTTATTCAATTGCTTTAGTTGTGATCAACTCTTTGTGACTCCATTTGGGATTTTCTTGGCAAAGATGTTGGAGTGGTTTGCCATTTCCTTCTCTGGATCATTTAACAGATGAGGAAACTGAGGCAAAGAGGGTGACTTGCCCAGAGTCGCACATCTAGTGAGTGTTTAAGGCCAAATTTGAACTCAGGTCTTTCTGACTCCAGTTCTGACACACTAACCAATGCAACACACTACATTTTTAAAACTAGGACAATATATGCTGGTTACAGGGAACCTAATGTATGGATTGGTGGCTCCCTCATTACAGTAGAGACTATACAGTTCAATTCTTTCCTAAGAGCGGAAAAGTGAAGCCCATAGATTAATGTCTTTGGATTTGCCCAAGAGGACAAGGGACAGCCAGCTCTGCAACATGACAAGGGCGGTGTCTACTCCACACATCTATGAGCTTTTCTTTCACTTCCTTGAATGCCAAATATGAGAAACCATAAAGTCCAAAGTTCCCACCCAAGTTGACCTAACTCCTGTTTGGGTGCTGAGCTAAAAATGGTTTAGATAGACTCAAAGATTAGAATTAGTGAGGACTGGCAATGAGAGAGCCTGAGCCCACATACTTAATTATAAAGAGTGGATAGCTAAGAGTGGTGTTAATCAGGCAGATGAATATGCATCAGTGTATAAGCCTTGGATGGAAAATGAATCTAGGAATAATAGACTTCCTTTGAAGGAGGACTGGGCTCCTCTCAGTTACTAATGTTCATTGGGACTGGCTCATAGGAGTTCCATTATTGTCTGTCTCTACACACATGACTCAAAAGTGTCTCCTTCCTCATCTCTGTCTCCTGGCTTACTTGGCTTTAAGTCCCAACTAGAATTTCATCTTGTACAGGTCTTTCCAAACTCCTCTTAATTCTAGAGCCTTGGTTCTTTTAATTATTTCCTATTTATCCTCAATTTGGTTTCTTTGTATATATTTATTTGCTTGTTATCTCCTCCATTAGACTGTAAATGTCTCAAAGGCAGGGATTGTTTTTTGCCTCATGTACCCAGAGCTTAGCCCAGTGCCTGCCCATAGTAGTGCTCCACAAATATTTTATTGACTGACTCCTGATGCTCATGGAGATCAGCTCCCATGAATTCAAATCCCATCCCTTATATAGATGACTCAGAGATGTCTATATTTAGCTCTAGTCACTCTTCTGGGCTCTGATTTCATATTACTAACTGTTGGACATCTCTATCTAAATGTCTTCTAGGACTTTCATAGTCAACATGCCCAACCAAGGACTTAGTATCTTCCATTTGAAAGGCAGATGGAAACCATCTTCAAACATTCCTTCTTCTATCAAAGGCACTGTCATCCCTCCACTTACCCTGGTTCCTTTTCTCAAAGTCATTCCTAGCTCTTCTCTCTCTTCCTCTTTCTATCTCCTGCCAACATTTGTCGATTCTCTCTCTATGGCATCCCTCCCCTTCTCTCCATGCACAAGACCACTGCCTTGGATCAGACTAGCATCACCTCAAACTTAGATTACTGTAATAGAATTCGAATTCAAACCTCTCCTTTCTCCAATCCATCTTCCAATAGTTACCAAGAATCTTTCTTAAGATCTTTTCTGACTCTTCTTCTCCCTTGTTCATGAACTCTACTGGCTCCCTATTGATCATGGGATAAAACACAAGTTCTTAAACTTGTCACTTAAAATTCTTGATAGTCTCACTCTAGCCTGTTTTTCTGGCTTGATTTCACATCACTTCACTTCATAAGCTTTATATTCCAGAAACATTGGCTTGTCTGCTCTTCACTACACCAGCATTCCATCCCCTAGCTACACGCCTTTGCACATGCTGCCTCCCATACCTGGAATGCATTTCATCCTCACTTCTGCCTCTCAGAATTCCTACCATCCTTTGAGAATCAGTTCATATCCCAGCTCCTAGGGAAGCCTTTCTTAATTTCCCTTAGTGGTTGATGTCATTTCCTTCCTCAAGGTATCACGTATACTTTCCTGATTACATATTGAATCACAGACACTCCTTCCCTCCACCTTCCTCTGCCCCCAAACTGAATGTCAAGGCAGGGGCATTGTTTTTCGTATTGCCTTTGTGTCTCTGGCACAGTGCTTTGTACACAGTAGGTGAATAATAAATATCTGTTAGGTTAGATTATGTCAACTGTACCATTTCTATAGATCTGATGAGCCTAGTATAATTTTGCTGTCTGTTGCCTCTGTTTATTTACAAAAGCCCTTCTCCTGTCGGAAATGGAATTTCTCCTCATTTCTACTTGTTGATATCCCTTTATTCCTTCAGGGTAGAACTCAAGAACTACTTCTTACAGGAAGCCTTCCTTGATTCCTTTTTTGAGCTGAAACTTTTCTCTTTCCATCTCAAATTTCCCTAAAATATTCTTCCTGAATCCTTCCTTTTCCCCTAACACAGAGGTTCATCTACTAGTAACTAGATAGTATGTTATATTTGGAGTCAGGAGGACTGGAGTTCAAATCCCTGCCTCAGAGACTTGCTAGCTGCATGATCCTGGGCAAATCACTTCCCCCTTTTTGCCTCAGTTTCCTCATCCTTCAAATGAGCTGGGGAAGGAAATGGCAAGCCACTTCAGGATATTTGCCAAGACAGCCCCAAATGGGATCATGAAGAGTTGGACATGGCTGAATAACAACATAACTTCTTTACATTTTTAAATAAAGTTTTATTGGTTTTAGAAATGTAAATGTATGACACAAGCCAATTAAAAGCAGGTGCCTGGCTATATTTAATCCTTTGCTATAGTTTGCTGAACCCTGCTCTGGAGAATTAAAAAGTTAAGTGACTTTCCCAGGGCGACACAATCAATGTATTAGATCTTCCCACTGCTAGTGACCACCTTCTTAAACTACCTTGCATTCATCTTTTTTGAATATATTCTTTTTATACTTATTAAGTAGACTAGGTATCCCAAAAGTCTTATTGCAGCTTTAAACTATTTGCTTAAAGCTCTTAGCTTTATTTAAGCTATTGGTGTAAGATTATCAGCTTTATTTAAGCTATTAACATTAAATTATTAGCTTTATTTAAGCTATTAGCTTTATTTAAACTATTAGCTTTATTGAAGCTATTAGCTTAAGGCTATTAGCTTAATTTAAGTTACCGAGTTTATTTAAACTGTAAGCTGTATTTAAACTATTGGCTTGAAGTTATTAACTGTATTTAATTTATTAGCTTAAAGGTATTAGCTTTATTTAACTTATTGGTTTAAAACTGCCTTGAAACTTTGGGAACACCTTGCCCACTGTACATATTTTATACTCAGGGTTCCCTTGCTAGAATGCAAGCTCCTTCTGCACGAGAATTGTTTGATTCTTTATATTTGTATCCTCAGTGTCTAGCACGGTGTGTAACATACAGCAGGCACTTAATAAATGCTCGTTGATGGACTGATTCCATATAATCTGGATCCTGAAACCTATGCAGGACTGCAACTGCTCCTGCCATGTTTGACTATGGCTGCCTCTTGCCCTTAGCTACTCCTGCAGTCCTTGGGATATTTATTTTGAAATTACACTTCAATGGATTTGTGATCCCAATCGCGTGGGTACTCCTCCTCATGGTGCAGACCACAATGCCTCTCTGCCCTCTCGTCCTTGGATTTTTGCTTACGTCCTCCTGTAACCCTCCCAATGAGCTGGAGACCTCCTCCCCGTTTTTAAGCTTCTGTAGGTGCAGCCCCAGAGCCACACTCAAGCTTGCCCGTATGTTCTCCCTCACTCCAGCAGGATGGCTGGTGAACATGGCCACCTCTTCTTCTGATCATCCATTTCGGGGATGAAATATGCTCCATCACTTCGCACACGTACTTCATCACTGGCCGTGTGCTACAGCCTGCTTTCCTCTGGGTTCTTAGCAGGGATTGGCAGGGAAATCACATCATGTTTTATTTCTAGGCTCATGAGATTTAGATTTGAAAAGGCTCTTGGAGGCCATTGAGCATTCAATGACGTGCCCCAGGCCACGTATCTAATAAGTACCTGAAGCTAGATTTGAACTCAGGCCTTCTTAACTCCTTGCTACCGTTGCAATGCCTAGCTGCTCCCAGGACACAGACTGTGTTCTAGAAAAGGGAAAGAATGTCTTAAAAATAGAGCCTTCTGATTGCTTTGCTTGGCGTTAAGGAAAACGCTGAATAAATAACCTTAAATATTCCATATGAATGAAGAGAAATGAAAAGGGTGATTTAACGTTCTGATTGCTCTCAGGAGTTTTTGGCAGGAACTCATTTGCCAGTGGATTATCTTTTTACCTCTAGCCACAAAAGGGAAAAATGGAGACATCATAACCATTTTCTTGTGATAAGCAGAGGACCATTCTAATAGTTTTGTTTTTTAAACCGTTACCTTCTGTCTTGGAATCAATACTGTGTATTGGTTCCAAGGTAGAAGAAGGGTAAGGGCTAGGCAATGGGGGTAAGTGACTTGCCCAGGGTCACACAGCTAGGAAATGTTGGAGGCCAGATTTGAATCTAGGACCTTCTATCTCTCCAACTACTGAGCCACTTGGCTGTTCCTACTTTTTTTTTTTTTTGGCTTGTCTTTGAATCCTCAGCTCCTCACAGGATGCCTGGTCCTTGGGAAAAGCTTAAGAAAGGCTTAGAAGGGGGCAGCTAGGTGCCTCAGTGAATCGAAAGCCAGGCCCAGAGATGGGAGGTCCTGGGTTCAAATCTAAACTCAGACACTTCCTAGCTGTGTGACCCTGGGCAAGTCACATAATCCCCATTGCCTACCCTTACCACTCTTCTGTCTTGGAACCAATACACAGTATTGATTCCAAGATGGAAGGTAAGGGTTTTAAAAAGAAAAAAAGAAAAGCTTAGTGAGTAACTGCTGATTGGCTGATAGATGGAAGAGAGATGCTGTCCTGACAAATATTTGTTATATTGAACTGGCTTGGCTTTTTTCCTACTTTTTTTTTGCTCTAGCAATGAAAGCTACAGAAGAAAATCTTTAGGGTTTTCCATATCTGGAAGCATGGAATGCTACTCCAAGAAAACTTCTAGGAGAGGTTGAAAGTTGTGTTTCTCTCAAGCCTGATATAAAGTACAATCACAGCATCTCAGATTTGGAAGGGATTTCAGAGGCCACCTATTCCAACCCCTTACCTGAAGTGAAATCATGGGATCAGAGATTTAGAGCACAGGTTTAGAGCACAGATTCTTACCCTGAGATCTATGAATGCTCTTTAAAAATTGAGATAATAGTAGTTCAATATAATTGGTTTCCTTTGTAATCGCCTGGATTTTCTTTTATGTATTTAAAAACTTTCTTCTGCAAAAGGGTTCATCAGTTTTACCAGTCTGCCAAAAGGGTCTATGACACAATAAATGTTAAAAATCTCTTAGTTAGAGTTTGAAGGGACCTTAGAGATCCTTGAGTCATTAGCTCATTTTGCACATCTAGTCCAAACCAACATACATATATGCCTGGCACTATGCTAAATGCAGGGTTTACAATGAATAAAAAGAGAAACAGTCCCTGCCTTTAAGGAACTTGCAATATAATACATAAAAGGAAGTAGGAAAGAGGCCAGGAAGGACAGGACTCTGGGGACATTTTGTTCTTGGAGTTCCAAGCAGGCGGAGCAGCAGATATAAAGTGAGCTGAGAGTCAAGTTCCTGCCCTTTATAAAGGAAGGCATTGGGAGGAGTTTGTTACTTCCCTCTCCAACCCTCTAATCAGAGGGAAGAGGAGGCTGAGGAAAGTGGTGTCAATCAAGGCTTGAGTTAGCAGCATGGTGGGGAGTTTAGAAGTGAAGAGCTTATCCTGGGAGGGGCACCTAGTGCCATGGAACTGAAACTAGATGGAACAGCAGATGCAAAGTGAAATGCTGAGGAAACTGTGACACAGCAAGGTTAAGTGATGTGTCCAAGGTCACAGAGCTAATAAATGTGTGAAGTAGGATTCAAATCTAGGTCATTCTGATTCCAACATTCTATCCATTACACCATATTGCATCTCAAATTTCCATCCACGTGTGGTCATTCAACCTTTGCTTGAACTCTTTTGATGACAGAGACCTCTTCCCTCTTTGAAGCAACTAATTTCATATCTGGGCAGCTTTAGGCATTAGATGGCTTTTCCTTTCATAACAAGACTCAAGAACCAGGAGAACATTGTACACAGAGACTGATACACTGTGGTACAATCAAACATAATGGACTTCTCTACTAGCAGCAATGTAAGGATCCAGAGCAAGGCTGATGGACTTATGAGAAAGAAAACTAGCCACACTCAGAGGAAGAACTGTGGGAGAAGAAACAGGGAAAACAACTGCTTGAACACATGGGCTGATGGGAATCCTATTGGGGATGTAGACACTAAACGATAACTCTAGTCCAACTATTAATAATATGGAATTAGGTCTTGATCAATGATACATGTAAAGCCCAGTGGAATTGTACATTGGCTAAGGGGGGGGGGTTAGAGGGATTTGGGGGGGAGGGAAAGAACATGAAACATGTAACTATGGGAAAATATTCAAAATAAAAACTTAAAAAAATAAAAAATAACAAGGCTCATATTTCTATTTCATATGATCAGTCATGGCCCCTGTATTTCAAGAAATCTCACCTATGACACGTTAGTTACGATCTGCCAGAAAGAGCCAAAAAGCTGACCCTAAGACTTGATTGACCCAGAAGGCTCCTCATTACTGACACAATTTCTTGGTGGCCTCAAGACATGTTGATGTAACGTACTAGTCACCTATGGCTGCTCACGTGGACCCCTCAGAGGTCAGCAGTTCATCCTATCTTGCCAAGCTCCACCAGAACCAAGCGTTGCATTCTTGAGGTGTACCTTTTATTTGCCACGGCTAAGTACGTCTCCTTTTGTTAACTATTGGATGACCTAATATGCTTCACTTCATTCCAAAATGGGATCTAAACTCCTACGGGACCAGGCTTGGCCCACTATACATGCTAATAAAACTTCTGTGGCCAGCCCAGTTCTGCGAGAACTAGAAGTTGTTTTCATATATATATTTTTTATTGTATTCCGTTTGCTTTCTGCCATGAATAAAGACTGTTGAGTTTTTTGTGGTTAACTCCATTATGTCATGTTTATGTGATTTGGTTTCAGAGGAATCGATGAATAAAGAGAGAATAAAGTCAGTTGGGAAGGGGCTCCATCCAACATTCTAATTAAATCAAGTGACACTGGCTATCACCCGAGAATTTCTGTCGTGAACATTATCACCCAGAAAGGGGCCGAGCTAAGGGAGAGAACTAGCGGCTCTGAGAAGTAGAGAGGATTTATCATTTCTTCCCAATCCTCCTTGATGTTGGGGCAATGCATTGCCTTCTGAAGTGACCACAGCCTCAATCTCATTTTTGTGACATGGGACTAGGCTATTGGCCAGCAGCAACTCCTGAGGACGAAACCTAGATTGAGATGACAACCACCTCCCTAGAACTCTTCCTCACTGGTCCTCGTTCTGTCCTCTGGGACCAAAGAGGATGCCTTAAATCCTCTTTCATTTGGCACTTGTTAGCGACCCTGGGGAAGAGTTGGAAACCAATGGCTCAAGTGAGCTTTGGTATACAGATGCTATTCCTTCTTGTTCTATGTTCTCCATTGCTGCACATCATTGAGTAGGCTACACTTTTATGGCAATTTATAACATACTCCTCAGTGGTCCTCTCCTCTCTCATTCCTATGTTTTATTTTTTTCTCCCAGCCCTCTTCAGCAGGATTCCTTTGCTATCTTTTATCCTTCTGTATAGAAATTACCCAGAGCAGCTCTAGGTGGCACAGTGGACAGAGTGCTGGGCTGGGAGTCAAGAAGATTCATCTTCCTGAAATTTAAATTTGGCCTCAGATACTTTCTAGCTGTGAGACCCTGGGCAAGTCACCTAATCCTGTTTCCTCATTTGTAAAATGATCCAGAGAAGGAAATGGGCAACCACTCCAGTACCTTTGCCAAAGAAAACCTCCAATTGCAGTAGCTAGGTGGTACCATGGATAAAGAATGGGGTCTGGAAATGGGAGATCCTGGGTTCAAATCTGGATTCAGAAATTTCCTAGCTCTGTGACCCTGGACAAGTCACATAACTCCCATTGCCTAGCCCTTACTGCTCTTCTTCCTTGGAACCAATACATAGTGTTGATTCTAAGATGGAAGATAAGGATTTTAAAAAGCCACTTCACCTCCAATCCCCATTGCCCAGCCCTTATTGCTCTTCTGCCTTGAAACCAATACACAGTATTGATTTAAGATGGAAGGTGAGGGTTGTAAAAAGCCACTTCACCTTATTGTTCTTCTGCCTTGGAACCAATACACAGTAGTGGTTCTAAGATAGAAGGTAAGAGCTTGGAAAAAATAAAAGGACACAGGGCCAACCATCCCAGCCTGAGGGATCCAAAGCCCTATGCAGCCCATTCCTATTTGGGAAACACTTCTGTTTATTTAAAAAAAAATCCTTATCTCGTCTTGTTTCTAAGATTGAAGATAAGTTTTTTTTTTAATCCTTTAAAAATCAGAACTATTCTAATGCCAATTAGGTATCCCCCTTTGAATATGAAGCTAAGGCTTTCTTTTTTTTTTAATCCTTACTTTCTGTCTTTGAATCAGTACTAAGTATTGGTTCTAAGGCAGAAGAACAATAAAGGCTCTCCTGCCTTAGGACAATGAGATTGAGGTTATGCATTGGGGGCAGCTGGGTAGCTCAGTGGATTGAGAGCCAGACTTAGAGACGGGAGGTCCTGGGCTCAAATATAGCCTCAGACACTTCCCAGCTGTGTCACCCTGGCCAAGTCACTTAACCTCCATTGCCTAGCTCTTACCACTCTTCTGCCTCGGAGCCAATACACAGTATTGACTCCAAGATGGAAGGTAAGGTTTGAACCCAGGACCTCCCATCTCTAGGCCTGACTCACAATCCACTGAGCTACCCAGCTGCCCCAGAAATCACCTATTTTAACTTATTTTCTAGATGAGGACCCTGGATGGCGGCCCCGGAGCCCTGCCTCTCTGGCCGCAGAGTCTCTGCTCATTCCTCGGCCGTCCCCTCTCTGGCCTGTCCTGCGCCTGCTGATCTGATCCTTTCCAGGTGGGGGACAGATGCAGCCTCTAACATCTCCCTGGGTCCCCAGCGGGATGCCGAGGGCCAAGCGAGCTCCGGAGTCAGGTCCGGGGAGTCTCCGGCCCCTTCCTCGGCTCCAGGAAACACATTCCTTCTTCGGTGACCCGGGAGTGGAGCCGGGCAAGGCTTTCAGCTGTTCTAAATCAAGCCGGCCTGCCTCGAGTCCTCTCGTGTCCTCGGAAGACAATTAAAGTCTCTGAATGCGAACCAAAGAAGCGAGGCTGAGATTTAGAACAGCTTTGCAGAGAGGCCCCCGCGGGCTGCCAGGCCGCTCTCTGCACGCACTCCTCGAGCCTTTAATGCTTCCTTTCTCGGCCTCGCAGGCTGCCATCGGAGGAGGACCGGAGGAGGGGAGGGGGCCAAGCCTGATGAATTATGGGCAGGCCCGGCTGCTGCCAAAGGATGCGGCCGAGCGGCGGCTCCTGCTCCAGGCGTGCCACGGGCTCGGCCTCGGCCCCAGTCCTGGGAGGGACGCCGCACAGGGGGCGAAGCGTGTGCTGGGGGAGGCTTTGCAAACAGCTGGTAAGCGTTTGCTTTTATGTTGCTCCATGACACCTTCCCCCATCCAAGCCTCTTCTGATATTCTGATAGAGGTTCAGGGAATCATAGGGAACACACAGTCGGTGTGACCCTGGATAAGTCATTTGCACCCCCTGCCCCCCACATCGCCTAGCCCTTTCCCCTCTTCTGCCTTGGAACCAATACAGAGTAGTGATTCTAAGATGGAAGGTGAGAGTTTAAAAACACACACCCGTAACCAACCATCCCGGCTTGAAAGACCCAAAGCCCTGCTCATCCCTTGCCCACCCAGGAAACACTTCTGTTCATTGAAAAAAAAATCCTTTTCTTTTTGTCTTAGAATCAATACTGTGCTTTGGTTCCAAGGCAGAAGGTGGGAAGGGCTAGGTTAAGGGACTTCCCCAGGATCACACAGCTAGGAAGTGTCTGAGTTTACATTTGAACCCAAGACTTTCCATCTCCAAGCTTGGCTCTCAATCCACTAAGCCACCTAGCTATTCCCCCTTCTTTTGCTTATTCTTTTTAAAACCCTTACCTTCTGTGTTAAAATCAATACTGTGCTTTGGTTCCAAGGCAACAGACCAGTAAGGGCTAGGTTAAGTGACTTGCCCAGCGTCACACAGTTAGGAAGTATCTGAGTCCACATTTGAACCCAAGACTTCCCATCTCCAGGCTTGACTCTCAATCTGCTAAGCCCTCTGGCTGTCCCCTCCTCTTTTGTTTATTTTTTAAACCCTTACCTTCTGCCTTAAAATCAATTCTGTGCTTTGGTTCCAAGGCAAAAGAGCAGTAAAGGCTAGGTTAAGTGAATCATCCAAGGTCATCCAGCTAGGAAGTATCTGAGGCCATATTTGAACCCAGGACCTCCCATCTCCAGACCTTGCTCTCAACCCACTGAGTCACCCAGCCCTCCCCGCATTTTGTTCCTTCTTAAAGGGCTTGACTATCGTGAAAACATTTCAACACTTCTGACCAAGAGCGGAACTCTGACAGCCCCTGGATGACAGCTCCTAGTATGTTATCAGCATCTCTGAAAGGGACAAAGGGAGCCAGTGCTGGGAGCCCATCTTTCAATTCCTTGTAGCTATACACCAAACCTCCTTAAAAATTCTGCCCTTCCACTGGAGCAGAGCGCCAAGAAACACCTCCAAACCATGGAGTCTCCTCCAGGGGGACGACAGGGAACATCGCAGGGGCAATCTGCCGTCAGGCAGAAAACAATAACAAAAGGAGAGCAGCCCACCAAGTGAAGGGCAGTGACAGAGGCTCCCTGCTGACTCACCAGTGAGAGATGCTGGGAATCAGCTGAAAGGCCCCTGTTTTCACAATTTCACTATTCTATTTGCCTAAGGTTGTTGGTAACTGTTGCTTAGCAGAAGGGTAAAGCCCTTGAACTTGTGCATGCTCCCTCTGTCCTTCCCGCCCCCCACTGTCTCAGAAAGCAAGGCTAAGGCTATTTAGGGCTGAAGCACAGGACCCAGGACTCAACAGCTGGCCCGGCGAATGATACGTTCCCCACGGTCCACACTATAATCAGGATGGCACATCCCAAAGGCTGCAGTTTGCAATGGCGAAACCTGCTATTGGCAAATCTGGCTGCGGACAAGAATAATCCAGCGGGCCAATTATGATGTGATTCCAGCTGAAATGAGGCTCGCATGACTAATAAAAATCAAACCCTCAGTGGGACAAGATCCATTCCTGCTTGGAAAATCCCATCGTTCTTCTTTAGAAAGGGTAAACCCTAGGTGGACTAAAGGTTGTCATTATGCCCTACTTATCCCTCCAAGACAGGGGTTCTAAAACTGAACCTGGGTTTAAAATATATATATATATGTATATATATATATATATATGTTTTCACGGGGAGCTAGGTGGCTCAGTAGATAGAGAGCCAGGACTAGAGACAGGGAGTCTGGGGTTCAAGTCTGGCCTCAGGTACTTCCTAGCTGTGTAACTCTGGGCAAGTTATTCAACCCCAATTGCCTAGCTTTTACCCTTCTTTTTTAGAATTGTTACTAGGACAGAAAGTAAGGTTTAAAAAATATTTTCAGGGGCACCTAGGTGGCTCAGTGGATAGGAAGCCAGGCTTAGAGACAGGAGGTCCTGGGTTCAAATCTGGACTCAAGAAACTTCCCAGCTGTGTGACCCTGGGCAAGTCACTTAACCCCCATTGCCTAGCCCTTACTGCTCTTCTGCCTTGGAACCAATACATAGTATTGATTCTAAGGTGGAAGGTAGGGGTTTAAAAAAATAAAAAGCTCTATCAATGCAGGTAAACATCTTTCCAACAAATTGCCTAGGGCACATACAAGTGAAGTGACTTGCTAAGGTTGCTCAGTTTACGGCAGAGGAGAGACTTGAACTCAGATTTTGCTGGCTCTGAAGCTAGATTTCTTCCCACTACATCATAGCTACCTTGTTTAAGTTTCCTAGTAGAAATACTTTTTTTAAATAGTGAGTGAAGTCTTCAGATCCTGGGAGCCCTGGACTTGTAACCTGAGAAGATAAGTTGGAGTCCTGACTTGGCTGTTTGCTACTAGTGTGACCTTGGGCAAATCATTGTTCATCTTTGGTCCTCTGATTTCCCTTCTGTAAAATGAACTGATTGGGCTGGCTGACATCTGAAGGATCTTCTGGCTCTGAAATCTTTGATCCCAGGACTCCTGACAGTCCATCTGCTCCCTTTTGGTCCCTCTCCATCCCCTGCTTTCTCCCTCTGTTGACAGTCCCAGGTATGTCAGCTTCTGCTCTGTGCAGGAAGAGTAAACATAGGGTTGTAGGGAGATGCCAGGTCAGAATGATGGCCCATCAAAGCCATGGGGAGGGGGGCTGTGAGAATGACCTTTTGCCAAGGAGCACAGTACTTGGAGCCTCAAAGGATAGCTTTTGCTTTAAAGTTGGTTTCTTGGACAGTCGCTATGTGTACTTTCAGAGCCACCAGAAGGGCACCTCTTCCACCCCCCATTTTTTTTTCTGTCATTGGACTCACCAGTGTTAGACATGCCATCATTCGAACTCTAGTCTTTTAGCTGTAAGCCAAATGGGAGACTCTGTTACCTGTTGAAATGCAAATCCCTGTAATATGAGAAACACTTTATACTGTCATCCAGCAAGGACACCTGAGTTGAGATGAACTCATCAGAGACCTCCTAGAGCTCACTTTATAGCTGTGGGAGGATTAGAATTGCTCACATTTATATAACTTCAAGGTTTACAAAGCACTTTACATGCATTATTATTATGATGAAAACCCCTTACCTTCTGCATTAGGATCAATACAGTGTATTGGTTCCAAGGTAGAAGAGTGGTAAGGGCTAGGAAATGGAGATTAAGTGACTTATCCAGGGTCACATAGCTAGAAGTATCTGAGTTCAAATTTGAACTCAGGACCTCCTCTCTCTAGGCCTGGCTCTCAGTCCACTGCTTTGCATATGTAAAAACTAAAATTAATATGTAAAAATAACTTCAAATATTATAGGTTTATAAGATTTACTAATAATCACTAGAAGTAAAGGAATAAAAAGGTAACAAAATAAAACCACATGCCTAAGCTAATCTACCTGTTCCATCAAAGTTGAAACCCAGGAAGGAAAGAGAGTTAGACAGGGAAATCCACCAAATTTATCTCCTGTCTATGTCAGCACGTAACAACAGGAAGTCAGTGGACTCCTGGGTAATGTAGTTCAAAGACACAAAATTTCCAATTAAATACATACATTATTTTATCTGATCCTCAAACCAACCCTGTCAGGTAGAAACTGTTATTTCTATTTTATAGAAGAAAAAAAATTGAGGCTCAGAAATGTTAAGTTAGTGTCTGAGGCAAGATCTGAATTTCTTGACTCCTAGACCAGGATTCTGTCCACTACAATGGGTCCCATAGAGGGGAGATACCACAGAGTTGGGAAGGTTTAAAGAGAAGTTTTGCTTTCTTTAGTTTTGTGGCTATTTCTGGCCACTTATGGAACTCCATCAGAGAGGGGAAGTGCACTAAGAGATCATCCAATCTAACCTCCTTATTTTATAGATGAGGAACCCTAGAGCTGGAGATGGAGAGTGATTTGCCCAAGGTCATACTGGGTGAGTGTCAAGAGCCTGGGCTAGGACCAAGCCCTCTTGAATCCCAAGTCAATGCTTGCTCTCCTATACCACACTATTTGAGCCATCTTTTCTTCTGTTGCTTAAAAGAGGACTCTCTAATAGGTGTGAATAACACACTGAATTCCCTCTGTGCATCAAAAATAAGGGAATTTGACTTGGGTTAGATCTCTGACTAGTTGTAAGACATCCAGTGATGGGTCTCTTTGAAGATGCTGAAGTTTGAAATGAGTAAGGAATTAGAAGGCCAGGGAACTAGGGCTTAGCTGAAAGCCTTGCTACATCTTCTGAAGATTAGAAAGCATGACTAATGAGCAAAGCCAAGCATTTCCAAGGCTCTAGAGTTAGAAATCCAGAGCAGGCATTTTCTGGAATGGTTACCAACAGCGTAAGCAGTCATAGAAGAGGTGAACCTTGGAGATCATTTAGACCTATTCCTATCCACCCATTTTACATAGAAGGAACAGAGGCTCAGAAAAAGGAGATGACTTTCCTAAGTTCACCCAGCTAATGGCAAAACTGAGCCGAGAGCCACATTTTCCCAGTCCCATAGTCTTTCCACTAGGCTATGATGTGTTCTCTTAAGAGGGTTCTCCTAAATCTATCTGGTGAGCAACCTGTTGGCTAATGGAGAGAATACTGGATCCTGGGAGTGAGAAGGTCAGGCTTCTAGACTTGATTCTGCCATTAACTCCTTGGATGATCTTAGGGGAGGGAAATCATTTCCCTAATTTGGGCTCCAGGTTATCTTCCCATCTGTAAAAAGGTTGGATTAGGTTCAAGATTCTGGTAGGAAGCAGAGAACATTATGGTTGGAAGAGACCTTTGAGAGTATCTATTTCAACCCCTTTATTTTACACAGGAGGAAACTGAGGCCCAGATCTAAGAATGACAGTGAGTGGTAGAACCAGTATCCAAACTCAGGAGTTCTGAGCCCTGGTGATCTCCTAAAATGCCACTCCTAACATTTGGATGCTTGAAAGGAAATGATGAATCCTTTCCTCCACTTCCAACCCCAATGCTGTCTTCTTGGTGGACCAAGGAAGGAACTCCTCCAAAGACATCAATTGATTTTTATGAACAACTAAGTTATCATTTCATAAATTCCGATGATCAATAAACGTTTATTTATTCGGCGCCTCCTATGAGCGAGGCACGTGCTAGGCACTGGGGATACAAAGACGAGCAAAATCTAGGTTCCAGGCTCACTGAGGTGGCTGAAGCTGAAAAGGATGACAAAGGAAAAAGGACAAGCCCAGGATCCTGAACCACCTCCGGGCAGCTCAGGGCACATCAGCTACTAGGGAAAGAGGTAGCTGTCAGCTGTGATGTGTGCGAGCTCGGGCAGGAGTCGAGGCCCAGGGTGGGAATCCCACCCCCCCTACCCCC
>NC_058131.1:52926692-52954977 GCF_016433145.1 Gracilinanus agilis
TTCCTTCCTTCCTTCCTTCCTTCCTTCCTTCCTTCCTTCCTCCCTTCCTTCCTTCCTTCCTTCCTTCCTTCCTCCCTTCCTCCTTCTCTCCTTTCCTTTCTCCATCCCATTCTACCCATGGCCAGTGACTTCCCTCTGTTTATTATTTCCTAGTTATCCTGTACTATATATAGCTTTCTTTATGAGTATGTGCATATATATATATATATACACATATGTGTACACACATGCTTATGTGTATAAATAATCTATTCTGCACACCTTTGGAGGGGAAGTGGATCCAATACATGGAGTCTAGACAAGGACACAGAAAGGAGAGAAATGAAAACACATGGGGACTGGGGATAGACTTGCAGTACCTGAGCAGCAGACAGGTGGAAAATACCCAGGCAGGGCCTGACATATGGGGCAGGAGGGAAGAGTAGGGTGCCTGAGATTTTAAGCCAAGTTCCCAATCCATCTGCTGTGGTGGTGGGCTCTCTGTCTGCCTATTCTTCTGTTTTCTCTTGGAGAATTTTTTTTTAAGTTTCTGGCTTTTTTTGGGGGGGGGGGATGATGTGGGGCAGCCAAGGGTCAGGAATGGAGAGAGAAAACACTGTACTGTCTAGTAAAGTTAACAAAGGTGGCTTTTCTGGAATGTGGATTTCTTTTAGGATTCTTTACTTGAATTTGCATAATGTGAATTATGTAAAGCAAAAACTATCAGTTTATATACTCGTTGTCTCCCTTATTAGATTGTGAGCTCCTTGAGGATAGGAATGCCTTTTGCCAATTTTTGTATCCCCAGAACTCAGCATAGTGTCCTACATATATTAGTGGTGAATAAATGTTATTGATCGCCTCCCCTGCCCAGATAAGGTGCTTGGAGAGTGTCGCCTTGGAGAGATCACAGAGATGAGGATCTAGGTCTGGTGTTTTAGTGTGAGCCTTGTGTTCTTGCCTTTCTGTTGCCTGCTAGAAGGAACCTTGTCTCAGAATTCCAAAGATCTGGTTCAAATGCCACTTGCGTGTGTGAATTTGAGCAGTGACTTTATGTCTCTGGATATAGGGAACTCTTCTGTAAAATGGCCTGAGGCAGAGAAGAGTAGGACTAGATAATCTTTGATCTCCGGCTTATACCTTTGGAAAGTAAAAATGCTCCAGTGTGAACAGGGTGGGAGAAGCCCCAACCACTCTGGTTTCCCCAGATCGACTTGCTTTCTATCACCCTTGAAGGTGAAATCCTGAGGATACGATGTGTCAAAAATGTTGGAAACTGGGCCAAACCCTTGTCCTCTTCCCACTCTGCACAGACTTGATGAGCTTTGTTCTAAGGGCAGTGCTGGGAGATAGTCTTACAACCATTAACTAAATGAGGGGGTAGTTGAGGCCAGGAAAGGAGCCCCTAGGGATTTCAGATGTGGATAATGAAGAGCCAGCTGAAGTTTTGGGAGATGAGCTAAGTCCATGGGCGGAGAAGCCCAGGCCTCTGGGATATTGGAGTAGCTTAGCCTCTATTTCACAATGAAAACTTTCCTAACAATGAGGCTTCACAGTCTCAAACAGCCTTTTAGCATGGTTTGGGAACCAGTAATGACCTCTGAGTAGCTCCAAAAGGACCACATTGGATAGAATTGGTTTGGGAGAGTTTCCAAAATGGCGTCCTCACTCTACTGCAGTTGGGCTTTGAGTGTATACAAAGGGATCCCTATAGGCACTGAATGGATTACAGTTAGGGATGGGGTAGTGGGAATACTAATTCTTGGACATCAACTAGTCTCTAAGAACTTTGGGACTCTGTTTCCAGAGAAGGGTCCCTAAGACTTAAAAGAGAAGAGAGAGCTAACTCCTTAACCACAGAGATGGGTCCTGACTAGAAAGGAGAGAGAGCTCCTTTCTCCCACCTTTGATGAGCCTTTGGAGTGGAGTGGGGGCATGCCATGGTGGCTTAAGAATAAAAGATAAAACTCTGTAAGTGCTAGAGAAATGCTCTGCCTCTCATTGGTGGGCCTTTTGGTTTGGGATTCCAAGTGCTTGGGCATACAAAACTCAGGACCCCTTATGGTTTCAAAAATCAAAGGAGAAGCCTTATTTACTTAGCTGGCTCTTCTTGACAATGGGCAGTATTGTTCCTTCTTTGCCTTACATCACTAGTTGTGAAATACGTGGAGGTGGTGGCTTCTGGAGACTGAGGGTACACAGGAGAGAAAGGGGGAAATGTTCTCTTCCGCCATGATAGGGATGGATGCTAACCTCATGGAAGGAGGGGCCCCTAAATACAGAGAGGAAGGGAAAGAGGCAGCCCCAGAATAAAGAAGAGAGAATAGCCTCTAGAGAGTTAGGAAGCAGTTTCCCAATGAAAAGAAAAGTAAGAAGAGTTCTCAAATATAAAGGATGGAAGGGGTCATCCCCAAATAGTAAGGAAGGAAGGGGGCAACTCCTAAATACTGGAGAAAGAGGGACAGACTCCCCAAATACTGAAAAAAGAGAGAAGTTGGCAACTCATAATTACAGAAGAAGATAGGAAGGAAGCAGTCCCAAAATAAACAAGAGAAGAGAAGGCAGCCCCTAAAAAAGACAATGGAAAGAAGTCAGCCCCCAAACAGAGAAGAGAGGAGGGGACAGCCCTCAAGTACAGAGAGGGCAGCACCTTTCTACAGACTAAAAGTAGGAGTGAAGGAAGCAGCCTTAACATCAAAGCAGAGAAGAGGATAGAGGTATGGATGTGTTTAGTAAGTGAACTCTGATTTTTTGACCAAATACACTCATCTGTTTTGACAGATATCAAAGTCTTTACTATTCTTCTTGCCAAAACCCTGCTCTGCTAGACTATACCATCCAATCTGAGTCAACAACTTAATAAGTAACACAGTTGGGGAAGCATTTAAAACATGCTACATATTTTCTCCAACACACAAGCAACAAAGGATTAATTAAATCATGATATTCCATAAATATGGATGGGAAATAAAATAACTTCATGCAGGCCTGAAATAGCTCAAGTGGGCTTTTAAATTTCTTGGTAGCTAACTAGAGCCAAGCGGGGCATCCTGCCTCCTATCCCCTCATCACACTACTCACCACCTTTGTCTGCCCTCCCTCAGCCCTGACACTTCTTCGGGCAGATTTGAGGAGGAGGCTCCATCTGGGAATTTAATGATCCATGTTTAAGCTATGTACTAAGGAAGGAGGAAGAATTAATGAAGGGCAAGAGAACATAGGAACTTGAAGATATGCTTTAGAAAAAGGAAGACTTGGAGAAAGAGGGAGAAAATGATCTCTGCTTTCAAATATCCAAAGGGATATCACATAGAAGAGGCATTAGATTAATGCTGGTTTAAGAGGCAGCTAGATGGCCCAGCAGAGAGAGAGGCAGGCTTAGGGATGGGAGGTCCTGGGTTCAAATCTGGTCTCAGACACTTTCTAGCTCTGTGACCCTGGGCAAGTCACTTAACTCCCATGGCCTAACCCTTACTGCTCTTCTGCCTTGGAATTGCTACCCAGTATTAATCCTAAAACAAGATAACAGTTTTAAAGAATTAATGTTGGGTTGCCCTTAAAAAATGCTAGGTTTACCCTAGATAACAGAACTGGGATTAGGTGGAAAAGTGCCTATAGGCAGATTTGAGCTTAATGCAAGAAAGAACTTCCAAGCGGGTTACTTCCTAAGGTAGTGGTTACCTGCCACTGAAGATCTTCAAGCTGAGGCTATAAATGACCCTTTGCTGGGGATGTTGCAGAGAAAAAGAATACTTTAAGCATGGAATAGCCTAGAGGATGTCTGAGAGAACTCTAGCACAGATTCTCTGATTTGCTAAGTCAGTCTGGTCTCAACAAATGGAATAAGAAGTCCTGTGTATGATCTGGAAGGAAGACCTTCCCTGCTCCCCAATTTTCTTTCCTATTCAGTGCTAAGATGGAAACTGAAGGGCTTTCTTATCCTATTCTTAGTCCTCCCCTAAGTCTTGGGACCTAAATTCTGTCATTCATGCCTCTGGATCTGGATCATAAAACCGCATGTCCTAGAAGTTAAGAATTGGAAGGATTCATGGCAGCCCTCTAGCAACCCATACACTGAAGGAATCCCCACTGTGACATACTTCACAAATGATTGTTCACCTTCTGCTTAAAGACTTTCAGGGCTAGCATATCTGCTTCCTCTATAGGCAGCCTATTCCATTTTTTTTTCATCCCTTACCTTCCATCTTAGAACTGATGCTAAGTATTGGTCCCAAGGCAGAAGAGCGATAAGGGCTAAGCAATGGGGGTTAAGTGAGTTGCCCAGGGTCACACAGCTAGAAAGTGCCTGAAGTCAGATTTGAACCTCCCATCTCTGAGCGTGCCGGTTCTACATCTGGACTATTTGTTGGGAAGTTTTTCTGATATCAAGTCTAAATTTGCCTCTCCATCCCCTCTCCCCCCGTCACTTTGATTATACCCTTTGGAGCCAAAGTAAAATAGTCATATTTCTTCTTTACATGATAGCCCTTCAAGATAGCAAAAGTACAGTTGTGATGTTTCCTCTGAATCTTTTCTCCTCCAGGCTAAATGTGCCCCGTTCCTTTGACTAACAGCAGATAGCATTTATATATTGCTTTAAAATCAGCAATTCACTTAAAAAAAAACACAACAAAAAAACCTGTCCCTTCTGTCTTAGAATCAATACTGTGTATTGGTTTAAAGGCAGAAGAGCGGTAAGGGTAGGCAATGGGGGTTAAGTGACTGCAATTCACTTTTACATACATTATCTCATTTAATCCTCATCTGCCACGAATTCAAGGTTCTTCCCCTTACTGGATGCTCTTTTTTTTTTTTTTTTTTTCTAAAGAGGGGGATTCAGTAGTTTTCCCATTGTCTCTCTTTTTTTTTTTTTTTTGTTTTTGTTTTTTTTTTGTTTGTTTGTTTTTAAACCCTTGTACTTCAGTGTATTGTCTCATAGGTGGAAGAGTGGTAAGGGTGGGCAATGGGGGTCAAGTGACTTGCCCAGGGTCACACAGCTGGGAAGTGGCTGAGGCGGGGTTTGAACCTAGGACCTCCTGTCTCTAGGCCTGACTCTCACTCCACTGAGTTACCCAGCTGCCCCCACTGGATGCTCTTTTGCCACTCTCCAGTTCTTCAATCTTAAACTGTTGCCTTTGGACTTGAACACAGCACTCTAGGTAAGGTCTGGTGAGGGCAGAGTACAGTGAGACTATTACTTCTCTTCTTCCTGGAAGCTATGCCCTTCCTAGGCAGCTGGGTGGCATAGTGGATAAAACACTGAGTTTGGATTCAGGAGGATCTGAATTCAAATCTGACCTTAGATACTTATTTGAACCCTGGGCAAGTCTCTTGGGTTCAAATCTGGCCTTAGACACTTATTTGCTGAGTGATCCTGGGCAAGTCTCTTGGGTTCAAATCTGGACTCAGCTGCTTACAAGCTGGGTGTCCCTGGGCCCCTTATTTGTTAAATGTGCTCATCTACTCCTACCTCAGAAGGTTGTTGTAAAGATGAAATGAGATAACATGGAAAGGGCCTTGCAAGCCTTAAAGCACTATATAAATGCTAGCTCTTCTTATTATAAACACATTGAAAAGCCCTCCTCCCTGCAGACTTCTATGAAAACTCATTTAAAAAGAAATGCTCTAATTTGGATGGCTAAAGTATATCCAACTTCCTTCAGGCCCACTGGCTGACCCCTTTAAGGCCCTGGGATAGCACATTTATTGTCACGGCCTTTAGACACATTTTTTTAGTTCGTGTGTCTTTTGGGTTCCAAATGTGGTAGCCAGGAGGTAAAAGAATAAAAGATTGGCAGAAAAGCAAAGGATTAAATTGATATAGTACCAGTGAACCATTAATATTGCAGAATCTTAGTATGGGAAAGGACCTCAAGAATGAGTCTGTTCTTTCTCTTTTACAGAAGAGGAAACTGAGGCCCAGGGAGATGAAATGATTTCCTCGAAGTCTCACAGCTACTCAGTTGCAAAGCCAGGTTTCTAGTCTCAGGCTCTTCCCTATATATCATTCAGCCTTCTATAGTGCCATGATTATTTCAGGACATAAGTGCAGCTAACATCTGATGCTATTATGGTAAGTGTGCAAGGGTGCACAATGGAGGGAGGCATGCATTAGGGTCTTTGCCTTTTAGAGACTTGAAATCCCATGATTGAGAGCTCTCCTTTGCTTCCTCCATCAAACTAAGAATGGAAATATTTTTAACTATTTGAAGTAGGCAAACTTAACTTCATGAGGCAGCTAGGTGGCGTAGAAGATAGAACCCTGGCTCTGGAGTCAGCAAGACCTGAGTTCAAATCTGACCCAGCCACTTACCAGCTGGGTGACCTTGGGATAGTCACTTTACTCTATTTGTCTGGTTTCTCATCTGTCAAATGAGCTGAGAAGGAAATGGCAAACCACCCTAGAATCTTTGCCAAGAAAGCCCAAATGGGCTCATGAAGAGTCAGACAGGACTGAGACAATTGAATAAGAACAAGTTGACAATCTTTCAATCTGTGGTATCCCTATGCCGGTGACTCCTGTTCTCTTGGCAGTTCCCTCCCCAGATGGTCTCTTACAGGAACAAGAGAAAAGTAAGTGGTCACTGGGGCACATGCCACTCAGTATCATTGTCTGCCTGCTCTCAGCCATGAGCTTTGTCATAGCATTACTGAGTGATCAAAGTATTCTATTACACTGTGCTTGGGTCCCCTGCCTATAAAAAAATCCCAACACAAGATGTCTCCTTACTTTTTAGAACTATTGGCAAGAACATTAGGCTAGTTTAAGTTGTAAATGCTTTGAGATCAGTGAAGACAAAAACCCTTGAATCACAGAAGAATCATGAGATCTAAAATTGAAAGGGACTTTAGAGATCATTTCTGTTGAACCCTCTTACTTTACAGAAAATCACAATGAGAACAATTAACATTTATGCAGTTGAAAAGATTTGCCAAGTTCTTTTATACTTACTATTTTATATGATCTTCACAACAACCCTTTAGCTAAGTGTTGCAGGCATGACTCTTCCTATCTTGCAGAAGAAAAAACTGAGGTGGAGAGAAGTTAATTGGCTTGTCTAGGAGTCATAGAGCTAGCAAGTGTTGGGAATGGGATTTGAACCCAAATCTAGCACTGTAGATTGAGGTCCTGAGAAGGGAGTGACTCGCCCACATGGGTAGCAGAACAGAGTTTGGAATTTGGGTCTTCTGACTCCATATCGATGGGCTCTTTTCCCTAGATCACAACCACCCTCTTCAGGACTGCTACTACGACATGTCCACAATCCCTTCTGTCACTTTCTTCCTGTGGTCAAACCTGAGTTTTGCCTTTTGGAAACTTATGGCTTCTCCATTTCCAATGGAGCTTGATTTGTCAGAAGGTGGAGTTGGGGGGGAAGGAGGTGGGTCTAACAGAGGGAGGAGTACAATGTCTGCAGAGCGGTCTCTGTGGACTCTCAAGGATCTCTTGCATAATAGCCTAGCAATGGACCCTGTGTGAATGAATCAAACATATGGATCAGATTGGCCCCAAAAACACAGATATTAAAACAGAGGGAGAGAGGATTTGGCAACTCATTTTGCTGACATTTGAAAAATATGATAAATAACAATTGTTTCCCCCTTTGATAGCATTCTCCCCTCTGGGAACAGAGGCAGCCTTACACTATGTTCTGGTATGCCACGCCTGGAATTGTGCAGAGAGCCAGCACCACCAAAAGAACATGGATCAAGAGTCTATTTTTATTAAGTAAGATCTTATTGTGGGCAGGGTGCTTACTGTGGAGACAGGAAGACCTGAGTTCAAATCTCATCTCAGACATTTGCTAGCCATGTGATCAGGGCAAGTTGTTTAGTCTTTCTCAGTCTGAACAGGAATCCCTTATTCAATGTTCCTCTCATAGTGCCCTTTAGCCTTTGCTTGAAGACCTCCAGCAATGGGGAAGGTCACCATTTCTTCAGGCAGCCAGTTCTAATTTTGGACAGCTCTAATTTTTAGGAAAAATTTTCATATATAGCCAGACTTCCAAGCAGACCCGGGGCATTTTTATGCTGCAGAGAACTGGAAAGGAGACGTGACTTCTAATTAGCAGAGAGAATGCAGAGTACAACACCGCATATCTGCCTCAAGGGTCTTACTCAGTTAGTGCCAGAGTTTCTGGGGAGAAGGACACATATGGTTCCAGAGATTCTTTGGGAGAAACTTGTGGAGAGAGCAGCAGCTGACATGGACTGGAATCTGGGTCCTTAATATGTCCCTGATTTCCAGCTTACCCCACTAGAGACTGTGAGAAGGGATCTCTGTCCTTCAGATATTATCTTACTCCCAGTTGATGAGCTCACTTCCCCTTGTGTATTTTTGAGTATATTCTCATCAGTGGAACTTCTCCAATTTCTGTTTGCTGTTTTGTTTGGATAAATGAGTTTACTCACTCTTTATGACAGTATTATGTAGAATCTGGTTTGGGTAGAAAGGAGCTGATCTGATGAGTGTAAACTAAGGATTCCCCTTAATAGTCACCAAGGAAGCAGTTTTTTTTTCTTCTGAATCCTAAAATAGATTCCTCGACCGAAAATATTTGAGGATGCCTGATATTTCTCTCAGAAACTGGAGAAAAGAGTGGCCACTCTTGAGGTATGCCTGGGGTCAGCTGTTAGAATGCTGGTAAAGCCACACCCTTGGCTTTCATCTCAGATTTGGACCAGGCTTTTGACCTTATCTATTCATGGGATTTGCAAGCCATGTCTATACATTTAGACTATCCATGATCTTGTGACTTGTTGTTCTTCACATAAGACACTCCATCCCTGGATTCTTGGCATTTTTACTGGCTATTCCCAATACTTCAAATACTCTGGACTTCCCTGATTTCCTTCAAGTCCCATATAAAATCCCATCTTCTACAAGAAGCCTTTCCTAATCCCCCTCAATGCTAGACTCTCCCTCTTGTTTCTCTCCTATTTATCCCATAGACACAATGTTTGTAGAGTCATTTTCACATTGGACTGTGAGCTGCTTGAGAGCAAGAACGGTTTTTTGCTTTTCTTTGTAGCTCCAGCTCTTAGCATAGTGCCTGATAGATTAGACTGATATCATTTCTCCATAAGTCTCTGCTTTGCCAGGCTAACCATTTTGGGCTTCTTTACTCTAATGATGGCACATTGGAAAGTCAGAGCATCTGGGTTCCAATCTCACCTCTGATAGTATATATATCAACCTCTGTCACTTAAAGCAATTGGTTTTTGTTTCTCTGGGACTCAGTTTCCTCATCTGTAAAATGGGGTTAGACTACATGGTTTCTGAGGCCCCTTCTAGATCTAGAATGATCATCACATAGTCTGGTCTTTTGTGTCTTTATTATCATGATTGACTTCTTGAAAGGTATTAGCTTTTTGGCTTTGTTCCTGAAATATCTCAAGGTTGCTTATGGTTTAAGATCATGATCATGACCACAATCTCCAAGATACTAACACTATTTCTGTTTTAAGTGGTTTTTACCTTGATATTAGCCCAAGAGTATATATAGAAGTCAGAACTGGGGGAGAGGTCATGGGCCAGAACAATTCTTTTTTTTTTTTTTTTTTTTTTTAAACCCTTAACTTCTGTGTATTGGCTCCTAGGTGGAAGAGTGGTAAGGGTGGGCAATGGGGGTCAAGTGACTTGCCCAGGGTCACACAGCTGGGAAGTGTCTGAGGCCGAATTTGAACCCAGGACCTCCTGTCTCTAGGCCTGGCTCTCAATCCATTGAGCTACCCAGCTGCCCCCTTGAAGAATTCTTAAATAACATTTTATAGGTAAGACACTTGAGGCTCCAAGATGGGAATTAATTAGAGAAGCAATGGGTAGGCTGGTATAGAGACTCAATGTCCTTTCTGCTAGGCCAGTAGCATATGTCAGCTGGCTCCAAGTAATAATAATACTAATGGCTAACATTTACATAGTTCTAAAATGTTTGTTAAGTGTTTTACACAGGTTATGAGGCAGATGCTTTTATTGCCTCCATTTTAAAAGATGAGGAAACTGAAACTTAGAGAGATTAAGCCCAGAGTGACATAGTTAATAAATGGCTAAGTCAGGATCGGAACTCATGTCTTCCTGATTTCAAGCCCAACACTCCCTCCACTGTATCACGTAACTGCCTTAATAGTAGATCCACCAGGAAGAGCTAGTTTATTCAGGACCTGAACACTAGGCTCATAAAAAACACACAAATACTTATTAAGCTCCTGTTTGCTGAGCACGGTGTTAGCTAGTCATTGAATGAGATATGAAGTTTAAAGAAGGCATAATTCAAGTCACTTCCATTTTGGTAAGGGGAAGACACAGACGTCCATATGTTTACTCTAGTACATGATATGTGGTAAGTACATTCTTTCTGCTAAGAGACCTAGTCTTCCCTCAGTCTGATGGGTTATTCTTTTCTTGAACCTGAGCTTGTACCTGTCTCAGGTACTTGGGCACCTCTGAAACCCTATCCTACTCCACTGAACTTACATAGCCTTCTATTGTGACTTTTCTTCATTCCCCATCCTTCTCAACTTCTCTAGATCCTTTGACATTCTCACTCTCTCTATTCTCTTGAACATTTTCTCCTACAAGGTTTTCTGCTCTTACCTACCTGACCTCTCTTCCACAGTCTCCTTTGCTGGATCTTCTATCAGGTCATGGCTACTAACTATGTGTGTCCCCTAAATATTCCCTTTGTCTTCTCACACCATAATATCATCTCATTTGGTGATCTTAATAGCTTCCTGGGGGTTCAGTGATCATCTTTAGTAGGTGATTAATTCCTAGATGATAGATGGAAACCTACTATTCCTTCCTTCCTTCCTTCCTTCCTTCCTTCCTTCCTTCCTTCTTTCCTTCCTTCTTTCCTTTGAAAACAGATCAACAAAGTAGATTATAGAATTTCCCTATGAAATCATTGTATTTAAAACTGAAGGGGACATTAGGCATTATCTAGTTGATTTCTTTCATTTTGAAGGGGTGCAAATCTAGACCCAGAAAAATCCCAAAGTTATATAGTCAGTAATAAAGGCAGGATTGTAATCCAGGTTATCTGTTTCCAGATTCAACGAGGCCCATAAAAACAGGGGAGAATCTCTGGCTTCATGGAGCCTAAATCAGTTCTGTACAAAGGCAGTGGCTGCTGACTTCTCAAGGTCCCTGCCAGCCCTGTGATCCTGTGGCTTTGGGGACAAGTTAGTTGAACTGGCTCCCATCTATCACCAATCACGTAAGTGAAGAATGGCTGTGGTCCTCGCCTACAATCTCAGTGTAACTGAAGTCATGAAGCATGTGGAGATAAGCAGAGTTGGAATCATGCAAGCAAGAGCCAAATCCTGCTCCCTGTGGGTCCTTCTGCTCTGGGTGTCCTGGGTTCATTTCACGATTTGACTCATCTCCAACCCCTTTTTTTTCTTTCCTTATTATGCTTCTTGGAATCTCTTGCCTACCAAATTGTGGAACACTCATGGCCTTTGACATTGAAAGAGGTAGTTTTAGGACAAAGGGAAGAACCACTTTTTAATCAAATCATTAAAAACAAATTTGAGAAGATAGTAGATCTATAAGGAAAGGTAAGGAAGGTTCCTGGAGGGTGGCTAGGTATCAGAGCACCAAGTCTAGTCAGGAAGACTCATCTTCCTGAGTTCAAATCTGGCCTCAGTCACTTACTAGCTGTAGGATGGATCCTGGGCAAATCACTTAATCCTGTTTGCCTCAGTTTCCTCATCTATCAAATGACATAGAAAAGGGCATGGCAAGCCACTTCAGTATCTTGGCCAAGAAAACCCTAAATGAAGTAACCAAGAGTCAGGCATGATTAATCAGTTAAACAACATTTGCTAAAGGAGGATTCCTAGTGTTGTTAACAGTAAAAACAATAATTGCTCACACAAATATCCTTCTATTTATAAAGCAATTTGTACGCATTATATCATTCAGACTTCATCACAGTCCTATTCCAGAGGTGAGCCGTCATTACTCTCAGGCCCAAGAATCTCCTCTGCCTTTGCTCATAATATTCCCAGTGCCTGGAAATACTCTCTCCCACTTCTCTGCCTGTTGATGTCCAACTCATCCTTTTGGACTTGGACTGCACCAAGCTTTCCCTGGTCCCCTAGAGAAGAAACAACCTTCCCCTCTCTAGCGTAGCACTTCACGTTTGACCTCTCTAACACACATACTGAAAGTGTAGCATGGGGCAGAGAGCTAGCTTTGGAGTCAGGATGGCTTCAGTTTAAATCCCACCCATGGCACCTATAGCACGGATGATCTGGCTAAGTCCCTTTGCTCCTCAGGGGCCCAGCCAATTCTCTAATGAGTTTCAGCGAAGTCGATTTGCATTGATGGAGGGAATTTTCTCACAAGGAGTTTCTTCTGTCAATGAAATAACAGCTCCAGACCAAAATAGCACATAGCTAATAGGTCTATAGTGCTTAGCACATAGTAGGTGCTTAACAAAGGTTTATTGATTAATCGACAATTAAAAATATGTCTTATGTGAGATATCTCATTCCCTAAATAGACTGTGAGCCTCTTGAGGCTACCTCGGGCACTGTTTGTGTGATATAGAGGATAGAGATCTGTCTGGACTTAGAAACAATAAGTCCTGCTCAGTTTATCTGCCTCAGATACTTCCTGGGGAAGTGAGTCGCTTATCCTTGAAGAACCTCGATTTCCTCATCTGTAAAATGGGAATAAAAATGCATTAAGAACCTCGGTCACAGGGGTTGTTGTGAGGGTTAAAGAAGAAATGAATTGTACATCAGTCCCCAAATAAAGGTCAGCTCTAATAATGAGTTCCTCAAGAGTCTAGAGCAAGTCTCTGCCATATGCAGTACAAGCTTCACAGGCATTTATTGAATAGATGAATCAAATCTACTGACACTAATCTACCGGTCTTTTTGCCATAGGATGCTTGCCAATCTTTCGAGGCTGACATAAGGGAGGTCAGTCTCGGCCTCCCACAAGCCATCCGTCAGTGCCCCAGTCAGGAGACAGAATCCTGGCCCAGAGCAAGCAGGGGCCTGACCCAGAAGGACATATCCAGTCTGATTATTTTCTCATTGTGTTGAGTGCTCACCCTGAAATTCGGTGCGGTCAGCAGAATTCACTGCAGCTCTGCACTGTGTCAGGCATGCTGGCAAGAGGCCCCCCTCGCTCTCTTGCCAGCCCCATCCACCAATTCCCAGAGGGGAGCGGGCCAGCCAAGGCTTTCTTCCACCGCTCCAGGGTGCGACGTCCACCAGGTTCCAGCCACATGCTAGCCACGGGACGCCTGGTGCGTGAGAGCCAACATGCGATTGCCAGTGGGCCAGGCCACGACGCTCTGAAACGTTCCCTGGCGAGCCTCGAGCTTGGCCCTCAGACGGCTGAAACTGAACCGGAGGGGAGAAGGGCTGAGCCCCTGGATGCGTCTGGTGAGCGTCCAAGCGCCTGGCCAACAATAGGCCGGTGTGATCCGGCAGGAGCGGAGCGGAGAGGGCCTCTTCGAGCTTGTCAGAGTGATGAAGGCTGAGACAAAGTGGGAACAGACTTGGACGTGGCTCGGGCTACGGACATGTGGCTGCTCTGGGAGAGAGCCAAGCCGAGCCGCGGCACAGGGGCTCGGAGAGTCTGTGGGAAGCTTTGGGATCGCCCAAAGTCATTTTCCCATTTGCTCCGTGTGCTTTTCAACTTAGGGGATGAAGAAGCTGCCAAAGATTGCACACGGGCCGGCTGGGTGTGGAATTACCTTTGTTCAACAGCCCTGAAACAGCCTGAGAAGCAACGGCTGACCTATTACCTGGACTCCCTAAAAGCACGGCTTCACGCACAGATCGCCTGTTTTGCTCTGACTTAACAGAGCTTTTAAACCCAATAGATACATGATTGACTCACGAACGTCAGCACTGAAAGGGACCTTAAGAGATCATTGAGTCTAGCCTCAGGTATTGGGGGAAAAGATGGTTGGATTTAGTGTCAGAAGACCCGGATCTTGTTGCTACCGTTTGCTATCTGTGTGACACTGTCTAAGTCACTTAACTTTTCCGAGCTTAGCTTTCTCATCCACAAGGGGAGTGGGTTAGACTGGATGATCTTTGGATCAACTCTTAAGCCCCTGATTCTATGTAGTGAGCCCTCTTTTCACAGGTGAGAAAACTTAAGCCCAGAAGGGAAAAGGATGCCCTGGTCCACTGACCTCTGATTCTTTCCAGGCCGCAGATGTTCTCCTAAACTTAACAGCTTGGAGGATTTCCATTTGGGTCCTTGACAGTTCTGCCAGAAACACACATCCAGAGGAAAAACACCAAGTCCTGAGAAGCAGGCTTTGACAGGGACTGAGGACTCAGCATGCGGGCAAGCACCCACCAGAGGGGTGTCTGGCCCAAGGATTTGCTCCCTAAATTCACATTGCAGTTGTATCCTGTGGACTAAAAAGAGCCACCAAGGCACCAAACTGTGTTTCATAAATAATTCCTCTGAACGGCATTCAGGAACCAGCATGCAACTCTGACCTTAGACAGGGGACATGGCTGACATCAAAGATGCTATCGACTCATTCTGGACAGGCAGGGAAGCAGTGGCGCCCAGCACAGGAGGTTGGGACCTTTCTGATGCTGTGTTCTTTTGATTTAAGCTTTGTTGACACCAACACCCCAGAGGGGAAAACATGAGAAAGGGAAGAAGCTGGTTGCCACCAGGGAGCAAGGTTACTAGGTACAGATGCTATAATGAGCTGCCTGGGAAGATTCCAAGTTTGAGAGGTGAAAGCGCACTGCTTTCCCTTGCTGGCATACAAATGAGATGGAGTTGCCTAGATTCCTCCTACCAAGCCTGGCACTGTATCTGAGCATAATCTATGAGAGAAGGAAGGAACCTATCAATGAATCTGTTTATTTATATAGCATATAAGCAAGTAATAATGATATAATAATATAATAATATATTGATCTGCAACCTTATTCATATGTATATTTCCTCCAATAGTTCAGATAACAGCCTGTAATCATATTGTAGTTTGGCTGTAGAATTAGCCACTCATTCAAGAAGTATAGTCCAGGTAGCATCAACCCTCAGTTCTATGCAGGCTGACTCTCTTTCCCTGGTCTGGTGCTAGCTTGTCCATTCTGCTTATAAACTCTCCTGAGGTCAGAGTAATTCTCTATGGAAATGACCATAGCAGGAATAGTAGTATATTTTCACCTTCACACATATACACATCCATATCAAGCATATTCCTAGGATAATGAGAGATTGTTTGCTTCCAATCAACATAAAATCACCAGTCGAGGCATTCTTGACTCTTAAATTTGAAACCTTTACCAGATGATAAAGAAAAAAACCAAGATAATTATATCAGTAGAAAATAGAGTAGAATAATTATAACATTTGCTCAATAGATGAAATGAGCAGAAATAATAAAAAATATATTTATCTACCCATAAACCTGGGTCAAATTCTCCCAGCAATGAACACAGTATCCGTAGGTGGGAGAGATCATACACAGAAAACTGGCAGGTAGGCATATAAGAAGGAAGACCTATGTACCTGGAGTAGCTTATCACTTTGGACTAACTTTAATATCCCAAGTCTCTTTAGAGAATAACTTGCTTCTGTTGGCAAAACCAGCTCCTCTACCAACCACCTTCTTTTTGGTTTTCATAACTCCCTGATGGACAAAACTTCTCCTTTGCTATTCTTAGACCACTGAACCACTGTTTTAGCAAATAGCCACCATTGACAGGATGCTGAAAAAGTGTTACACTCTTTCAGTGACAATTTTAAATTGAAAAACTACCAAGGTCTCTCAAGACTGGTGTTCTGAATTTTTTCTTATTAAGCTGTAGATAGCAATTGGTCTTTGTAGCTTTTTTAAAAAAAAAATAGGCAGCCTTTCAAAAAAGCAAGGGATTCTGTTTTATCCAATCAATTCTTGGCAAAGGCAAGTCTTTTCTCATAGTATATTAGAGGAAAAGCTTGTCTTTTTCCTTCTGTTTCTCTCTTTTAAGCCAGAGAAGGAAGTAAAGAGCAATATAGGCACCTTTGTGAAGTTTCCTCTACCTCAGGTTGTAGATAGCATTAGAGGGCAGTAATTCAGTTCACTTCTAATTAGATTCCAACAGCTACAAGAGCTTGTTGAATTGTGATGACTTCCCTAGCTAATCAATCAGGTCTCAGTGAAGCAGTGTCTCCCTTCCAAGCAGCAGAGTTCCCAAAGAAGACAGCTATAAATCCTTTCTGTTGGCTCATTTATTCTCTTCTGTTTCTTTTTTTGGGGGGGGTGGGGGGAAGTAGGTGACCAATTGAGGTCCAGTCCTTTGAGCATACTGCAGGATTCTGTCTGCTGTATACTCATGTAGAGCCTTCAAAAAGCTGCTTCTAGAAATGTCAATAAATGACAAACAATGGAAAGAGACTGCTTTCTATACGAAAGCATGTATGGATAGTTTATGACTGTTAGAAGGTGAAGAAAAGTCTTTTGGTTAGCTGTATAATGGAGACTGAGTGTGCATACAAAAAACTAGGATATGGTCAAATTATTCTCTTTCTTTGTGGTGTTCAAAGTTAGGACTTCTGAAAGCATGAGTGAGGGAGAGAGAGGAAGAGGGAGAGGGAGAGAAAGAGAGAGAGAGGGAGGAGAGAAAGGAAGAGAGAGAGGGAGAGAGGAGGAGAGAGAGAGGGGAAAGAGAGGGAGAGAGAAAAGAGAGAGAAAGATGGTATCAGTGGCCTACTCCCTCCTCTTCCTCTCACCCTCAAAAGCTGACATGAAACCATGAGCTCCTGATGAATGTTTTTCTGCTTTGGTTATGTTTCATTCATTCATGATCATAGAGGAATGATAATAAGAGATGGAAAAGAATAGGCTATGACCTTGAGAGTTTCAAGAGGTTGGGGAGGTCTAGGAGCTAGAATCTACACCAGAGTTTGCCTGCAACGGTGAGGAATGATCCTCAGGAGTGACCCAGTGAGGTTAAGCAATGGATCAACCTGGCAGCAGAAACATCATGTCTTGGATTAATTTTCACAGAAAATAATGACATATAATATTGGAGCCATTGGCAGGGGGAGTCAAGGAATGTTAGGCAGGTTGATTATAGAGAGGACTCTGTAATTTGATGTAGCTATAACTTTAAAAGCCTTGAAGGAACTGTAAAATGATTACTTATTTGATTCTAGTGACACTAGTGATCCATTTAGCACCATAGCCATAGACATTTTGCTACTCCTATGAATCTGAAAAATAGATAGCATGGCATTGAGTTGTAGGCTAACCCTATATGAAACTGTTTTGAGGGTCAGCTTGATATAGAGGACAATGGAACAAGTGGTGCTCCTTTGTATTCTTGGAGTAATGACTCATTTATGCTGTAAGGTTTATAAAATGCTATATATGCATTCTCTCAATTGATCCCCATAATTCCATGAGTAGGTCCTTTTATTTTCCTTATTTTGCAGATGAAGAAGTGGGAATTTGGAGATGTTAAGTGAGTTATTCAGGTCCATACACTTAGGAAGAATTGTAGCTGTGATTTAAACTGAGGAATTCCTGACTCTAAGTTTGGCATCCTATCTATTACAGAGGCCTCAAACTTGGGACCCGCTGGAACAAACTGTTCACAAATGGAATACAGTTGGAACTAGATTGAATGTAAATGAGAAATGTTTAAAAACATACAAATACAATACAACATAGAAAATGTTGATTTGTGGTTGTCTGAGTCACCATGTAACCCTCAGAGATCTGTTTCTATTTGAGTTCAGCACTACTATCTATACTATACATTGATGTCCCTTGACCAACACAAGAAAGTTAGATATACTGGATGGAAGTATCCTTGCCCTGCATACTGGAAATGCTTTGGAGCAGATTATGCTGGTTCTATGAATATATTGTGGGCAAGCTACAAATGCATGTGAAATGGATTAAAGGCTACATATTATCTACTGATTCCACATCATAGTATGAAAGGGAATTCTTTGATCTCTTTTTTGAGTTTACACTTATAAAAGGAAAGTCTTTATTCCCTGTGTCTATTTTGAGTTAACACTTTAGTTAAAAGTAATTTAAGGGGCAGCTGGATGGCTCAGTGGATTGAGAGCCAGACCTAGAGACAGGAGGTCCTAGGTTCAAATCTGGCCTCAGACACTTCCTAGCTGTGTGACCCTGGGCAAGTCACTTAACCCCCATTGCCTAGCCATGTAACAAAATAAAAATTAATATAGAAGGATATATATAAAAGATATTAGGGTTTAAAAAAACTAATTTAAGTACCCCTACTTAGATTGTGAAGACAGGATTAACTTTCCTTTGTCTACTTTTGAATTGAATCAACAAAAGATTGAACACCCTACTTAGTACTAGGTGAGAAGCTAGCAAGGTACTTAGAGAATTCACAAGCCACTTATTTAGAAAGCTACACTCTTTTAACTCAGTCCCAAACTTGTGAATCCTATGATCAAAGTTTACACCCTCAGAAACTCAATCAGCCTGGAATCTGTGAACCTTTTTGATGAGTATTCACCCCTCCAGAAGGTGAGTTCTGGTTCCCACAAACACTGGCCCCCTGGGCAGTGCTAGACAATCTGAAAACTGTAATTGGCTCCTGTGAAAAGGGGCAGGGACAAAGTCACCATAAAAAGCACGAATCCTGCGGCTTGGGTCAATCTTGTGGAGATAGTCTCCTGACTAGAGAGAGTCTTTGAGGGAGCTTAGCTGGAGACTGTGGCTTGGATCATGGGCTTGGAGATTGGCTTCAACTTGGACTCTGACTCCTGGACTACTTCATGGGGTGAGTGAAAGGTTGACTCCTTTCCTAGTTTCTGGAGAGATTAGCTTCCATCCTGGAGGAAGACATGTGGTTACTCACTACCAGCCTTACTGGTTGAGAACTAATTAATCTCTGTATTAAGATAGGACAAATAACCTTTTTAAAATCTCCTCACATTTCTCTTCTTTGTTGTTTCTTCTCTATTTGTAAATAAATTTCTGACTCAAGATATAATAAATATTGGCAATCACATAATTTCATAGAATTATTGTCCAACCATTAATTTTCACCTTTACAGTAGCAACATTGGAAACAGGTCATACCAATTATAGGTAGTCGCTTCATACTGTATATGTTTTTTTAGTGCTATCCTAATCTCTAAGTTATACAATATATTACCGATCAGTTCAAGGCAATCATGAGAAGTGACTTTATTCCTAAACTCAAATTTGATAAAATAAAAGCAGAAACTGAAGAGTTATTTAAATGTAAAGAGGAAAAAGCTAAAAAAACTTGAAGGTATTGAAAATATGCTACCAACAGAAACATCAGAAATGCTATCTAATTATGGAACACATGGCAAAAAGAATGCCAATATCTTGAATGATTTTTTTGAAAAGGTGATGGGCATACTGAGAATGGAATTTTTTAAAAATTTCCTTTTGAGTTTGAAGGCACAATGAAACCAATTAAATTAAAATATGTAAAATGGAGCACCTTTTAAAAGCTTATACCTAGGAATGCTACAAGGGGATAGGAAATCAAGTGTCATATTGGCAAAAGTACCTTGAGATAACTACAAAGACCTGCAGAAAGCTATCAAAAGATAACATTGGTATCTAGATAGAATGGTGTTGTAGGCAAAATATAAGGTGCCTACAACAATGGGCAATAGGAAACGTAAACAATATATTACCTAATTACAGGCAATGAGGAAGCATCCCATATGGAAACTTGAATACAAAAGTATATCACAAATTCTTGATACCCATAATTAACAATAAAAAGTGAAGTCAAAGGGTTGAAGCGATATGAGTAAGATCAGCACAAAGGATAAAATAAGTAATTATACATCCATCAAAATTATATTATAGAGGGGCAGCTGGGTAGCTCAGTGGATGGAGAGCCAGGCCTAGAGACGGGAGGTCCTAGGTTCAAACCTGGCCTCAGCCACTTCCCAGCTGGGTGACCCTGGGCAAGTCACTTGACCCCCATTGCCCGCCCTTACCAATCTTCCACCTATGAGAAATACACCGAAGTACAAAGGTTAAAAAAACAAACAAAAAAAAATTATATTATAGAGACTTGAAAAAACAAAGAAATTACAGATGAGAAAGAAAGCCCAAAGAAGGAGGACATCAAAATTTTCAGTTTAACTATTGAAAGAAATCCAAAACAAAAGCACAAGTAGGATCAAAAGAGGGAAAGAAAACTATTCCACTATTGACATAATGAATAACAAAGTTGTTACTTCCAGGGAACTGACTAAAACTAGTTTTTTTGAAAACTAGAAAACATGGGCCAAAATAAGATCCATAACTACTGGCTGAAATGCTTCACAGTAGCAGTTCTTTAGAGAAGACATCACATTTTTATAACCAAAAGATGAGAAAACCAGTGACTCCTCCAAATATAGGACAATTACGTGTTTGTATATTTTATACCAAGTATTCACATCTTGTATCATTCAAAAAAAATCTATAAACATTTACAAGAAATAACAATGTGCTAGCTAAGGAGCAAAAAGGGCAAGCCAATAAGTCTCAGGAGCATAAAGGGTAACTCATTATCTATTTGATGATACTTGCACAAGCTTCCCAAAAAGCATTGTAACATTTATATTGCCTTTATTGATTATCAAAGCCTTTGATTCAGTTCCATACTCATGGCTCAATCATAAGATACAAAGATACAAAATAGATCAAGGATAGTGAAAAAATGTTTGATGTCCACACAGAAATTCTTTTCTAGTTTGCTACCAACATAATACTGTAAAAAACAATCAGTATAAAATATGTGGCTTCTTCCAGGGAGACAGTCTAAACATGCTATAGTTTTGACTAGTCCTACATCCATTATCATGAATGCTTAGTCAAAATTGAGCATTACTTTCAAGTGAAAGAGGAAATCATACCAGATATTGTATTAATCACTTAATGCACTCAGATAACATGATGTTATATTTCTCTACTGAAAAATTTATTAAGGAGTGATTTCATCTGGAGAAAATTTTCTCCAGCAATATTTAATATCATTTGGATTCAATGGGTATAGAATTTTTAATGTGTGCCAAGGAAAAATAGAGGTAGAATTCTTTGAGCTTGAATCCAGATTGAACCAATAGATGAAGGGAATACTTACAAATATCTAGTTTTTCTCCAAAACAGACATAGTGAACACAAGGCTATCAAGTAGAAAGCTGAGGCTGTGTATGTTAAGATAGTGCCTGGCATCCTAAAGTCAATGCTTAATGGGAGGAATAAATTTAAATTCACATCTATGCCCTTCCAGTCTTAATATATACAGTTAGCAGGTGAAAAGGACAGTAATATATTAGGAAGATGTCTTTAAGAGCCTGTATGACGTTAACAAAAGGGAGGCCTCACTATCCCAAGACAGCTTACTATAGGGAGATGAAAAATTCATCATCCAGATGGAGGAAGAGAAGCGATTAATGTTCTTTGAACACAATACATTTTTTGAGGGAATAAATAGACTTTATTTCACAAAGTCAAAGTAAAGTCTGCCAATTGTTAAACACTTCTGGACCCACTAAATATAATAGTAATGGAAGATGGTTTGACCCCTAGTCTACAGAAGATGAATATATATATATATTTTTTTTCAATAGCAAAAAGAATAATTTCACTCACCTGTGCAATATGCTGTACAACCTTAAATAAAAGGGGATAATAATAGCTGCATTTATATGACACTTTGAAGTTCACAAAAGCTTTTATACATGTCATTTCATTTGAGTCTCATAACAATCCTGTGAGGGAGGTACTATTGTTATCTCTATTGTACAGGTGAGGAAAATGAGACAGACAGAGGTTAAGTGACTTGACCAGGGTCATACGTCTAGTACATGTCTGAGCCAGGATTTGAACTTGGGTCTTCCTGATTTCGAGTTCTGTTCCTTCTGTTAGGACTGATTTATCTGAATCGTCTCAGGAAAATATAACAATGAGAAAATAGAGGTGACAATAAAAGAAGTCATATTTGTACAGTACTTTAGGACTTTACGAAGCACTTTCTCTATCAAGATCCTCTGAAATAGGTAATCTATTAATCCTTCTGTTTTTCAGATGAGGAAACAAAGTAGTAAGCAACTTAAATTACTTATCTATAGTCACATAGCTAGCAAGCACTCAATTCTCTTCTGAGTAATGCTCTTCCATTTAGGGGAGAAAATATACAAGAGATGCTTTGCCTTTGTCACTTTGTACTTGCCAACTATTACCATGTAAGGAAAAAAATGCCCTCTCTCAATGTCACAACCAAGGTGCCAAATCCTGTTGGGGTGCCATTGCTAAGGAAGAAAGGACAAACCAGTGGCACATATATCATTGCCCTGGCACCTACTCGGGTTGATTGCTCAATTTAGAGGCTCATCAACACACTGCTGCCTCAGCTGCTATTTGTGGAAGTGGCGATTGCTATGCCTGCCATCATCATGATTTATTTGCTATTACCACCTGAGGAAAATAATAATACTCCAGCCCTACCTTTACCGCTTAGGTTCCAAGTGGGAAGGAATAGAAAGACTTTTATCATCACCTGCCCCAATAATCGCTGTGCCTGGCCCATTTCTCAAAGTATGGTGGAACAAAGGGGTTAAGGACAGTCCATGTTTAGTGAGAGGTCACTTACACCACTCAACTTTCATGGCTACCATTATCATCGACTCTTCTCATTGCTCTCAAGGGCTGTGATGGAGAAGGAGGGACAGAAGTTTCAAGTGACTGTCCTACTGAAGAATTAAACGAGATCAGTGATCTCCTTTTCCATGTGACTTTCATAATTGTCTTTACCTTTATTCCTCCATCCCCAACTCTGTTCAAGTGAATATTCCAATCCAAGGACTGGGGAGTGAATCTTAGCCTGGGTGTGTAAACTTTTGGGCTATAGTTTCCACATCTGTAAAGTGAGCGAGTTGGACCTCGGAAGCTCTAAATATAGGAACTTGTTTTTTCTTGTATTATGGCTAGCAATCTTTTGCTATTCTTTCAGACCTTTCTCAAGATTTCACTGCTGCATTAAATCTGAGCCCATTTTCTCCAGGACCGGTTTAAGAGGGGATGTCCCCGACCCCCACCCCACAAAGTATTGGGGGGGGGAATATTTATATTTTAGTTTCCTGCTATATCTTTGAAATTAATATCCCCAGGTAAAAGCTAATTGATGTTACTTGGTTAAATGGAACTAAAATGGTAACCACTAGTGAGGAACAGTGGGGATAACACCAGATAGAAGTCTTGAACTGATATTATTAAAGAAGATATGGGAGCAGCTGGATGACTTAGTGGATTGAGAGCCAGGACTAGAGATGGGAGTTCCTTGGTTCAAATCTGGCCTCAGATACTTCCTAGCTGGGTGACACTGGGCAAGTCACTTAACCCATATTGCCTAGCCCTTACCGCTCTTCTGCTTTGGAACCAATACACAGTATTGATTCTAAGACGGAAGGTAAGGGTCAAAAAAGTTAAAAAAAAAAAAAAGAAGATATACCTCCAATGCCTTAGCAATATCCTAGAACCATGAAGGAGAGATGTAGCTGGTCTTGATTTAGAAAAATGAGTCTTGAGACTCTTTATGTACCTAAACACCAAATTAGAATGGGACAAGTATATCGAAGAGGTCCAAGAGAGAGATTAGAGGTGGGAAGGGTAACTTTTAGCTAGGAAGATCATGGAACACCCGTTAAATTATGACATCCAGAACTGAATATAATACTCCAGATGGGATCTGACTGATGGAAGGCATGGCAAAACCTCCATTGGACACTTGACTTTTATTAAGGTAGTCAAAAATGTTATAAATTCTTTGGCTGCCATGCTGTATTGTTGGGTCATGTTGCACTCAAAGCCAACTAAAACCCTAAGGTATTTTTCATAAGAATTCTAGGTCTACTCCATTCTGTGCTTGTAGTGTTGATTTATTTAATTTAATTTTTTATTAAAACCATTACCTTCTGTCTTAGAATCGAAACTAAGGCCTTAGAATTGATGCAAAATATTGATTCCGAGGCAAAAGAGCAGTAAAGGGTAGTCAAAGGACTTGCCCAGGGGAACACAGTAGGAAACGTCCCCCGAATGGAACTTTTATTTGATTTTTTTGAAGTTAAGTTCAAGACTTTACATTTATTGCTAGGTCACTGTATTTTTTTCAGTTTATTGAGATAATTTTGAATCTTGATTCTGCCATCCCAAATATTAGCTATTTCTTCTAGCCTCATATCATATACAACGTGTCCCTTCACTTAAGTTTCTGACTAAAATGTTGAGAAGGACAGGGTCAAAGAGGATCTTGAAGTAATACTTTTTGGGTACAGTTTTTTAACTGGGCATGATCAGTTGACTCTGCCAATGTTCCTGGCTAGGGTATGTAAATCTATTCTACATCTCTAGAGCTCCATTTACCTTGCTCCAACTTTACAAACCAAAGTACTCAAGAGTATGCTGGTAAATGTTTAATAACCAGGTCTCTTGGGGGGAAAAAGGACAGCTGGGTAGTACAGTGGAGAGAGTGATTGGCCCAAGGTCAGGAAGACCTGAGCTCAAATATGGCTCTAGATGCTGGTTTTGTGTCCCTAAGTAGCTCACTTAATCATGTTTGCCTCAGTTTCCTCATCTGTAAGATGATCTAGGGAAGGAGATGGCAAACCACTCTATTATTCTGGCCAAGAAAACCCCAAATGGGATTCAGGAAGAATTGGTCATGATGAAAAAGATTGAAAAACAACAATAATGAAAAAAAATTGTCCATGTGATAGACTTTGAAATTTAATCTGCATTATTAACATTTTCTCTCTTTCTTCATTCTAGACAATCATCAAAACAACAAAGTCCTGATATGACAAATTTGCTGATTTCCAAAGTATAAAAGTCACACTGAAAATTTAACAAGCAGCTCTCATGAGTAAGTTGAGCTTTCATAAGCAAGCTGATTGGGTTCCACCTGGTTCCAGCATGAAAATACCCCTCCGTAGCCATGCCCCTTGCCTTACTTTATTATTTCCCTCTAAGAGAATATAAACTCATAAAAGGCAGAGATTGGCTCTGCTTTTGTATTTGTATACTGTTATAAGGAAAAGAGCAGGAACAGCTTCAACAGTCTCTTAGAAGAAGCCAGTCCTGTTCTTTCCCCAGAATTCCAGAATCTTCTTGCTTCTGCCTTTGCAGCAGCTCCTGCTCCTGCTCTTTTCCTTATAACACTACTCTCTGCTTAGTACAGTGCTTGGCACATAGTAACTACTTAATAAGTACTTTTTCATTCATCCATTCAATCTAGCAATCCTATCAAATGGTCCACAGTCTCCCATGTGTCCACATGAATACCATGATAGACTTTGTCAAATCTGCTGCTAAATTCCACCTCAAAGAGAATTATGGGCTTTCCTTTCATGCACTGTTCTAGTCACCATCTCAGAAAAGAAAGTGGGCTCTGGTTAACATGATTTATTTTTGGTGATCCCATTAAAGAGATCATCAGTTCTTTTTCCAATGGTTCATGGACCATCTGTTTAATAATTTGCTCTAGAATTTTGCTGTTGACTAAAATCAGGTTCACTGAATTATAATTTCTGAAAAGTATCTTTTCACCCTTTTTTTTTTTTTGAGAATTGGGAAAACATTTGCCTGCCTCCTGTCTTTGGGCTGTAAGAGGGGAAACTAGATATTTAAGGTATGGTCGCCAGAAATTGGATTAACACGATTTCAAATTAAAATAGACCCACGTCAGGATAACTTTTATGGAAGTTTATTTACAATTAGGAAGGTTGAAGGTAGGGAAATTGAGAGAGAGAAACTGTTCCATTTAGACAGGGCCCTTCTCAGATTCCCTGGGATTCCTTGAAGAGTATTAATGTGATCACATCTGCCAGGTCTTTTAGGAGGCTGGAATGCTGTTCATCTGGGCTTGGAAACTTGAGCTTATTTGAAACAGTAAGGTGTGCTCCATTTCCTCATCAATCTTGGGCATTAATTCTTGATTAATCATGGCTATTCTACTCTTTCCAGTTTAAATGTCATCCTTTCTGAGAGAGAAAACAGAAGGAAAACTGATTTTGAGCCAATATGACTTCTTTTTTTTTTTTTTTTTTTTTTTTTTTTTTTTTTTGTCTACATTGGGATGGATTTGAAGGACTCTCATCACAGCTCCCTGTCTACCCCGATACTGAAAGTTTTGTTACTTAAGATTCATTCCTGGAGATCTTGATGGTTTCTTTGCTCTTCAAGAGATTTTTAAAATTCCAAGTCCAAATATCCTTGGAGTGGGGAGGGCTATCTCACACTGTTCTCAGTGTGTACCTTAGGGGAAATGAATTGGTGTTATTAATAACGATGATGATGTTGATAGTTTTAAAATTATTGAAGTGCTTTGCATATATGATCTCATTTTATCCACATAAAAATCTAGGATGTAGGTTTGATTATTATTCCCATTTTACAGATAAGGAAATGGAGCGACTTCCTAAAAGTAAGGAGCTGTAGGAATAAGACCTGTGGTAGGTGCTAGGGGGATGTTGTAAGAGTCATTGAAAGGGAGATGGGAAAAACTCCTCCCACTTCTCAAATTTTGCCATCCCATGCAGGGCAAGTATTAACTCTGCTAGTAGTGTAGCTTATAGGAAAAAAAAATTCCTCTTTCATTTTTTTTTTTTTTTTTTTTTTTTTTTTTGTGGCTTGATCATGGGGGTGGAAAACTTTAAATGGAATGAATGGCATAATGGATAGAAAACTAGCTTTGAAGATTTGGTTATGAGTCCCATTTCAGACACATGCTGGCCATGCGACCCCTGGGCAAATCAACTTGTAAATGATAATTTAATTAATAATTTAAATTATAATTGGCAGAGGAGGCAGTGACGTGCATTAATTGGGAGAGTTTCTCCATTTAGGAGTTCCCTGTAGCAATGACATCATAGATTCCAATATCAACATTAGAAGGAACCATAGAGATCACCTGGTCCAACCTGCTAATTTTACAGATGAAGAAACTGAGGTCCATTGACAAGAAATAACTTGCTATCGGTGGTAAAAAAGCAGAACCATGTCCTGGATGTGGATTCTGGCCTCCCAAATCTTTTTTTTTTTTTTTTAAACTTTTACCTCCCATCTTAAGCTCAATAATGTGTATTGGTTCCTTGGTTCCAAGGTAGAAGAGTGGTAAGGGCTAGGCGATGGAGGTTAAGTGATGTCAAGGGTCACCCAGCTAGGAAGTATCTGAGGCCAGACTTGAATCCAGGTCTGGCTCTCAATACACTGAGCCACCTGGCTGTCCCCACTCCCAAATCTCTGTCTGGACCAAAAGACCCTTTCCGCATTTTGGCTGTTTCTCGTCTCCAGGTTGCCGACACGGGACTCCATTTCCGAGCTCCGTTTGCCTCTTCGTTGGGTTGTTTTTCTAGGGCTGCTCCTGGCTAGTGCTCCAGAGGAGTCTCAAAAGGCTGGGTTCCACATGCCAACATGTTATCACTAGGGAGCTTGTGAGTGCTGGCTCCTGGCACCCAGTGCCGGTTTAGAAGAGCGAGTATTAAAACAGATGTTTGGGTTTTTCCTCAGCCACACATGTCTAGAATTACATGGATTCTGCAAGCAGATAGCAGAAGGGAATAAAAGGGAAGTCTGAATTTGGACTAAGCTTCTGGACCAGGTCCTGCCCCCACTTTGAAAGCCGGCAGCCTTGAGAAATGGCAAGAGCCAAGCCTGGCAGGGAAGCTGCTGCCCAATGATGCTGGGGCCTTTGAAAATGATTACATAGATCAGATTTACAGGTGGCTTTTTTTTAAGTGTGGAAAATATTTGTGATTTGGTCATTGAAACAGAGCCGAGTTTATAGTATCAGCCACTAATGTGGGGAAAATGAAATCCAATCGTCCCGGGAATTCACGATGGAGAGTTTTGCTAAGTGTAGTCTCTCCAAATACTCCTGGCTAACCCTTATACCACAGGGCAGATGTGGGGCCCCAGCCACTGGTTATTATTCCATGGTGGTAGACTGAGGCAGGGGGTGGTGACAGATCCAAGTTCCAGCAATGAAGAAGGTTTTTCAGGACTTAAAAAAACTAACCCTTACCTTCTGTCTGAATCAATACTAAGAATCAGAAGGGAGGTAAGGGCTGGGCAGTGGGAATTAAATAACTCACCCAGCTAGGAAGTATTTGAGGCCAGATTTGAACCCAAGTCCTCCCAACTCCAGGCTGGGTGCTCTATCCACTGAGCTGCCCAGCTGTCCCCATTCTTCAGCACTTTCTTCTTCTTCTTCTTCTTCTTCTTCTTCTTCTTCTTCTTCTTCTTCTTCTTCTTCTTCTTCTTCTTCTTCTTCTTCTTCTTCTTCTTCTTCTTCT
>NC_058131.1:52977619-52997294 GCF_016433145.1 Gracilinanus agilis
GATCTGAATAGGCACTTTTCATATGAAAAAATCAGAGCTATCTAGAGACATATGAAAAAATGTTCTAAAATGCTTTTGATTAAAGAAATCAAAATTAAAACAACAGTAAATTACTGTCTCACACCTATGAGATTGACCAATATGACAGAAAAGAAAAATGATAAACGTTGGAGGGGATGTGGAAAAATTGGGGCACTACACAATGAACCATTGTTACACACTAATCTGGTCCAACCATTCTGGAGAACAATTTGTAATTATGCCCAAAGGACTCTAAAACTGTGCACACCCTTTGACTCAGCTATGCTATCCCAAAGAGATAAAAAAGGAGATAACTATTTGTACAAAAATACGTACAGCAGTTATTTCTTTGTTGCAAATAATTAGAAATTAAGGGGATGTTGGTTGAACAAGTTGCAGTATATAAATGTAATGGAATACTATTATAATATAAAAAATGATGAGCAGGATGATTTCAGAAAAACCTGGAAAGACTTAAATGAAATGATGCAAAATGAGGTGAACAGAACCAGAATAACACTGTATGTAATAATAGCAACACTGTCTTATGAACAAAGGGTGAATCACCTAGCTATTAGCAGATACAGTGATCCAAGACAATCCTAAAGACACATGATGAAAAGCGCCATCTGTCCTAAACAGTGAAATGAAGGTGTCTGAATACAGAAAAAGACATACTATATTTAACTTTCTTTCCCCTTGATTTTTGCTCTACATCTCTTCCACAAAATGAATAATATGGATTTTTTACATGACTGCACATGCAAAATCTATATTAGATTCCTTATTGTCTTGTAGAAGGAAGAAGAATAGGAATGTAGGAGAGGAGAGAATTTGAAATTAAAAATTAAAAAGAATACTAAAATTGATTTACATATATTTGAGGAAAAAATAAAATATTGTTTTTAAAAAGTAATCCCAGAGACACCTGTACTGCTTTTTCCTTCTAAACTAGCAGATATAAATAAAAAATATCATGCATTATTGTAGGAATGATTGTTGAAAAGAGAAGAAAGTCAATACAAATCAATTTTATTTAGATTGCATTATTTCTATTATGTTCGGGGCACTATGCTAACTGATAAGGATCATAAAAAGCAAGATTCCTGAATTTAAACAACCTATATTCAGAACATCTAAAATTGTCTTCATATCATTGAGATTAAAAGTCCCCTGGAGATGTCAAGAAAATATTTCATTTCTACTTTCTGCTGAGTTGTCTATACCTGATCTCTCAGGAAATCTCTCCCACCCCAAGTTTAGTAAGTTTTCCTTCAATTGAAATCTATGCAATACAATTCCTTTTGATTTTACTACAGCCTCCTCATCAAATTGTCAAGTTTGGCAATGCTGCATAACCACAAATAGAGTTAGTTGGTAACTGAAACATTTTTAAAATTGCAATTATACCAACAGACATGAATGTTGATTCAGCTATATTACCCTACCTTGCTGTGTCCCAATTCTTACATGAGAAACCATTTCCTCTCACACAACTACTCAAAAATATTTAATTCTCCATGGATCAGATCAACCAACATAGTACCAACCACAGCCAAATCCAGAAGTATGTTCTCATAGTATAGAAAAAAAGGTTTCGATCCAGAAAAGTAGTTTGTTACTGGATATTTTTATAAATCAAACTGTGACAAGTTTGTTCTTTCATTTGTTTGTTAAAAATGGTAACAGAACTTGACAATATCTGGTGGCACTAGTACTACTCATTCATTTTAAGCTACCTAAGTCTCTCAGGCTGTCTGTCAGCCTACATGTTGACAAGCTCTTATTTTTTACATAGAGTTCAGCTAAAACTAATCAATGAACCTCAATAATTTAAAAAAAAAACATCATATGTAACTACTTTATGTCAGTATACATTTGTGAAAAGTTATTTCAAAATATTTTGGAATTTTCCACTTATTCTATATTATTTCAAGTAGAAATTTGAATCAGAGAAACTATTTAAAATTGAATTCTCTGAATGAATGAATTGCTTTAAAAAGAGTAAAGGTCTTTCAAATGTCATGATTTCTTCACTTTCAGAAGTAGTTTTGATATACTCTAGATTATAATTGTTGGCTAAAGATACTATCACCAAGGCTTTATAATTCTTTGACCCACAGGATGTCATACAAAATGTTTCATAAATACACATGCATAGGTGCCACACCCACACACATACAAAAACAAAGAAATTGAATTGATTTGTAGCATCCAGTCATTGATATATGAGTTATTATAATGTCGATTGCATTGTCTCATGCATACAGTTTTTTGATGTTAGAATAGTGCAATATCTTATACACTTCAATGTCTTGACACTCATCAAAAGCCCTTGATGCATTTCTATAATAATTTTATTAATTTCACTACCATATTATTACCACATACCATACTATTAATTTCACTACCATAGCCATTCTACAGGCATTGAAATGACTCCAAAGGAACCTAACCGTGGTGTTAATTGCTTTATCTCAGACATAGACATTGCATTAACATCCAGGAACCTATTTCTGTGATACCAGTTATATGGTATAAAAAGACAATCACAAACAAAGTTAGGTAAAACAGAGTGTAAAGAACACTTTATAGGTCAGCACTGAGACAAAAATCACATGAAATAAATAAATAACAGAATATATCTCTCTTATAGCTACTGGAATTAAAAAAATTATTAAATTTAATTTATTTGTGAAATTGTGGAGCTACACATTTTTATTATTGTATATACTAATAGTTTTCTAAAGTAAATTTATTTATGATTTTCATGTGATTTTCTAATAAAAATAATGAAATGCTATATATGCTACAATTGCTTATGACTTAAAAAGTTTATATAAATATAGATATGCATATGTAGATATACACATTTATTTCCCTATAAAAGTTAAATGTAATGCTGAAAATCAATTAAATTTTTTTAAATTAATATATTCTATCTATATTAAAGTATAAATGGCACTGCCTATATCTAGATCACCTGCTATTTTAGAATATATGAGAAGATAAATTAGATGAGTCATTATTCTCAAGGCACAATGGTAAAAATAGACGTGAGTGAAGCATGTAGATGTCATTTTTATTACTTTTAATTGAATTCTTGATGGAAATTGGTATAACTGATAATTTTTATATTTATGTGTGACAAAAAATGACTAGTATATAAAAATAAGATAAAGGGTCTTGAATTTTGAGGATGAAGAGTGGAAAAAAGTTTGAGTGAAAGAGACACAGAGATAAATACCAAACACAAGCACACACACACACAGACATGCACATGTAAACATACAGATATACACAGAAAGAGGGGGAAAAAAAGACAGTAACAGAGAGACCAAAGAAAATGAGGATGAAGATTTACTACTTCCCTTATATTCAACAAGAATGATCTTGGGAATTAGAAGTTAGGATTGCCAGAGGAGTACAAATCCATGGTTAATAGCATTCAGTTGCCAACAGTTCCCAAAAGATAGAGGAAAGATAAAGCATACCTCTCATCTCTAGCTGCAATTTTAAGGATTAGATATATCACAAATTCTTTTAGGAGGTATTCCCAGTTCTCTTACTCATAAATTTTGCCCAAACTTAAAAAAACAAATTTATATATTCTTCATGTACCATCTTTCAGGATCATTATATTTAGGGGACTATAAGGTTGAAAGTCAGATATTTGTGCAGAAAAGGAAGAGAGAGCACAAAGTTGGCTATAGCTATTAGTTTTGTCTGCAATTTCATGGGTTATTTGAGAGATGCCAGAATAAACTTTTGGTGATCAAAATGACTTTGGGGTAGAAGAATGAATTCTGGATATTTGAAATGAAAGTAGGTAATGAAATGGAAAATCTTTAACAGAATTTAGTTGTGCAAATAATAGGTTTGCAAAAAAAGAGTTTGTGAGAGAAAAATAATATCTGAGTGAGTCCATGATAGGAATAACAAATTCTAAAAACTATTATTATCTATGTGAATTAATGTAATATGGTATAATGGACAGAGACCTTTGCTTGTAGTGAGGAAAGGCTGGATTCTCATGTAAACTCTAATACCCATTAGTAGTGTGACCCTAGGATAGTGTGCCCTCTGAAAACTCTCTAAGAAGATAATCTGTAAAATAGTTAGCTAACTTCATTCATAGAGATGAAGGGCTCTTAAACTTTTTGTATCATGTATTTCTTTGGTGATCCAATGAAGTCTATGGACGCTTCAGAATAATGCTTTTACATGTGTAAAATAAAGTACATGTGATTAGAAAGAAATATTTTATTAGTTATATACAACTGTATTAGTGATGTAACTAATTTGTTATATAATATATATATTATATATGTTGCTCTCTATATATAAATATATATGTATATATATTATGAAAATATTTAAATCAAATTTATGGACACCAAGTTATCCCTGAGAAGGATAGATGGAGTATTTTTTGTGCAAGGAATTGTGTTAAGTGTTAAGGATAAAGATATAAGTACAAAATTGTTATTTATAATGAATTACAATCTAATTGGAGAAGACACTCATGAAAAGGAACTAAGAAAGAGAAGAATGGTACTCTCTTTGGGCCAAGACTCTCATTGAAGAGGTAAAGTATGATGCGTATGGAAAAATCAGTCAGGAAAGAAATGAGAATGGTTATTACCATTAATGAAATGAGGATGCAGTCTAAGGACCAAAACAGGGGAAGGAAGGAAGGGAGAGAGGAAGGAAGGAAGGAAGGAAGGAAGGAAGGAAGGAAGGAAGGAAGGAAGGAAGGAAGGAAGGAGCAAAGGAAGGAAGGAGCAAAGGAAGAAAATTTACTCTAGAGTCAGAGGACCAGGCTCAAACTTTGCACTATGATTTCCAGCAAGTTGCTCAGGTACAGGATGAAAAAGCCAAACTGGAAGTCCTCTGAAAGCTCTAGGCCTGTGATACTATGCTCCAGCCCTGCTGAATTTTCCTTGGCATTGGGAGGAAGAGGAATAGTAAGGCACAAAGTCCAAGCCCAAGGATCCTGAAGGACAGAATGCTGAATATGGTGTCTCTAGGCCTCTGGGACATAGCAGCCACACTGGGCAATAGACAGAAACTTGAAGGAATTCGAAGCCTCTCAATAAAGTTATTCAATAAATAGCTGGGATTGGGTCCCTGGTCTTCCTATTCTTTTTTTCACCACTTAGCACTTGTACCTTCTGAGGAATTGACTGTCTTGGTGATTGTCAACTTCCCCTTTCAAAGCATACAAATGTCAATCAAATACCTAAAGTGTGAGGCAAGCAGATTGGCTGCCAGCATTGACAATGAAGCCTCGTCTCATTCTCAGCAGATGGCAAAAGACTCATTATCTCAGCAGTCCGTGATCTCAAGGGCACAGACCATAGGCTGAGCCTCCAGTTCTAAAGTATGGATTTGCTTTTGCAACTTGGATCTTTGGCCAAGGCCTAGCCCAGTATTTCCACTAGCACTTCATTAGTCGGTGCCCCAGCCCATCCCCAGTCTTTACTGGCTCTGGACAATCGCTTCTGAAAACTCATTTTGCAGCTGGGTGGATCCAAGCTTGGAGGACTCAGGTGCCATGTTGACAAGTGCAAACCATGATCCATTGACCAGGTTTCATGTGTTCATGGGATGAGTGACAACCCAGGCCCATTTCTAACTCATATCCTATCCTGTGATTTTCTCCCACTTCAGAAGGTGAGACTTCCCTTTGTTCTTTGCTGTCCTTTTGGTAGAGATAAGTCTCTAGGACGAGGAAGCTGGCATTCTTTCTCTATCTCTGCCTCTATCACTATCTCTCTTCATTCTCTGTCTCCCTCTCTCTCTCTTTTTCTCTGCCTCTGTCTCTATCCCTCTCTCTGTTTCTCTCTCTGTCTGTCCCTGTCCTTCTGTCTCTGCCTCTCTGGCTCTGGCTCTGTCTGTCTCTCTTTCTCTCCCCGCCCCTTTCCTTTCCCATCATGCCCCTTAGAGAGGATGGCTTTTTCTGGGAAACCAAGCAAGTTCCTATAGTCAAACCATGAATGGCATAACCATGACAAGACGTATCCTCCGATTACACTGATGCTTCCTAAACCCTAGGACTGATAGCTCCAAAAGACCCATTGCTAGGACAGAGAACATAGAACCAGGAGTCAAACTCGAGTTCTAATCAAAGGTCAAATCCTCACTGGCACAGAGAGCACTTGAATGTGTAGCTAGTACACGTCTTTATGGGACAGAATCTAGCCTTGGTTAAGAAACTACTGTGGAACCACAACATTACAGCCAGAAGGGACTACAGAGATCATAATTTTAAAAAGGAAGAAACCGAGGCCCAATAGTTTGTGTCTTACCTGAGGAGACACAGGTAGTAGAAGTCAGAAATAGTATTTGAACCCAGAGTCATTTGTGCCAAATCAGTACTCTTCACTACAAATATTTCATACAAGGAGGAGCACACAATGCCCTTGCCCTGAAAGCTGGACAGGGAAAATATGATTATCCCCATTTTATAGGGGAACAAACTGAGATTTGGAAAGATCTGGGTCACAGATCAGTGGAGATTCAAGCCCAAGTCTCACCTGATACTAGTCCTTGTATTAACTCTCCACTCCACCATCTACCAGAGTTGGGTCAGTGTTAGTAGCCCCAACAACAAGCACATTTCATCTTGTAGCTACCCTTGTCAATGGCTTCTTTTCCTCTGGTTTTTCCATTATTCTTCTTAATCTGCCCCAATGAAAATATCTGACCATAAAATTTAGGACCAAAAGAAACTCTAGAGAACCTCATTCCACACCATTTGCCCCAACTCATTTTATGAGAAGAAAATTGAGGTCCAAGGATAAGTGACTTGCCTACAGTCATACAGCAAAAGAGTGAGGAATTCATGAGATCATAGATTTAGAGCTAGGAAAGACCTTAAAGGCCAACTCGTCCAACCCCTCATTTATTTTACAGATGAGAAGTTGAGACAACTAGTCCTTAGTAAGTGTCAGAAGTACTCCTCAAACCCACATATTCCTGAAGTGTTCAAGTCCCCTACACCATACTGTCATTCTCTGGCATTAACTTAGAGAACTTCCTGACTTGTAATTATCAACAGTGGTGCCCAGGGCAAAAGAGCATAAAATTTGCCATAATATCAACTTTTTAAGACAAATTGGGGTGGGGGGAGATGCCAAAGGCCTCAGGAAAAATTTACCCTCTGGGGAAGAGATGTTGGCACCCCATGAAACTATAGACAGAAAGGCCATCACACTGGCAAGTAAGAAGAAAGGAAGTCAAGAATGAAGGGATTTAACAACTGGATGGGAGAGAATTCACTAAGTGGGAGCTTCTTCTTGTAATTAATTTTTCTTACTAACCAGGTGCCAAGTTCGGAGGGTTCTGCACCTTAAAGGTGTGTAAGCATTGTCTGTCCATAAAGTGATTTCCTCAGGCTCTCTCAGTGAGCAGGTGGCACATGGAGGCTTCAGACCTCAATCTCTCACTCTTATCTACCACCTCATACCTCTCAGCTGTGGATCATTAGGAAGCATTGTTGTTTGGATTCTTTGGCTCCCACTGAGGGCTAGAAGGATGAACACAAGTTCTCAGAGCACAATGTTTTCCCGCTTGGTGAAGGTTTCTGTAGCTCTAGTCTACTCACCCTCTCTCCTTGGTGGTAGGAAGTCTGGGACTTGGATGACCTCCTAAAAGAGGTTGCCCAGATCAGTTAACTTGGCAGTAAAATCATGGACAGGAAAAAAATGAAAAGGCAGGATTCAAACTAGTAATAGTGAAGCCATAAAGTATTCAATTCAATCACTAGGGAAATGTCTGCCTTCTACTTGGTATCCCCAAAGCCTGAGGGCCATTTTACCTTATTCTCTTATATTATTTCTCTTTGCTATTTTCTATACCTTTACCTTCTGTCTTAGAATTTATTTTTTTTAAACCCTTACCTTCTGTTTTGGAGTCAATACTGTATATTGGCTCCAAGGCAGAAGAGTGGTAAGGGCTAGGCAATGGGGGTCAAGTGACTTGCCCAGGGTCACACAGCTGGGAAGTGTCTGAGGCTAGATCTGAACCCAGGACCTCCCGTCTCTAGGCCTGGCTCTCAATCCACCGAGCTACCCAGCTGCCCCATGTCTTAAAATTTCAATAGCAGCCCCAAGACAGAAACGTGGTAAGGGCTAGCCAATTGGAGTTAAGTGTGTTGCCCAGGGTCACACAACTAGGAAGTGTCTGAAATCAAATTTGAACACAGGGCCTCCTGACTGCAGGCCTAGTGCTCTATCCACTGAGCCACCTAGCTGCTCCTTCTCTTTAGTATTATTGAAAGCTTTAAGATGTACTAATATTTTGGGGACATCCTGGTCAGTCAAGAAGATCTGGGTTCCTCTATGCCCAAAGGGCATTAAAAGACTGCCTGCTCTTTGATCCAGCCATACCACTGCTGGGTTTATACCCCAAAGAGATAATAAGGAAAGAGACCTGTACAAAAATATTTATAGCTGCACTCTTTGTGGTGACAAAATAAACTGGAAAATGGGATGACCTTTGATTGGGGAATGGCTGAACAAATTGTGGTATCTGTTGGTGATGGAATACTACTGTGCTGAAAGGAATGATGAACTGGAAGAATTCCGTGTGAACTGGAAAGACCTCCAGGAAGTGATGCAGAGCAAAAGAAGCAGAAGCAGGAGAACATTATACATAGAGATGAATTCACTGTGGCACAATCAAATATAGTGGACTTCTCTACTAGCAGCAATGCAATGACCCAGGACAATTCTGAGGGACTTATGAGAAAGATGCTATCCACATCCAAAGAAAGAACCGTGGGAGCAGAAACACAGAAGAAAAACAATTGCTTGACCACATGGTTTGATGGGGCTATGATCAGGGATGTAGACTAAGAGATCACCCTAGTGCAGATACTAATAATATAGAAATGGGTCTTGGATCAATGACACATGTAAAACCCAGTGGAATTGCTCTTTGGCTATAGGAGAGGGGTGGGAGGAGGGGAAGGAAAGAACATGATTCATGTAACTATGGGAAAATATTCTTAATCAATCAATTAATGAATTAATTAATTAGATAAATCTAAAAAAAAAAAGACCTGGATTCCTGTCTTGCCTTGGACATATACTAGCTGAGTAACCTTGGATAAATAATGTAAGTTATCAATGCCCCCACGAGATTCTCTAAGATTTGAAGTTGCAGAGAAGGGGCAGGTCTGTGTTCCCCCATTAGAAGTTTTCTACACCAACAAAATCCCAAGTCTAATCTGAAAATGTTTTTACATTTTACACTTACCATTAGACTATAGACAGTTCCCACTCTCTTTGTTGGGTTTGTTAGAGTCACATCATAAAGGGGATTGTATTTTCCCCAGAGGAACAATGTTATCCTTGGGGCATGACAGCAATGTATCATAGATATGAGGTAGCATAGAGTATGGTGGGAAAAGAGCTGGATTTGGACCTGAGTTAAAATCTCCCTCTGCCATTTATTTCCTCTGTGACCTTGGGCAAATGACCTAGCTTCTCTGAGCCCATTTACTCATCTGTTAAATGTGAGGTTCTAAGGTTCCTCCAAATCTAGATCTCCAGATTGATGATGAATTGGTCTTCTGTGGGTGGTAAGGACCACCAGATACTCCTATTTGCAAATAACATTGTATTGATTGCATCAAGTCCCAGAACAAAACAAAGTCTCTTGGAAGAAATTCATGTTCACTCAAAGCAATTTGGCCTGTCTGTCCCCATACATAAGACTAAATAGATAAAGAAGTCTATTGGGTAATGTCTATTATCAAGATTTCAAAATGTATCGAATGAACAGCCTGTGGGGCTTGCCCAATACTGTGTGTATCTGGGACAGACAAGACAAATGGACAATAAACTTGGGTGGGATCCAGAATTGAAAAGGATTGGGGAACCATTTATTAAGCATCCATTGTGTTAAAAGTCTAACAAATATTATTTCATTTGATCTTTATAACAACCCTGGGAAGTAGGTGCTGTAATTAACGTCCCCATTTTGCAGTTGGGGAAACTGAGGCAGATGGAAGTCAAATGACTTCCCCAGGGGTGCACAACTAGAACCTTTATTGACCCCAAGGTTCCCATAAGAGAAAAGATCCAGCTTCTTAATACAAACATTTTACCAGTGTTGTCATCTTGCAGAAATTGCTGGCACACCATTCCCTCTGAAGATTTAAAGATGACCATTCTCCAGAGGACAATGAATTGTTTCATGGTGGGAGTGAGCAGGCTAAAGATTGAGGAAGAAGCACAAGAAGCAAAGCTGTTATCAAAGATTTTATGACAGAAAAAAAGGATGGGCTCATCCCATGAGGAGAATTAGAAATGGCAAGTGAACAGCCAGAGTATCCAATGTCCACAGAAAGCAAGAAAGGTCTCTACTGGAAAACCTCTCTATGGTGAACTTGTAGAAAGATGTAGATGAGAGAATCACAGGATGAATAGGCAAGAATCAGTTGTGATTGATAGAAATCAGTGAGATCACCAATCCATTTAGAGGATTTTTGTGGGGGAAATCTGTTTAGGGAAATCTGAGCTGATATCTTTATAATAGAGTTGGAAGAGGACCCAGGGGTCTAGTTCACCCTATCTATGACTAAACAGAAATACACTTTACATATACAATATCTCTGGCAAGCAACTCTATAGTCTTCAAGACTCCCAAGCTTAAAAGATCCACCATGTTCTAAAACACTTGGGGACATCTCTAACTGCATTTTGCATCCTGGTCCTTTCCTTTCTTTGCCAAAATTCCTTGTTGATTCCCTAAGGTTTTCTAAGTAGATCAGCAAGTCATTAGAAAATAGGGATAGTTTTTGTGTTTGAGACCATTTTATTTGGAAGGAAGTCTTTCCTTAATCAAACTTTCTACTTTCTATTTCCTCCGATAAATTTCCCCATAAAAATATGTTTTCATGTCATTCCACTGATCTTAGAATATCCAAAATACTACATTCTAACCTTGAAATTTTCATTGAGGACTTTGTTAGGATTTGAAAAGGAGAAAGAAATTCAAAACAATTGGGATCTAGAAGAGGTCTTGGAGATCCTGTCATCCAAATTTCTCATTTTACAAAGTAAGAAACTGAGGCCTTGCATCGCTACTAATTTGGTATGTGACCAGTGCAAGGACAGAAAATTTCTTGAATGAGATACTCATTCATCACTTTTATCTTTCCTCTTTTTCACTTCCTACCCCCCTCTTTTGTCCTCTCTTCTTCCTTAGCATCATCAAGAGTAACGTTGGAAGGGCAAATAAGTCAGGAAAAGACATCCTGAAGAGCAAGAACCTTGGTAATAAGAAGAGAGAATAATGCGTGGATGGCAAAGATAAGAGCTTTAAAAAATGGGTTCTATCACCAGATAGAGAGTTAAGGTACTTCTCATTCACTGCACAGTGCTGAGGGGAAATGATTCAATGACAATAAGCAAAGGATTAAGGGAATGACATTATTGGTCATTTTAGAATAAGTGGAGTAGGGAAGCAAGGGTGCAGCTAAATGGCACAGTGGATAGAACACTGGAGCTTGGAACCTGGAAAACTTATCTTCATAGTTCATATCCAGTCTCAGACACTTACTGACTTTGTGGCCCTAGATAAGTCATTTAATTCTGTAATTCTGTCTCAGTATCCTCCCCTGTAAAATGATCTGGGGGTGAAGGGGAAAGTAAAAACAAGAATCATGTAAAAAAAATGATCTGGAAAAGGAAATGGCAAACCATTCACTCCACTATTTTTGCCAAGAAAACCCAAAATGGGGAAACAAAGAGTGGGTCATGGATGAACAACAAAAAGAGAAGTGAGACACAATTAAAAAATAAAACTGTACCACTAATTGATTCTTTTGCACTAGAAAGAAAGGATGCTTTTCCCAAGGGTACCAAATTTACTCTTAACTAAAGTCTCAGAGGACTTAATGTGTGAATCATAATAAATGGAATTTACCCAATCATTCTTTTTTTCCAAGGGCCAGTTTTATCATTCCATTTATCCCATTACATTTGCAGCTGGCTTCGTTACCCTCAATTTGTGCCAATTCCCCAAGAGGGCCATGTTGTCAGTCCCACAAAACAGGAATCAAGCCACTAAGTGAATTAGCCGAATGGGGGTTAATGGCATTAGTAGCACACATTCACCATTCTTTACCATCCACCATTGGGCCACACCCAGATTGGATTTTTGAAATGGGCTTTTTGATGGGAGGTCATTTTCTTGCCTCTGGCTTCCTGTTTACTCTGAACATTGTATTTGTCCCAGAGAGTATCATTGCATGTTTGCAATTAGTTTCAGCCTGTGACTTGTGGTTTTAAACTTAGATGGGAAGAAATTTGAACCAACAACAAAATGTTTCACTTGTATCTTTTAGAAAGGTTAGAAATTTGTTACGCTTCTAGAAAATATGGGAGAATTTTTTGGTAATTTCAATATAACTGACATATCTAAGGTAAGGTACAATAATACTTTACTTCTCTGGATGCCATTAATAGGAAAATTTAATCTATTTGAAACACATTAGAGAAACAAGATGGAAGAAAAAAGAGAGAGAGAGATGTCCAAAAATTCCTGCACTAAAGCTTTATTAATAGCCAAGATGATCACTTGGATCCCATTAACTCTTGTTTTAGATACAGTTCTAACCACTGATAAATTCTAGGCAAGTACATTCAATAAAAAAAAAAAATTTCAGGACTCTGCATATCTTCTCAAGGAATACTGAAACATAGGAATGTTTTTTGTTTGTTTGTTTTAAACCACCTTAAATGTGTTCTTGCAAGAAAGAAAAAGGAAAATCCCATTTCCAATTACTTGGAAAATTAAATTGATATGTGCTAGACTTCAGAAGAGACAAATAATAGAGCTCTCCAGATGGCTAGGGCAAGAGGATATTTTGAAGGCTAAGAGAACCATTCAATCCCCCTTTCCATACCCTTCAGTCAGTCATTGGCTAGAACTGTCCCAAGATCCTTAACATAATTCTTTGGCTACCATCTCTAAAATGGGCATAGTCATTCAGACTGGATAATCTCTGAGGTCCTTCCCGGTTCTAACATACCTAACATAACAAGTTAATAGTCACATTTTCTGCCTCTCAGGGGTGAGTGTTAGAGGACTTCCCAAAAAGGCCCAGATTAGTCAGGGTCTTTTCTACTTTTTGAAACCTTGAGCCATAGCAGGGGTCAGCAACGTATGGCTCTCAAGCCAATTGGGCTCTTTCTGCAGGAGCCATAAAGTCCATTTTTTTTCAGGCACTGTTACAGGAGCGGCACTGTGAGCACTGTTCGGCTCTCACGAAATTACATTTTAAAAAATGTGGCGTTTATGGCTCTCACGGCCAAAAAGGTTGCCAATCCCTGAGCCGTAGGAAAGGAAATAAAGCCATGTTAAAAAAAAAAAATTGGATATCCAAAAACTGTTCATTCATCTTTTGAACATAAATATTTTAATTTAACAAATAACTTTCTAATCTTTTTCTGAGCAAATACCTTGATTATTGGGGAGGGGGGAAGAGAATCTCACTAGTTGCAATATTATTACTATTGTCATTCCCTTTAGGGAAGAGAGATTGGCATAAACTCCCTGATTAAATGGCAGGGCTCTAACAAAAGAATCATCCTTAAGCCTAGTTTTTAGGAAATATTTTGAAATATCACATCACACTCTAAGGTCATAGGATTCAATTCAGTTGAGGATGGCACTGGTCTAGACTCTAGCAAAACAAAAACAAAAATAAAGTAAATCTCTACTTCCATGGAGTTTGTATTCTCGTGGGCTACAATACGCGTACTGATAAGTAAATATAAAACACATACACAGTAAATATAAACCTTTGGGGGGGGGAGGGCAGGAATGTAGGGACAGAGAACACTAAGGGAATCAGGGAAAGGCTCCTCTAGGAGTTTGAACTTGAGCAGTGCTTTAAAGGAATCTAGGAATTTAAGAGATGGAAATGAGGAGCGAGAGCATTCCAGACATGGAAAACAGACACTCATGACAAAGTTTTAGAGGTAGGATATGGAGCGAATAGGGAATAGCATGGAGACTGATTGGTCTTCATGCAAGAAATCTAGAACAGGGGCTCTTAACTGAACTATTTTCTAAAGCATTTTGATAAGTATTTCAATATAATTGCTTTATTTTGTCATCCTCGGTATTTTATTTTTATGCCTTTAAAGACACTAGGCAGCTAGGTGACACAGTGGATAGAGTGTCTGACCTGAAATCAAGAAGACTTCTCTTCCTGAGTTCAGATCTAACTTCCTACACTTCCTAGCTGTGTGATCCTGAGCAAGTCATTTTGCCTTGTTGGCCTCAGTTTCCTCATCTGTAAAATGAGCTGGAGAAGGAAATGGAAAACTACTTCAGTATGTTTGCCAAGAAAACCCCAAATGGGGTCATAAAGACTCAGACATGAGTAAAAACAATTGAGGTTAAAAATGTTATTCCAAGAATGATGAGTATGCTTCACCAGACTCCCCAAGGGTCCTGTAATACACAAAAAAGTTAATAACTTCTACTCTAAAAAAAATAGGTTAGAGGCAGATTGTGAGAGGCTTTAAATGTTAAATATTTTATCCTGGAAGCCAAAGGGACCCAACGGATTTTGATCTGGGGAGTGACACTACTTGGGTCTGTGATTCACAAATATCAGTGTTCAGAGGGAATTCCTGCTCAAGAAGTCATTGAACTAAAAGGGCTCTAAGGTCTCTTCTAGCTCTGACAATCTGTGTCTCTAAGTTTTAGTGTAGAAAATGTTTTACTCTATTGCCTAAAAAGTAGCAGCATCCCTGAGTTCCCCTTACATCCTTCATCATCTCTTGAGGCAGAGATGGTCCCAACTGTTTAGAAAAATGTCTCCTTGCATTATCAGCTGCTACATCTCTGGCTAGTGTCCCACCAGCCCTTTGCTGGGAGATCACCATGAGTCACTGAGGCTATTTATAGCACTATAGCAGAGCCTCCCTCCTCTCGCTGTATGGAGGCTGGGCTTCCATGACATTTCTCTGTCTCTGACATCATTATATTTATTCTGAAAGGAAGTCTCTATCTCCAGCTTGGCCTTTGCCTACAACCTGAGGCCTTCAATCAAGTCAGCCCAGCACATGGCACCGTATATCCAGACACTTCAATTCCTCAGCCAGATGTTGGGCCGCCATGTTCCTCTCTTCATCTGGTCCTTTGGCACCTGGTAGGCACAGCTGTGGAGGCTCCAACAAGTGAAGAAAAGAAGAGAGCTTGGCAAGACCCAGACTCCGACGACTTTAATTTAAAGAAAGAAACGGCCAGAGTTCCCTTCTGTTTCTGAGCAGCTCCAGGCTCCCAGAACTAGAGGAAAGTGGTGACATCCTTCCATTCACTCCTCAGGTCCCATCCTGTGGCCTTTACCCAGCTCTCATGCAACTGTGAGCCATACGAGAAGAGACATCTTTCTGGCCCGTGGCCCACTCTTTGTAACAGAGGCCAAAAGCCCTTAGCAACTGCTGGGGATGAGGAGAGGGCATGTGGTACATGTGACTGAAAGAACATCAGACTGGAATTCAAGAGATCTGGGCTCTGAGCCCAACTCAGCTGTTAGTTGATTGTGTGACTGAGAGCAAGTCATTTAATCTCGAACAGCCTTATCTGTAAAAAGAAAAATAGTATGGCATCAATCAATCAAGTATTTATTAAGAACTTTCTGTGACAGTCAGTAGATATTTATTAAGTACCTACTGTGTGCCAAGCACTATACCAAGCTCTTAAGATACAAGTAAAGGGAGCAGTTAGGTGGCTCAATGGATTGAGAGATGAGAGGTCCTGAGTTCTAATCTGCCTTCAGACACTTCCTAGCTGTGTGACCCTGGGCAAGTCTCTTAACCCCCATTGGTCAGCCCTTACCCCTCTTCTGCCTTAGAACCGATACACAGTATTGATTCTAAGAAAGAAGGTAAGAGTTTGAAAAAAATATATATATGTAAGTACAAAGAACAAAACAATCTCTACTTGCAATGAGCTTAGATTCTAATGAAGAAGACAATCTGTTCAATCAAAATCCAAAGTGAATCAATGCAAATAGATTCTGAGTTGTTAAAAAATAAGTTTGAGAGGGGGCATTGGCAGTTGGGGGAATCTAGAAAAGCTTGAAACAAAGGAGGATGGTTGGATTGCATCTTGGAGAAGAATCTATGAGACGGAAGGAAGGAGATAATAATGCATTTCAGGCAAGAACATGGGGTGCCATGTTGGAGGGATAGAGAGAAGACCAGCATGCAGAATACAGGAGGGAGAGGGAAGTCAAATGAGCCTTAAAAAAATAGATTGGGGCCAGGTAGGGAAAGGCTTTAAAAGCTAAACAGAGGAGTTCATATTTTATGCCAGAGGAATAGCCTTGGAGTCAAGAAGACCCTGGATGCCTGACCTCCTTAAGCTTCAGTTTCCTTATCAGCAAACTAAGAAGGATACTTGGATGTGCCCTGTGTGTGTGTGTGTGTGTGTGTATGTGTGAGACACATACCTTCCAGGACTCTTTTGAGGAACAACTGAAATAAGGTAACTAAAAGGCTATATAAGCATCAATATATGAGGCAAGCACGGGGATCGAAGAGGACTTTCAAGTCTAAAAAAATAAACATATTCAAGTCCGACTCTAGAAAAAGAAATGCCTAGCATTGGCCACCTCCTAGTTGTGTGACCCTGGGCAAGTCACTTAATCCCAATTATCTAACCTTTGTCACTCTTCTGCCTTAGAATTGATATTAAGACAGAAGGTAAAGGTTTAAAAGAAAAGGGAAAAAAGGAAATGAATTGATGAAATGATCTCTAAGATTCTCAGGCAACTCTCTGGAAAGAGTGCTGAACTTAGAAGCAAGAGAGATCTGGGTTCAATTCCCATTTCAAATACTTACTGGCTATGTGACTATGTGACTATGGGCATCTAACCTCCCCCAGACTTACTTTCCTCATCCATGAAATTGAAATAATAATGTTATCTCTGTGTATGTGTGTGTGTGTGTGTGTGTGCTTGCGTGTATGATATCTACTTCCAAAGATTATGGTGAGTCAATGGAAATACAAATACCCATTATTATTATTATCAGTGATGAAAGGAAAACATGGATGAGGCAGAGAGAGGACCAGCTTTAGAATTAGGAAGACTTGGGTTCAAATTCTGCCTCAGGCATCAATTAGTCTTTCCACCATGGGCAAGTTCCTTAAACTCACAGGGAACTGAGGCAACTCTCTACCACTCAAAGCTACAAACATGGCTGAATTACACATCTACACCAGAGAAATGAGTTTCCTTCTAGGAAAGTGGATGACATCACAGATCCAGAACCAAATGAAAAGAAGAGAGAGACAGAGACAGAGACAGAGAGAGAAGAGCTGGACAAGATGGCTTCCCTAGTCCCTTCCAATGCCAAGTCTGATTCTACAGAAAGTCACAAAATCCATCAGTAGTGAAATGGGAAAAGGCTGCTTAAGGACTCTGGGCAGCTAGCCTTTTCCCATTACAGAAATCAAACAGAAGCGCCCCCTGGAGGTTAAGATGGGGATTGGCATTACGTGTCTTGGCGCAGGGTAGAAGCCACAGGGCTTGGGCAAGAGTCCCAGGCAGAGCTGTGCCTAGGTTTTTGAGCCTTTGACTGAACTGGACTCCTTAGCCCACCTCTTCCTCCACTCAGTTCCAGATGCCAATTAAAGCTATAATTCCTAGTCCTACCCCTACTCCCCAGTGCCTGTGTGGAAGCTCCCACTTACCATATCTTCTGCTTGGCCCTATCTCCAAAGATCTGCAACCATACAACCATGGAATGGGGAAAACTGGAAGGGATTGTAGTGATTATTTCATCCAATTCTTATTTTATGAAGAAAAAAGCTAAAACCCAGAGAGGTTAAGGGTCTTGTCCCAAGTCACACAGCCATTTGGTGGCAGAGCCAACAGTTGACCAGTCTTCTATTGGCTTTTGATTTTCATTTGACCAGTGGTCTGCCCCTCCTACCCCTCAAACGTCTCCTCACCCCTTTCCTGTTCTTCCTCCCTACCCCACCCCCGCCAACTGCCTTTGCATGATTTCAGCTTTATAGTGTAAAATGCTGCCAAAATTGCAGCTCCTTATTATGGATCCCAGGTCCTGGAAGAGCTAATGAGCCAACAGAGGGTATTGGTAATTGCCACAAAGGGCAAGGATGTTTTCAGAGTTATTCAGCCAGTATTGTAGCACCATTACCCAGAAAGCAGTTAAAGGGTCATTTACCAGAAAGTTTGACCCAAGGAGTCTCTAGCTAATGCTGTTCATACCCCCCTTGAACCCACATCCTTGGAAGGTTTGCAGACTTTCAGCTGGCTCAGTGGTCAGCATGTTAGCACAAAGATCTGAGTGGTCAGGGAGCTAGTGCTCAAGAATGCTCAGCTTTGTGAGCCCCATCGCCCTCCCCAGGGTCAGCTGCAACTCAGCTCTGCTCTTGCCCTTGTGGGCAGTTACCCAGAAGTGACCAGGAGACTCGGAGGCGTTTGCTCCTTCAAGCTAGAGGGGTTCTTGGTTCATGAATGATCTCGATTTGCACATTAATATAATATCATCAGAGCTATCTGGCACCAGGGGTAAACCTGGAAGTAACATAGGAAAGTTCTGTCTTCTCCTATTTCCATTATTCTTGGAAGGAACTAGGGTGTGAAAGGCGGAGTTTGGAACTGCCATCCCCATGAGCTCTCCATGCAGATTTCTGGCTAAACTGCCAAATTTAGCAGCCGAGAGCATTAGAAAAGAATTTTTATTCAATCTCTCTGTTTCTCTCTCCCTCCTTCTCTCTCTTTCTCTCTCTCTCTCTCTGTCTCTCCACCTCTCCTCTTTATCTTTCTCTTCTCTCTCCTCTTTCTCTCCTCTCTCTTTTTCTCCCTTTGTTCACTCTCTGTCTGTCTCTCTATCCTTCCTCTCTATCTCTCTCTTTTGTCTCTCCTCTTTCTAGCACTCTCTTTTCTGTCTCTCCTCTACTTTCTCTCCCTCTAGGTCTCTGCCTCTCTCTCCATTTTCCTTCTCAATCACTTTTTTCTCTCCTCTCTCTGTCTCTCATTTCTGTTTCTCCTTCCCTCCCTTTTCTCCCTCCCTGTCTCTCCATCCTTTCTCTCTCTGTCTCTCTCTGTCTCTTTCTCTCCCTTTGCTCACTCTGTCTCTCTATGCTTTCTCTCTATCTCTCTTTTTGTCTTTCCTCTCTCTATTGCTCTCTTTTCTGTCTCTCCTTCTCAACTTTCCCTCTAGGTCTCTGCCTCTCTCTCCATCTTCCTTCTCAATCTCTTTTTTCTCTCCTCTCTCTGTCTCTCTCATTTCTGTTTCCTCTTCCCTCCCTTTTCTCTCTCCCTGTCTCTCCATCCTTTCTCTTTCTGTCTCTGTCTCTCTGTCTGTCTGTCTGTCTCTCTCTCTCTCTCTTTCTGTCTCTCTCCCTCTCCCTCTCTCTCACTTTTTAGTTCTATCTCCAACTAAATCTAGACCCAACTCAGTTCAATTTACTGTGATTCAACATCAAATCAGCATATCCTCTGTAGGCACTAGGACACTGACTGGGGAGGAAATGACCAAAAAAGATCTGGTTCCTTCTCTCTGTCTTTGCCTCTTTGCCTCTCTGTCTGTCTCTCTCTGTCTCTCTCTGTCTCTCTCTGTCTCTCTCTGTCTCTCTCTCTCTCTCT
>NC_058131.1:53007172-53018312 GCF_016433145.1 Gracilinanus agilis
CCTTCCTTCCTTCCTTCCTTCCTTCCTTCCTTCCTTCCTTCCTTCCTTCCTTCCTTCCTTCTTTTCCTTCCTTCCTTCCTTCTTTTCCTTCCTTCCTTTGTCATGCAGCTAGGACTATAGTGGTGAACCTATGGCACATATGCCAGAAGGGGCACTGAGAGCCCTCTCTGTGGGCATGCCCACTATCACTCCAGCACAGAGTTTGCCAGAGTTTGTTACTAGAAAGCCAGTGGGATGCAAGGCCAGGCTGCTCCCCTCCCCCTCTAGATGCACACCTGAGGACATCACCTACTCCTCTAAAAGGTTCACCATCACTGAGCTAAGAAGTATCTGAGGTGGATTTGAACCCAAGACTTTCTATCTCTAGGCCTGTCTCTCAATCCACTGAGCCACCTAGCTACTCCCCCCCCCCCCCAATACTCTGTCTATCAACATGTTTTGTTGATGGGGAAGATGCTTCAGGAGGAACTGAGCTATTATCAATTAACTCAGATCTAATTCTCATGAACCTATAAAAACATTTTTCAAGCTCTGTATTTTGTCTCTAATATTCAATATGACACCTGTTTGTTGGAACTCATAGTCACTTTTGAAACTAGCCTCAATTTCAAAGGTTCATGGCATCCCTTAAATATCTTAGTTTCTGTCACAACCCACTGTGGGTCATTTATCTATGAATTACCTCTCAAACTTCTGAACCTATCAGATCACAGTGGCTGAAGACTGGTTCTAACAAAAGTCCTGGAAACATTGATTTAATTCAACCAATCAAGGCTTATTTCCCTCTGAATCTTAGGCCCCATCAAAACCTTCAGGAAAAATGGTGATACTTCTTGACGTAGTCTCTGGTTTCATGCGGGTAAGAAGAATGAGAGATTGGGGTGGAACTAGAATTATAACCAGTATGGAATAAATGAGGCTCTGCCCCAGACATCTACATACTGAGGTTCTAGGTCAGTGATTCCCAAAGTGGGCGCCACTGCCCCCATGGTGGGTGCTGTAGTGATCCAGGGAAGCAGTGATGGCCACAGGTGCATTTGGGGGTGGTAAATAACTGTAAGGGGGCGGTGATAATATGTGACAGGGGGTGCTAAGTAATATTTTTTCTGGAAAGGAGGCGGTAGGGCAAAAAAGTTTGGGAACCACTGTTCTAGGTAGTAATGTTATCATCCCAGTGGAGAAATATGCTTGCCTCCTGGTTGACCATGCTTCATCCAGGTGGCGACTACCAAAGTCATGCCTCACTTCTTAGCCCTCTATTGGCCTTTGATGATTTATACTATACATGACCCCGAGGCCATCTCCCCAGGCCATCATCCCAGGGTGCTGCCACATTGGTACCCAGTTCATAAAGCCTGCCCCAACTACCACAGGGGCAAGATTTTGATACATCTTTTTTCTCTCTCTCCCCTTGCCAAGTCTCTGACTGCACTCACGGTCTGACTGCTTTCTGGCCACCAGCACTACTCCTCGTCTCCTGAACTGTCTCTACTCTAAGCGAAGACATTCCTAGCCATGTTTTCGGGTGGGGAGGGGTGCTTTTAAGATGATAAGACATCTACGAATGTCTGGAATGCACAAGCCCTTATGATAACAGTTGGAAAAACTTCCACCTGATTTATTTTCCCTGTAACTGAGGGGATTTCAGGGGATTGCAATCAGCAGGGAGTGAGATGGCGTTTTTGCTGAGCCTCCTTTCTAGCCACAACCACAGTTTACAGCTGCTAAACCTCAGGCTCCAGGGAGGACAGTAAAGGGACTAGCTTTCCTCTGTGCGTCACGCGGAGCCCTCTAGCCCTTGTAAACACAGCATCTCTCAGGAACAAGGGGGTCTTACTTTGATGCTCAAATCATGAGAAAGCAGGAAGGCATGTGCTGAAAAGTCCTTGAAGTGGTACCCAAGCAACACCCCCTCCTGGCGTCAAGGGCAATGTGGGAGGAGGACTGACTGCATGACTAGGATGGACCCATTAGGATAATGTGGCTAGTTGACTAAGATGTTTGTCTTCTGGATGCAAGGGTATGATCATCTCTTGTTTAACAGCTAGCAGGGTAACATTTGCAGGCATGGCATGGGGGCTGGGATGGGTTAAAGCAAGAAAGCACCCTGATGAGGCTGAGGTTGAAGAATCACAAGCTCTCAGCACGGAAAGGAATCTCAGAGGTCATCTAGTCCAATCCAGATGTGACCAGAAATCAAGTCATGTTCCCGAGCATTTATTTCTATCAAACGGGGGAGACAACATGCAAACAATTCTGTAGAAACAAGATATGTAACACACACACACACACATAATAAATTAGAGATATCATAGAGAGAAGGCTTTAGAATTCAGGGGGAATTAGGAAATGGTTCTTGCAGAAGGTGGGATTTTAGCCAAAACTTGAAGGACATCACAGAAGTCAGGGAGGCAGAGATGAGAAGAGAAAGAATTCCAGGGGACAGCCAGGGAAAATGTTAGGAGATGGCGTCATGTGGGAAGAGGAGCAAGAAGGCCAATGTTACTGGATAGCTGAGTATGTGAAAGGGAGGAAGATATACAAGAAGGCTAGAAAGAAAAGAAAGGGTCCGCGTTATGAAGGTTTATTTTTAATTTGAAAAATTTTATTTAATTAATTGATTTAGAATACTTTTCCATGGTTCCATGATTCATGTTGTTTCCTTCCTCTCTTCCCACCTCCTCCCATATCCAATGAGCCATTCCACTGGATTTTACTTGTGTCATTGATATGAAGGGATTTTAAAATCCAAAGAGGATTTTATATTTGATCTTGGATGGGATAGGGAGCCATTGGGGACTACTGAATGGGAAGGGGAGGGGTACGACATGGTCAGACTCACAATTTAGGAAGACTAATTTGACAACTGAGTGAAGGATGGTTTGGCGTGGGGACAGATGAAGTAGAGAGTCCAACCAGAAGGCTCCTTCAATTGTAGGTACCTGCTTCATCTCTCCCCATGACAAACCATCCTTCACTCAATTGTCAAATTAATCTCACACCTGTACAATTCAAGTAGCCTTCTGGTTGAACTCTCTACTTCTCTCCCTATGCCAAACCATGCTCCACCATATTGCACCCCTTCCCTTCCTATTCAGTAGAGTCTTATGCTTGCATCAAAGAGTGCCAAAGATCAGGAGGGGGTGTATATTAGAGATGTTGGTCAGTAAGAATTGACTGGACTTGATAAATGATTGGAAATGGGGTGGGGTGAGCAAGAGTGAGAAAAAGAGGAGGATGACACCTAGGCTATAGGCCTGGGTGACTTGATGATAGCAGTACCCTCAATAGTAAAAGGAAAGTTAGAAGGAGAGAAGAACATGGTGGGGAGCAGGGTACAGGGGAAAAGAATGAGATCCGTTTGGGACATGTGGAATATTAGATGTCTATATTGCATTCCAGATGTCCAATAGGAAGTCGGAGATGAGAGACTACAGGAGGTACGGTAGGGCTGGATAAAGAGATAGAAGAAATAGCTGCAGAGAGATGATCATTGAATCTGTGGGAGCTGATGTGATTAAAAAGCAAAAAAGTAGAGAAGAGGGTCTGGGAAAGAGCCCTGGCAGGCGACACATAGACACTGAGCATGTGAAAATTCAGAAAAAAAAATTGGAGTGGTCAGTTAAGAAAGAGGAGACTCAGGAGAGGGGAGGGTTGTGAAAAACTAGAGAAGAGAGTGTTGAGAAGAGAGTGATTGGTAGTGTCAAAAGCTGAAAAAGGAGGATGAGCACTGAGAAGTGGGGGTTCAACCATCTGAGAGGCTTCTCTTTCTGTGTGACCTTGGGCAAATCACTTCACCCTGTATGCCTTAATTTCCCCATGTGTAAAATGAACTGGAGAGGGAAATGGCAAACCATTCTAGCATCTTTACCAAGAAAACCCCAAATGGGTTCAAGAAGAATTGGTTCAAGACCCCAAATGGGTTCAAGAGTTGGACACAACTGAAAAATGCCTGAACAACAACAACAAAATCATTATTATATCAGTAAGAATGAGTTGGAGAGAGGAGGCTAAGATTGAGGACATTGACTGAAATATTAACATCGGTAAAATGTTTAACACCCCACTGATTGAGCCAAATGCCAATTTGGTAGTGCAGATCCATAAACAAGGCTTTGATTAAATTCTTGATTTTGCACATCCCTTCTCAAAGGCATTGATGCCCAGGGCCATTTGAAAGAGCTGCTAAATTCTAGCTACATGTGGAGCTCGTTTTTGCTCAGTTTCATAAAGCTTAGAGCACATCTGAAATGGTCCTAAGATCTCTGAATGACAGGTTCTATCCAAAAGCAATGTTAACTTAAAAATATAAAAAAAAAACCTTACCTTCTGTTTTAGTATCAATTCTAAGACAGAAGAAAGGCAAAGTCTAAGCAATCCAGATTAAGTGACTTGCTCAAAGTCACATAGCATGGAAGTTTCTGAAGCTAGATTTGAACCCTGGTCCTGACTCTAGGTCTGGTGCAACCTAGCTGCCTCAATAATGCTAATTTAAAGAATTTAGGTCAATTCAAAGGGACTTTTAAAATCAAGTAGAATGTCTCCAAGGCAGCGAGGTAGTTCAGTGCAAGAAGGCTCATCTTCCTGAATTCAAATCTGGCCTTAGACACTTCCAGATATGTGACCCTGGGCAAGTCACTTCCCCCATTTGCCTTAATTTCCTTATCTGTCAAGTGATCTGGGGAAGAAAATGGCAAACCACTCCAGTGTCTTTGTCAAGACCCCAAAGACAATCATAAGGAATTGGACAAGATGGAAAAAACAATGAAACAATTCACCATTTATGCTGTAACTTTGCCTTTGCTCAGAAGTCTCATAGAGATATTGTTAAACTTGCTTTATGCCAGCTTCTTCTGCTGGTGATACTCTTTGCCTACAATCTACTAGTCTCTTTTTTCCATACCACCCATGGATCTGTAACTGCTTGAGTGTTTCATGGATATATTTTTTCAAAGTCCACAGTAAAAATTTAGAATGAATGCCTAAAATGACAAAGCATGCTAAGAAATATTTAGAATGGAATCATATCCACAGAAGCAAAAGAAAAGCAGGGGAAGGGAGGGAAAAGATATGATGGATATTTTACAAAAATACCATCATGGAGCAAACCATAATTAGAGTGGTAGCTCAACTGTGCCTTCTTCACTTTTTGTTGTTGTTGCCGTTTAGTAGTTGTGATGATGGGATTATTCAGTCCCACCAAACATAATTTTCCCCTTTACATAGTGTCTGACTCTTTGTGACTCCATTTGGAGTTTTCTTGGCAAAGAAACTGGTGTGGTTTGTCATCTCCTTCTCCAGCTCATTTGACAGATAAGGAAACTGAGGCAAACAGCATGAAATGACTTGCACAGGGTCACACAGATAGTATCTGTCTGAGACCGGTTTTGTATTCAGGAAGATGTCTTTCTTACTCTATGCCTAGTACTCTATCTAATGCATCAACTAGTTGCACTTGGTACATAGTAAATATTAATAAATGTTTAAAAAATTTTAAATTATTTGTTGTTAGTTACATGGAAATTTCCAGGTATCGCCATCTTTCCTTTCCTTCTCCGTTCTGCACCAGAGAAGGTATTCGTTCATAAAAAAGTATATATAAACTGTGTTTTTCAAACTTCTATTTATCAATTCTTTCTCTGGAGGTAGACATTCACAAGTTACTCTTCAAACATGAATTTTATAACTGTATATAATGTTCTCTTGGTTCTACTCATTTTACTTTTCATAATTCCATGTAGTTTTTCCATTAAAAAAAATTCATCTTCTTGGGAGTAGCAAGGTGGCTCAGTGAATAGAGAGGCAGTGCTAACAATGGGAGGTCCTGGGTTCAAATTTAATTTGAGATACTTCCTAGCTGTGTGACCCTGGGCAAGTCACTTAACCCCCATTGTTTAGCCCTTACCACTCTTCTGCTTTGGAAATAATAAATAGTATTAATCCTAAGATGGAAGGTCATTTTAAAACAATTAATATGCTCATCCTTTTTTTTTTATATTCTGCAGTATAAAAGCTTTTTCTATGTATCAACAAAAAGTGGTTTATTTGGGCACAGCACAGAAAGGCTATTTAGCACGGATGCACACCTCCCACCCCCTGTGAAATGAAACAGTTCCTTCTCCCAAGGAGTTTCCATTCTAATGCAGAAGGCAAATACACCCAAATTATAACTACAGAATTCATGATGTCATATGGAAAAGGTTCGGACCAATAGGATGTGTTGGGCATAATGACTGTCACAACAGCGGGATTTCGTTCATCATGTCTGAAGTGGCGCTGACTTCTCATGGTCTGGACTGTTGCCTGGGAAGCTATGCTAAAGGCTTAAGTTTTAGGACACTGGACCAACCAGAGGCTTTCCTGCCTTTTACGGGGAGAAAAACTTGCCAGTAAGGCACGTGTTCCTCTCACTTACAGCATCCATTCTCTTATTCGAGCCTCACAACAATTCTGTAAATAATACAATTCTAAATGGATGGGGCCGAGTCCCGAGTTATAGGAACGATGGGACTCGGGGAGTCTTGGTGCTACGGTATGGTGAAAAGAATACTGGATTCGATATCGGGGGACCAGAGTTCTCGATTCTAGGCTCTACCATTACCTGTGCAACCTCAGATAAATAAGCTACTTTTTTCTAGGCTTTGATCTTTTTCATCTGTAAAATGTTGTTCATTGCACAACAATATGTATAGCTGCTCTTTTTGTGGTGGCAAAGGATTGGAAAGTGAGGGGATGTCCTTCAAGTGGGGAATGATTGAACAAATTATGCTACGTGTTGGTAATGGAATACTCTTGTGCTATAAGAAATAAGCAAGATGATTTCAGAAAAAGTTGGAATGATCTGTGGGAACTGATGCAGAGTGAAATAAGCAGAACCGGGAGAACATTGTACATAAAAACAGCAATATAGGATGATGATTACCTGAGAAAACTTGGCTACTCTCAGCCATGCAGCGATCTGGGACAATCCTGAAAGACTTATGACGGAGAATGTTATCCACCTCCAGAGAAAGGCCTGTTGGAGTTGTCTTTCATATCAGTGTATTTTTGGTTTTATTTTGGGGTTTTGGTTATGTAGGAGTTTGCTCTTACAACAATGATCACTATGGAAGCATGTTTTGCAGAATAAAGATAAAATCGAAAAAAATGTTTTTGTTCAGTTGTGCCTTACTCGTCATGACCCCATTTGGGGTTTTCTTGGCATAGGTATTGGAGTAGTCCACCATTTCCTTTTCTAGCTCATTTTACAGATGAGGAAACTGAGACAAATGGGTTTAAGTGACATGCCCAGGGTCACACAGATAGTAAGTATCTGAGGTCAGACTTGAACTCATGAAGATGAATGTTCCTGATTCCAAATTCAGTGCTCTGTCCACGATGCTCCCTAGCAGTCTACAAACTAGCAACATCTCTTTGAACAAAACTGACTAAAATTCTACCCATGAGAGTACACAATTATATGGAGAATAGTAGGAGGTTTGCCTTTCGGTTCTAGAAAGTACCCATTTCCAGGAATACTGAGGCAAAGTTACTGAAGAGATTCAGCACAATGAAGGTAGTGAGAATGTTAATGTCCCTCAGGGTTTATTTTGGCTCAGTCTTTCTCATTTTTTAAAATGTTGTAAATTTTTATAGAGCTTCACATGCTTGCAAAACAACACCCCCACACCACTGAAAAGCCACTTGTGGCATTTTAAAAAGTGTGCAAAGACAGGAAGTACAAGGTTGAAGGCCTCTTGAAGCTTCCTTTTTTGGGTATACAGTTTATTTATTTATTTTTAAGCCTAAATCCATTTTTGTGGGTTTCTCTCCTCAAGAATTAACCATTTTGAATTTATTTCCATGGGCGGCAAGTGCCAATCGAAGTAATCCAGAGATCCCCACTCTAGTGACCTAAGACCAATGACGAATTCTGTAGAATTTACGTGTACTTGTCTTCCTTATTAGACTAGAATCTCCTAGGGAGAAGGGACTGTTTCAGTCTCTATATTTGTATTTTCTTCACCTAGTACAGGCATGGCACACAGTAGGTGCTTAATGAATGCCCATTGATTAATTGCTAATATATTAGTGGCAGCACTTTTTGTGGCTACAAAGACATAGAAACTGACAGGAGAATGGCTGAATAAATTGTGGTATGTGATTAATAGACTATTAGTGTGCTATAAGAAATGATGAATCTGCACCAACAATCAGCATTTGTAAAGCACTTGTATTCTAGATACCGCAGTCTGGTCCTGGGGATACAAATCCAACAATCCCTACTCCCAGGGAGATTATATTCTAACAAGGGGAAGGAGGGACAACAAGGACTTGAATTATCATATACATTATAAATGGGGCTGTTAGGTGGTAGAGTAGATAGAACACTGAGCTTGAAGTCAGAAAACCTGAGCACAAATCTGGTCTCAGATACTTACTAGCTGTATGACCCTGGACAAGTCGCTTCACCCTCAGTTTCCTCATCTATAAAATTAGCTGGAGAAGGAAAGGGCAAACCAGTCCAGTTTTTTGACCAAGAAAACCTCAAATGAGGTCACAAACAGATGGACACAACTGACAAATGACTAAAGAACAACAACATAGAGAATGAATAGAAAGTTCAATACCAAGTATTTTGAGAGGGAGGCACTTGGAACCTGAGGGGATTGGGAAAGGCTTCATGTAGATGAGGGGTTTGGAAGGCAAATGATCAGCTAGATGACTCCATCAATAAATATTAAGTGCCTGCTAGGTGCCGGGCTTTGAGCTAAATGCTGGGAGTACAAATAAAAGAAAGCAATACTCCTTGCCCTCAGGGAACTCACAGTCTGATGAGGGGGACAACTTGCAAACCATCAGGTACCAACTATATAAAGGATAAACTGGAGGGAATCAATAGAAGGAAGGAACCGACATTGAGGGGGACTGGGGAAAGGATCCTTTAGAACAGCATTGGCGAACATTTTCAATATCGTGTGTCCAAATTGCACTTTCAAGCTGCCTATGAGCCCCCTGCATTACCCCAGAGAGTGAGGAAGTGTTTGCATTCAACTTCTGGGCAGAGGGGCTGGGTATGTGAAAAATGTACTCTGGGTCTGTGGAGAGGGGGAATGAGCAGCCCCCCTCCGGTCCCTGTGCCATGGCTTTGCCAACATGGCTATAGACGTTACAATTTTAGCCAAGACTTGAAGGAAGCCAGGCTTTCCATCTTAGAATCAATATTGTGTATTGGTTCCAAGGCAGAAGAACAGTAAAGACTAGGCAGTGGGAGTTAAGTGACTTGTCCAGAGGTAAGACACTTCAACTCTTTTGGACTTAGTTTACTAATTTGTAAATGAAAGGTTTAGACTTGAGTTCTTGAAGGTCTCTTCCAGCTCTAATCTAGAATCCCATGAATCCTTGAGTTCTAGAAGCTAAGAGCCAGAACTGTCAGAATTGTTAAAATCTTTATTGTCTCTTGAAAATGTATTTACAGAAACATAGATTCTTAACTGTTTTCCTTTTTTATCAGCACCTTTATTTCTGAATATATTCTTTCCTCTCTTGTACTTGAGGAGCCATTCCTTATGGTAAAGAATTAAGGGGAAAGAGAAAAAAACAATTCAGTGAGAAATCAGTCAATACAACGATACCTGGCAGTATATGCAACATTCTACATCCAGAATGTAACTATTTCTCTTAACTATTTCTCAAGCATTCATGAAAAAGAAGCTAGAACCTTGCCCTCAATCCACCTGTCACCCCATGACTCAATGGAAGGAGTACATCTAGGGCCTTGTACAGAATATGTAGGACTCTTTTCCCAACTTCTACAAAAAGCCTCCTTAGATCTCCTTAATCTTAGTGCCTTTCTTATGAGGTTATTCCCCAATTATCTTTTGTATATCTTATTGGTGGACAGCTAGGTGGCCAGGTGGATAGAGCCCTGGGCTTGGACCCAGGAAGATTCATCTTCCTGAGTTCAAACCAAGCCTCAGATATTTATTAGCTGTGTGTCTCTGGGTAAGTCACTTTATCCTGGTTGCCTCAATTTCCTCAGATGTAAAATGAGCTGGAAAAGAAATGGCAAACCACTCCAGTATCTTTGCCAAGAAAACCCCAAATGGGGTCATAAAGAGTTGGACATGCCTAGAAAGACTGAACAAACGACTACATTTATCTTATTTCTACCTAGTTGTTTGCAGGCTGTCTTCCCTTCATTCTTTGAGAGCAAGGGCTATTCTTTGCCCCTCTTTGAATTCTTCAAGGTTTAACAGAGAGGGTGGCATATACTAGGCACTTAATGCTTGTTGATTGACTGACATTTGCTGACTGAGCTTGAAGAAGTCACCTAAGGTATACACACACACACACACACACACACACACACACACACACACACACACACATATATATTGTAAATTACTATTGCTCAGATAGATATTCTGCCATTCTTAGGGAGGAGAGTAAAGAGGAAAGTAGTATTATTGATGCTTTGGATCCTTAGAATAAAGTGCAATACCTAAAGTACGATCCCAGGAATTATTATGAACAAAACTCAGCAACTGTAACCAATACAGTGTGTAAGCTGTGGAAAGAATAACTCAGGGAAAAATTGCTGGAGAAAACCCCTATTTCAGGTTTGAATTAAGGTCTACCTTCTTTTCTACTACTTGTTAGGTATAAAATTTTGACAAATTATGACTTAGTCTAGACCTCAGTTTCCTTAGGTGCACCCTGAGGGAGGGTTGGCAATGTGATCTCTAAAGTCCCCTCTAACTCTAAAGATCTGCTTTCCATTGTTTCTTCCTTTTCATTTCCCCTTCTTTTCTTCCTTTCTTCCTCTTTTAACTGTCCTTTGAATCTTTCCCCCATTTGTGCCCCTACCTTTCATTTCTTTTACTTTCTTCTCTGATTTCTTCCTTCAAAAAACTCTTTTCTTACTTAACTTTTCCCTTCTTGTTTAAGTGTCTCTCTCTCCCTCTCCCTGTCTGTCTCTCTTTCTGCTTTTCACATTCTTTTGCTCTCTGTCTCTCTCTCATTCTCTCTCTCCCTCTTTCCCTCTCTCTCCGTCTCTGACACTCTCCCTTTCCTCTCTCTCTTCCTCTATTTCTCTATCTTTCTCCCTCTCTCTTCCCATTCTCTCTCTCTCTCTCTCTCTCTCTCTCTCTCTCTCTCT
>NC_058131.1:53037529-53054985 GCF_016433145.1 Gracilinanus agilis
TCTTCTCTTCTCTTCTCTTCTCTTCTCTTCTCTTCTCTTCTCTTCTCTTCTCTCCTCTCCTCTCCTCTCCTCTCCTCTCCTCTCCTCTTCTCTCCTCTCTTCTCTTCAACCCTAACCTTCCATCTTAGAATCAAATACTGTGTATTGGTTCTAAGGCAGAAGAGTGGTAAGGACTAGGCAATGGGAGTTCAGGGACTTGCCCATTGTCATACAGCTAGGAAGTATCTGAGGTCAAATTTGAACCCAGGACTTCCCGTCTCTAGATCTGGCTCTCTATCCCCTGAGCCCATCCAGTTGCCCCTTTCTCATTCATTTCAACAGGTATTTTACAATCAGTCTTCAGAGGAGGGAGAATACAGGCTGTTCTCATGATTTTTGAATCTAAGATAAGAAAGCTACATTTTAACTAAGGAGTAAGAATACTTGGCTCTCTATCATTCTTTATAATTAAATGGTACTTGAATAAATATTTGAGGATCATGGGTTTGGGACTGGATGGGCCCACACTGGTTATCTCGTTTAACCTGCTCATTTATATATCAAGAAAGAAAAAGAGGCTTTCAGTGATGAAGTGACTTCCTTGAGATTATTGGGGCAGAATTGGGACTTGAACCCAGATCTCTGATTCCAATCTCAGTTCTCACTCCAGTTTATCACACCCCACACCAAATTATCAGTTTTTGAGACACAGAGGAATGACATGACATAGAAGGCAGCCCGGTTCAGTGGTTATAACAGCAGTCTCAGAATCAAGAGGCCTGACTCGATATGTGAAAAATGACAAGGCAATATTCCCTTCTGGATCCCAGTTTCCTCCTCTGTAAAACCAAGGGACTGGGATAGATGGTTTCTGAGGTCCATTCGAGAGCTAACATTCTGCAATTGGGCGATTCAAGCTCCCAGCAAAGTACTCACTTCAATGTCTGCCAATTTCAATCAATCAATCAATCTATAAGCATTTTTTTTGACATTTTCTTATTTCCAAATTCTCTCCAGTCCATCCCCTACCCATTGAGAAGGAAAAGATATGTCAACCAGCACGTTTAAAGCCCTTACTCTGTGCCATAGGACGTTACACTAAGTGCTGGGGGTACTAAGACAAAAATACAAATGCCAGCCCTCAAGAAGCTTATATTCTCAGTGGAATTGCTTGTTGGCTCTGGGAGGGGGAGAGAAAGAAAACAAATCATGTAAACATGGAAAAATATGAAAAAATAAAATAAAATTAAAAGGAAGCATATATTCTAATGGATGAAACATGTAGATAAATACATAAATACATGTAAGATGCATACAAAGTGGAAGAGAGATTAACCCTATAGGGGAAAGTTCGAGAGCTATGGGGATTAGAGGGACTTTCTCTTGAATTAAATTTGGAAAGAGGCCAAAGATAGTAAGAAGTAGGGGTAAAGCATTCCATGCCTGGAGTCAGCCAGTACAAAGTTTAGTAAGTGGGGGATGGAGTGCTGTGGGTGAGGAATAGCCTGTATGGGTATTGATGGAGTTTGTGGAATGGATTAAACAGAAGGCAAGAAGAAGGGGGCAAGGTTGTCATGAGCCCCAATGTCAAACAAAACACTTAATATTTGATCGTGGAGGAAATAGGGAGCCACTGGAATTTGTTGAGCATATGAGTGACATTGTCAGTCTTATGATTTAGGAAAATCAATTTGGTAACTGTGGAGAGAGATTGGAGACTAACAAGGAGGCTATTTCAATAGTCAAAACAGAGAAGAGTGATAAAGAGTAGTGGCTTGGGAATAGAGAGAAGGAGATCTCGACAAGAGATGCTTTAAAGCTAGAAATGACAAGAATTGGCAAGTGATTGGATATGTGGGGTGAGTGAGATCGACTGGATAGTGAAGAGCATGCTAAAGGAGACTAAGGAGAATGGGAGGATGTTGGTGCCCTCAACAATAAGAGGGAAGTCTAAAAGAGTTTAAGGGGAAAGATGATGAGTTATGCTTTGGACATCCTGAGTTTGAAGATGCTTAATGGGACATCTAGGTCAAAACGTCCAATCGGCTGTTTTAGATAAGTGTGATTGAAGTTCAAAAGAGAAAGAGTTAGTTATGTAGCCCTCGAAATCATCTGCATAGAGATAATTGAACCCATGGGAGCTGAAGAGATCATTAATCAAGATATTATGGAGAGAAAAGAGAAGTCCAATGTCAGAGTCTTGGGGGACATGCACATTAAGGGGGTATAACAAGGATAAAACATCAAAAGAGGCTGAAAAAGAACTGTCTGACAGGTAGGAGAACTGAGAGAGAGCTGAGAAAGTGTCCAGTAGGAGCAGATGATTAACAACATCAAAGTACTGCAGAGAAATTGAGAAGGATGAATCATAAAAGACCATTAGATAGGACAATGGATCATTGGAAACTTTGGAGATGAGTTTTGGAGTTGAAGGATAATGTCAGAAGCCAGACTGTGGCAGATTTAGAAGACACAGTGATCAGAGAAGTGCAGGCACCAAATCCAGAGGACTTTTTCAAGGAATTTAGAAGAGGGTAGAAAGAAATGTAGAATGATGGCTAGAGGGGATGGTAGGATCACATGAGGGACTTTTAAGGATGAGGGAGAGAAACATAGGTGTGTTTGGAGGCCTCAAATTGCAAGAAAAGTCAGTAGACTGAGAGAGATTGAAGATTAATGAGAGGGTGGTGATGATGATGGGGACAATCCACCAGAGAAGACGAGAAGGGTGTGAAGAAGGCGCAAGGTTAATCTGGCCTTGATGAGGAGAAAAACACTTTTTCATTAGACACTAGAGTAAAGGAGGAGATAGTGGGGGATGATATCAGAGAGGTGTGAGATCAGATAGAAGGGGGTCTTCCTGGTGGTTGACCTCAGTGTTTTGGGTGAAGTATGAAGTGAGGTCTTCAGCTGAAAGAGATGGGAGAAAGAGGTATTAAGTAAAGTCTGAAGAGAGACAAGGTTTGGAACAGTTTCTCAAAGGAATGGGAGAGGGAATCAGTTAGAGAAGAGGAGACATACTGTTTTGCTGCAGTGAGGGCCCAGTTGAGATTAGATAACATAAATCTAGAGGGGACCTAATCCTCATGGTTTGGGGATTTTCTCTGATTCCACTCAGACGCATATAGATAGGAGTAGGGTGGAACTAGTTCACTATACTGAGTTTGACATGGTAGGATTGGTGATAAAATAAGAAGGCAAAAGATTTTAGAGTCGAGTACAGAGTTGAAGTGCTTCCAAAAGGCCAAGATTAGAAAGAAAGTGTAGGCAGTGACAGTCTGGAAAGGGAGATGGTTTGGAAAAGTATTGTGAGGTGACCAGATTGGAGAGGAGAATGGAATGATAAAACACTATCAAAAGATATTTTGAAGTTCATAAATAAGGATGCAGAACAACTGTGGGTGATGGTAAGCTCCAGGGTATGATTGTATCTGTCTGGACCTGAGACGGAATGGAGGAGTGGGTCATCTGCATTGAGTAGACTAAAGGACCAGGAAGTGAGGGTTTTGGAGGAAACGTTAATATGGAGGCTTCAGTCTACTGGTATGAAGACAGAGATGTGCTGAAGAGAAAAGCCACGAACCAGGCACTGAACCCATTAAGAAAGGAGAGAGGATGACTCGGGAGATTGATAGGTAAGAGCCACCACCATTTAGATTGGGTGCTACATTTGGATAACTATGAACTACAAAGGAGGAGAGGTTACTGAGAGATGTGGTAGAGGGACAGCCAGAAATGGCAGTATTCCAACTGCCCTACCATGACCAATAAGCTTGGAGTAGGAGAGGAAATGTAGCCCAAACTGGAAAGGGTAGCCAGCGAAGCACCATCGTGATAAGGAGTGAATGCCAGAAGATGGGAAGGATGAGAAACGAAAAGCTTAAGATGAATGGGAGTTGATGAATTATTGAGCTGGCATTCTCGAGGGCACAATGGAATAGGTGTGAAGAGCTATCTTAGGACAGTAGGCAGGGATCAGTGAGGAGACAGCTGGGGTATCAGAAAGGGACTTGTTCTTTGGCAACTACAGGATAGGCAGCATGTCTGTCTCACTGAGGAATGAGCCAGGGCTGAAAGTCATTGGAGAGGTCCACTGAAGAAGGCAGATGATTAGACAGTTCAAGGTTTCCTCTTTAGGCTCCATCTCATGGAAATTGGCATTGTAGGGACCTGAGAAAAGGAGGTACGGATTCCCATTTCTTCATTGGGCACTTCTAGGACCCCATAGCAAGCACACCGAGTAGGAGAATTGGGGCTTTCAAACAATAAACAAGCCTTGAACTCTATGCCTCTTCTATCTCTAACACCATAATAAGTGACGGGGATATGAAGACAGAAAAGAAGCAATTCCTGACCTCAAAGAACTTCCTTCCTATAGAGTAAGAAGATGGCATAAGCAGAAATAAGTTTGTGAAAAAGAGGTTGAAAATATACATAAAGTGAAATTGGGAGCTCAGTAGGACTCGTTGGGGCCGTCAGAAAAGGCTTGCAGTCTCATTGTAGGCATCACACTCACTCACTATTCCTAGTTACGTAGTTTTTAAAAGTTGTGTAATGGGGCGCCTACTCACTGGATTGAGAGATAGGTCAAGAGCAAATAAATGTTCCTGCAGACACTTCCTAACTGTGTGATCCTGGGTAAGTCACTTAAGCCCAATTGTCTAGCCCTTACCACTCTTCTGCTGGGAACCAACACTTAGTATTGATTCTAAAATGAAAAATAGGGCTTAAAAACAAGATGCCTCCCAGGGGCAGCTAGGTGTCTCAGTAGGTAGAGAGCCAGGCCTGGAGGTAAGGCCCTGGGTTCAAACTTGACTTCAGTTACTTCCTAGCGGTGTGATCCAAGATAAAGCATTAACTCCAATTACCTAGTCCTTATTGCTCTTCTGCCTTGGAACTAATACTTAGTATTGTTTCTAAGACAGAAGGTAAGAGTTCAATATAAATGAAAAGTAAGTAAAAGGATGTGTCGCCTGAGGATTAAGTGAACAATTTTTCTCTTTTACTCTTACCAGGGTACTGCTGAGCATACTAGGTGAATAATTCCAGGGTCTAGACTCAGAGTTTCCTAGAAGCATAAAATTACAGAGCAGGAAGGACACTTAGGGATCATCAAGCCCTATCATTTCAGACAGAGAGTGGGAGCCAGAGAAATGAAGGCCAGACAGTTACTTAATGACCAGGACTAGACTCCAGACCTCTTGACTTGGGCTCTTCCAATGAGTCCATCTTAGAGAGGTGCAAGAAACCACAGAGGTCATCTCATCTAATCTACTCATTTTGCAGTTGAGAAACTGAGGCCCAGAGTACTTAAGTAACTTGTCACACAGGCAGTGACAGAATTAGGATTTGAATTTACATGCCCAAAGGAAGACTCCATGATCTCATCTGCCCCTCGCCAGAGCCCCACGTTCCTTCATTTTTGCCCTGCTGCCCTCATTTTATGGGTGAGAAAACTGAGGAGCTTCTCTCTGAGCTTCCACTTTCCCCTACTCCATAGCTCAAAACCCTTCCTCACTTTCCCCATGCCTAGAAGGTTCTCCATCTTTGCCTGCTAGAATCTTTGGCTTTCTTTAAGGTTGAGCTCTTGGACCACCTCCTCCAGATTTCCCTGGTTGTAAGAGTCCTTACTGTACCGTATTACTTTGTACTTATGTCACAGGAGACTGGCTTGGGCTCTCACTGGCCATTAACTCATTATGTTTACTTTGCCTCATACTTATCTGAGTTAAAGGCAGTATGGTCCAGTGGGAAAAGAGCAAATCTTGAGGCTAGGAAGATTTGCGTCAAGTCCTACTTTTGACACATACTGACTCTTTTACCCTAAATAAGTCACTTAACTTCTGAGTGCCTCCCAGGATACTCTCTCTAAGATTAGAAAATGCCAACCTCTGGCAGCTAGGTGGTGGCTCAGGAGATTGAGAGTCATGTCTAAAGATGGGAGTCCTGGGTTCAAATGTGGTCTCAGACACTCCTAATTATGACCCTGGGCAAATCACTTAATCCTCATTGCCTAGCTCTTACTGCTTTTTTTACCTTAGAATAGAATGCTGATTTTAAGATAGAAGGTAAGAGTTTTAAAAGAAAAGAAAAGAAAAGAAAGGAAAAGAGAAGAGAAAAGAAAAGAAAAGGAAAAAGGAAAAAGGAAAGGAAAGAAGAGAAGAGAAGAGAAGAGAAAAGAAAAGAAAAGCCAATCTCCAGTGGTAGAGAGAATTTCATCATCTGGGAATTCCCTACACCATGGAAGTCATCAGCCCAGTCTCAATTTCTGTTGTTCAGCTGTTTCAGTCATGTCCAAGACTTCTTGACCCCATTTGGGATTTTATTGGCAAAGATACCAGAGTGATTTGCAGTTTCCTTCTCTAGCTTATTTACAGATGAAGAAACTGAAGGAAACAGTGTTAAGTGACTTTCCCAGGGTCACAAAGTTGTGTCTGAGTTCAGATTTGAACTCAGGTTTTTCCTCACTTTAGGTCTGGTGCTCTGTCTGCTGCACCACCTAATTGCCTTGCGTCCCTATTCCTACTTGCCAGTATATGTATTCTTCCTCCCTTCTCTCTTTCCCTAGCATGTAAGTTCCTTAAATACAGGGTCTATTTTTGCTTTCATCTCTGTCCTTAGTGCCTAGCACACAGTAGGGCTTAATAAATGCTTATCGAATGAATGAGAATACATTCCACATACATTCATTTGAAGGATGAAAAAGAAACATCCAAAGCATCAAATCTGATTCCTGCTTGCCCAAAGGTTAATTAGACATCTCTTCACAGAAGTTCTTTTATGTGAATGTTTGTCTGAAAATTCTTTCCAAGAAACTCAGGACTCTGAAGTAACTCTGACCTAAGAGCTCTCTTTGGAGTCAGGTGGTTGAGTGGACAAAGCTCTGATTTGGAGTTATAAATATCTGAGTTCAAATCCAGTCTCAGTTGCTTACTAGCTCTGTGACCTTGGGCAAGACATTTAATCACTATTTGCCTCAGTTTCCTCATCTGTAAAATGGAGAAAACCAAAGGACCTACCTGCCAGGGTTGTGGTGATGATGAAATGAAATAATAATTGTGAAGCACTTAGCCCTGGGCCTGGCACATAGTAAGTGTTAAATAAATGTTAGCTATTATTATTTCATTATATAGTATGATTATTTTTTTTAAACCCTTAATCTCGGTGTACTGTCTCATAGGTGGAAGAGTGGTAAGGGTGGGCAATGGGGGTCAAGTGACTTGCCCAGGGTCACACAGCTGGGAAGTGGCTGAGGCCGGGTTTGAACCTAGGACCTCCTGTCTCTAGGCCTGACTCTCACTCCACTGAGCTACCCAGCTGCCCCCAGTATGATTATTTTTAAAACATGCCATGCATCAGAGCTTTGAAGTGAGGAAGAAAATCTAAGCCAATGCCCTCTAGCCCTAGGAAAGTGAAGGGTTGTGCAATTATCATCATTACATTTTTTTTTTAAAGATTGTGAATCCTATTAATTGGTGCTGAACTGACACTAGTTTGCATTCTTTCCACATCTGAAAGTCTTATCTTTTCAATAGAACCCACCTTCCTTGAGCAAAATTATCCTATAGGTGATAGTTTTAAGCAACTCATTTGATCCCATTTGACCTTCACAAAGGTATCATATTCCTTCTTATATGTTTCACTGCCCCCATTGATGAGAAACTCAAATTTCAGTGAGGGGAAATGACTCCTCCAAAGATACACAGTGACTTGAAATTCAGTTCTGCTGCCTCCTACTTTACCACACTATTGTTTTATTCACTCTCCAACCCTCCCTTCATTATTCCCTTTTACCCACTTACTAACTCTTACTAACTGTGTGACCCTGGGAAAGTCACTGAACCTCTGTCTGTACACGTTTCTTCAACAGCCAAATGCAGGGTATTCATAGCTACTATTTCACAGAGGTGTTATGAGAGTCAAATGAGAGGATATTTCTAAAGCATTTACCTCAGTGCCTGGCACATAGTAGGTGCTTGATAAATATCTGTTTCCTTACTTCCTCTGGGCCCTCTCCTCTTTTTTTTCTCCTTGAGAAAAGAATGTCTTCTTCTGGAGAACAGGGACTGTCTTTTGGCTTCCTTTGTATCACTCATTAGGCACTTAATAAATGTTTGTTAATTGACTATATGATCCCTATCCACTCATGTCTTCCAAAATACCCAGTAATCTCATGTTACTCCATATCTCCTCTCACCAGATTGGAGTTAAAAGGAATACGCCTTGAAAAAGATGACAGCTGGAGAAGGGAATTTTAAGGAAGGACTGAAGGAAGAAAAGACTCACTAATAATGAAATATCAGCCATTATTAGCATTAGGAGTAATTTAGAATAAAACTGAAAGGGGCCTCTCAAATCATACTTTCTAGAAATCTAGTTATCCTAAGCCCAAGATCACACCTGCTTTCAGCAACACTCTAGGCTGTCTGAAGGCAGAAATTGTCACAGGGAGGTATCACAACACATTAGACTGAGACCCAGGACTTGAGCTGAAGCCCTGGTTCTGCCAGTGACTAACTATGGAACCTTTGCCCTTCTGGAGAGTCAGTTACCTTATCTGTAAAATGAAGGGGGCAGGACTAGAAGACCTCTAAGTCCAGAGCTCTGAGGCTAATTCTTTCCTCATTTCCATCTGATCCCAATTCAGTTTACAAATCTGCTTCTCTGGCTGTTTAAAAACAAAAACAACAACAACAACAACAAATAGCCTTAGAATTGATGCTAAGTATCCATTTTAAGGCAGAAGAGCAGTAGGGGCTAGGCAATTGAGGTTAAGTGACTTGACCAGGGTCACATAGCTAGAAAAGTATCTGAGGACAGATATGAACCCATATCCTCCTGACTCCATGTCTGCCACTCTTTCCACTGTGCTACTTAGCTGTCTCAAGCCATTTCTTCTTTCCTGATGAAGGGAAAGAGGTCTATTACATAGGCTGACCTTTCTCTAGAGCTTTAAAAATCTCAAAACACTTTCCTTACAGCCCCATGAGGTAGGACATATCAGTATTAAAATGCTAATTTTACAAATGAAGAAATGTGGGTTCAGAGGGATAACTGATTTACTCATAGTCATACAGTTAGGTTATCTGTGAGCTAGAATTCAGACTCAGGGTTTTTGATCCCAAATCTAATACTCTTTCCCAATACTAGGGACCACTTTGCTCTCACATTCTTTGGCTCCTGAAACATCTTTTGTATTTTCCATAGCACTGAGCATGACTAAGGGGGCAGAGACATCACTTTAATGCTTACTCTACCAAATCAAAATGTCTGATCATTTCAAGTTCTCCCTGGGTAATGTGGCTGGCTCAGTCTGGAGCTCAGAGGAAATTGATTGCTCTCCTCCAGGAGGGTTATCATTAGCAAAAGAGAAGATGAGTATGAAGTGACTGACATCAGGCTTGGCAGGGGGACCTTTTCATGTGTCCGCCCCTCCGGGAGGAGCAATATTGCCAAGCCAATCCCTTTCAGATGCTGCTATGAAACTTTTTTTCTGGGCTATCAAACCTTAATCAAAACCAGGACTTGGTGGAATTGGCAGCGGAGTGTGTAGTCATGCTCGCGGCTGTTCTTTTCAGAAGGGTCTCTGTGTGGAGTGAAAATATTCTCAGATGGGCCCTGTGGTATTGACTGTCACTCAAGGAAAACCTGCTACTGAAGCTTCACTAAGGTCTTAAATGGTCTCTGCATTCCAAAATCTTGTGGTCCTGTCTACAGTTTCACTGTTACATTGTGTAACCAGAGTCTGGACAGCAAGGCTTTACTATTGGAAACATCTGAGCTCCTGTATTGCATCTCATCTTTGCCCAAACAGAGGATTGGAACCTGATTACAATCAGCCTCCTTGGGTTATTTTATCATATCATTTCCCATCAAGCACTTTTCTGAAGAGTCATAAAATGTCAGAATCAAAAGGAGTCCTGGAAGTAGAGAATAAACAGAGAATGTTAGAGAAGGAAGGGACCTCAGAACAGAAAACATTAGAGCTCAAAGGGACCTTAGGACACAGTGTATTAGAGCTGGGAGGCACCAGCTCTAGAGAGGGTCAGAGTTGGGAGAATGTCAGAGCTGGGAAAGCCCTTAGAATACAGAATGTTGGAACTGGAGGGGACCATTAGAACACAGAATGTTTAGAGCAGTGATTCCCAAAGTGGGCGCTACTGCCCCCTGGCATGCTGCAGTGGTCCAGGGAAGTGGTGATGGCCACACTTTTTTTGTATTACATTCTATTCTGAGTTCAATAAATAGTCTCATAATTTCCAAGGGGCACTAAGTAATATTTTTTTCTGGAAAGGGGGTGGTAGGCCAAAAAAGTTTGGGAACCACTGGTTTAGAGGGTCCTTAGAATCTGGAATATGAATGCTGAGAGGGTCCTTAGAATAGAGAATATCAGAACTGGGGTGGGGGGGACCTTAGAACACAGAATGTCAGAGTTTAGTGGGTTCTTAGAATCTAGAATATGAATGCTGAGAGGGCCCTTAGAATAGAGAATATCAGAACTGGGGGGAGGCCTTAGAACACAGATGGAGAAGGACCTTAGAGCTGATCTAGCCCCAACATCTTCATTTTATACATAGGAAAATTGAGATACAGGGAGAGAAAGTAATTTGCTCAAAGTCCCAGGGCAGAGAGCTAATAGAGTGGGGCTTGAACTCATGTCTTCTGACTCTTAGATTAATGCTCTTTCCATTATATTAACTTGTCTCTCTAGAATTGGCCAATCTTTGTATTAAAAAAACCCTCACCTTCCATCTTGGAATCAATGCCAAGTATTGGTTCCAAGGCATAAGAGCAGTAAGGGCTAGGAAATGGAGTTTAAGTGACTTGCCCAGTGTCATCCAGCTAGGAAATGTCTGAGGCCAGATTTGAACCCAGGACTTCCACTCTTTAGACCTGGCTGTCTATCCATTGAGACCCCAACTCCCCTTCAACAACTGTATTTGAATGTGTTTCAAGACTGTCTATGGATCAGACAGGTGCCCAAATGGACCATTTACCTGAGCTGAATGGGCTGTTTTGCCTTGATGTTAACAGTAAACTGGTTAACTGACTCATTTTTCACTTTCTAGCCACCTGTGCTGGAATCATGCGTCGATTATAGGCATAAACAAAGTCCTAATTGCAAAATGAGATACGATTGCCACATTCATTTTATAATGTCCCATTTAAAAAAAAAAAAACCTCTCATCTACTGTCTTGGAATCAAACTATGTATTGATTCCAAAACAGAAGAGTGATAAGGGCTAGGCAATGGGGATTAAGTGACTTGCCCAGGGTCACACAGCTAGGAAGTGTCTGAGGCCAGATTTGAACCCAGAACCTCCCAAATTTTGACCTGGCTCTCTATCTACTGAGCCACCAAGCTCCTCTTGCCCCCAAACTCTGCTATTTTTGAGTACAGGGGCCAAACTCTTGTCTTGAAAACCTTGAGGCAGTATAAACTTGTGAGCTGTCGTCATCATTACCACCACCACCAGCATTATCATCATCATTTTCTTTGTAAAAGTACAAGCATGAAACCATGAGAAAATAGCTCAATCCTCAAGAGTGGATTGAATATCAATGAGATGACCTCAGCTAGCCCTGGATTTTTCGCCAGCCAAGTTGGTCTATTAGGCTCTGAAGACCAAGGTGTCCAAGCAAAGTATTCCAGTTGCTATAACAACCTGTCTTATCTGCTTTCTCAATGGTGTTTGGAGTCCAGGATCTGGGGTTTGGAATTGGATAGGTTACTATAATAACAGAAGAGTTTAAGTCAATTTAGTTGACAGCTGGGTTGCCATAAAGTCAACCTTTTCCCTCCAGCAACTGAAGCAGTTCAATAAAAAAGAAAAAAGAAGAAAGGAAGAAACAATGAAAGGAAATTAGATCCTCATTAAAAAAACCCCAAAACAATAAATATGGGACAATTGACAAGTTATTTAGCTTTACTCTTTCTAGAGAAGCCTGGCATCAATTTCTCCTTCTGGCTCCTGAGTTTCACTCGATATGACCCTCAGTAATAGGCTGGTATTTACTGGTACCATGGCCAAATAATAACACATCAGCCGATTCCACTGCCCCATGGTCAGTGTGAACATCTCAAAGTTCCCAGCATCCAGTTCACTGATCTCTTTCCAAAGTCATTCAAGAATTACTGCAAGTCTCTTGTTACAAGGTTCACATTAAGAGAAGGGCAGCAGGGTGTAGAAAAAAGAACACTAGACAGGAAGCTGAGAGGGCTGGGTTCCAGTCCTGCCTCCACTATCTGCTAACTGAACACCAAGACTTAATTTTCTCATCCATAAAATGTGAGCCATAATGAAGCTGCCTATATCCCAGGGATGAGGTTATGATGGCCAAATTGCTCATGTATATGGAAGTACTTTGTAACCGTAAATTGCTATGTAGGGGCAATTAGATGCAAAACAAGAAGACGTGATTTGGAGTCAAGAAGACACAAGTTCAAATCCAGCCTCAGATATTTTCTAGAGTTGAGACCTTGGGCAAGCCACTTAAAGTCTATCTGGTTCAGTTTTCTCATCTGTGAAACGGGGATGATAAGGATAGCACCTGTCTTATGAGGTTTTGTGAGGATAAAATAACATTTGTAAAGTGCTTAGTATAGTATCTGGCACATAGTAGGTACTCAATAAATGTTTGCCTCCTTCCTTCATTTCTAGGGGAGAAAATGGAGAAGGCTTGGGTTAGAATGCTGCCTCTGATACTTAACAATAGCATGCCTCTGGTCAAGTTGTTTAACCTACCTGTGACCCAGGCAACTCGCTAAGGCTTGACTTCTAAGTCATAGAGAGTTAACAGCTATTTAGATCATGGGTTCTTGACCTTTTTGTGTGTGTCCTAGACATCTTTGGCAGTCTGGTGAAGCCTATGGAACTCTTCTCAGAACAATGTTTTAACATGAATAAAATATCTAGGCTTATGAAGGACACAAGTAATATTTAAATAGTTACCAAAATATTTGAAAAAATTCATAGCTGGAAAAGGAAAGGGCAAACCACTCTAGTGTCTTTGCTAAGAAAACCCCAAATGGGGTCCTGATGAGTTGGACACGGCTAATAAGCAACCGAATAACAATGGCAAAGATAGGGACAATGATAATAGCATGAAGAACAAGATCAAGAAGGAGTAGGTAATACTTTCCAGACCTTGACCAAGTAATGTGTTGAAGCATTATCCTTGGCCACTGAACCATGGGAAGCAGAAGGAGCAAAGACATGCGGTTAGTTGTTTCAGAAGGAGTGGAATTGCTTACAGCACTGATTTAGAAAGCAGTGGACAGAAAGCCATCAAGGTCATTCCAAAATGAAACCACAAAACTGTAGCTGGCTTGGTAGACCAGCATTCTCTGATCCTCTGTTTCTTCATCTGTCAATGAGGAGCTTGAACTATAGGATCTCTAAGTAACCTTCTAACTCTTAGTCTAAGGAATTATGAATACCTGGGAGGATTGTTCTTTCATAGAAGCAATAGATTATGCAATCATTAGAGACTTTTCCAATTTCAACCACATATTTAGTCCAGATCTATGTGGTCTAAGAAATAAGTTGGATAATTGTCTAGGGAAACTGAATCAGTGTAGATGAATGATTAGGATTATTTAGGCCTCTAGTAAGGGAATTCAGGGCAAACTAGGTGGAGTAGTATCTGGAATCAGGAAGACTCATCTTCCTGAATTCAAACCTGGCCTCAGATAGGTACTAGCTGTGTGACCCTGGGCAAGTCACTTAATCCCAAGGGCTTTAGAAAATAAACTGGAAAAGAAAATGGCAAATTGCTGCAGTATCTTTGCCAAAAAAAAATCCCCAAAGCGATGGAATACTATTGTGCTCAAAGGAATAATGAACTGGAGGAATTCCATGTGAACTGGAATGACCTCCAGGAAGTGATGTAGAGTGAAAGGAGCAGAGCCAGGAGAACATTGTACATAGAGATGGATGCACTGTGGTACAATCCAACATAATGGACTTCTCTACTAGCAGCAATGCAATGATCCAGGCCAATTCTGAGGGACTTATGAGAAAGATGATATACACATCCAGAGAAAGAACTGTGGGAGTGGAAACAAAGAAGAAAAACAACTGCTTGATCACATGGGTTGATGGGCATATGATTGGGGATGTAGACTCTAAGCGATCATCCTAGTGCAAATATCAATAATATGGAAATAGGTCCTGATCAATGGCACATGTAAAACCCAGTGGAATTGCTCATTGGCTATAGGAGAGGGTGGGGGAAGGGGAGGGAAAGAACATGAATCTTGTAACCATGGCAAAATACTCTAATTAATTAAAATAAAATAATAGTAAATCCCCAAAGGAGCCATGAAGAGTTGGATATGACTGAAAATGACTGAACAGTAACAACGATAAGGGAATTCATCTCTATCCTCATTCATAAATGCTCCTTAGATTGCCATGGTGGTATAATACTCTTTTAGGGGAAGCCACAATTTTGGCATGAATGATCCAGATAACTGCTATAGTCCTATGTCCTATTTGGCCACCACAGACATAGCCTTATTTGAAGGATGATCAGGGGTCTAAAGCTGTAAGAGGACTGATATCATTTAGTCCAACTTTCTTATTTTATAGACAACGAAACTGAGGTCCAAGGAGACATAGATCATCATTGTCAGAAGTGGATTGTGAACTGACCTTCCTCCCAAGGAACTGGCACTCTAGGGCTAACTCTAGTTTTGTTTCCCATTATCGAGTTATCCCTTTCAATAATCTTATACACAAAGAATAGGCCGTGCCATGACACTGATACTGGATATTCATGTCCTACTAGTCTTCCTTCAGTCACCTGTATTGGTGACTATTCCTTAGGGGCCCTGGACTAGACTGATCTATGGATAATAGCTTTTCTCTTTGGTCCCCATCCACAAAAGGGAAGTCAGACGCTCATTGCCAGGATGCCCATAATAAAGTCACTTCTCCTCCTTAGCTTCTGTTTCCAATTTTTTATAAAATAAAGGAGTTGGAGCAGATGATCTTTAAGGCACCTTTCCACTCTAAAATTCTACCCTGTTCAATCTTTCCCCCTTATCTTCTTTCTCTTCTCTAACTCATGCTGACACTAAACCATGCATATAAAGTGTGGTATGAAACCTACCATGTTTACTTAAACAGTCCCCTCTGCTGGGCTACATCCTCTGTCTGGGGCTTAGGAATCTGAAACCTGATTGGCTAAAGATTCCCTTGCTAGTGGATCACAAAACCTTGACACCTCATCATGGAATACCAGAGCGGAAATCCCTCTGGCTCAGCCCAACCAGGGAGAATTACAGAGCAGAACAAAATGGCCCAAGAAATACACTCCAGGCTTCCAGGAACACCCGTGTGAGGAGGAGCAGGCTGGGAAAATTTCCTGAACTAGAAGAACTTTAGCCCTAAACCAAACACCCGGGCACCAAGAACTTAATTAAATGGAAGGAGAAAAAGTTTAAGCAAATACCTGGAGGCAAGCTGAGAGGGCTGGAAACAAGTCTGAGCAACTGATAACTACAAGAGGAGACAGCAGGAAAGGAAGCTGAGATTGACAGGGTCTCCAAGTGAGGAAAGACAGGCAAAGACTGCAGGGGAAGAGGGGAAGTTGGATGCTGGTGTGTGAACCCATTGGAAAGAGAAGTTGGAAGGAGGTCATCCATGGATTCTGGAGGCTACAGGAGGAACTGGACCAGGCTGTCCAAATTCTAGTCTAGCGGATTTGCAGGAGGAAATTCTTGGAAAGTCTTATTCATTTATTTCAATGTATTTTTATTGTGACTAGACACTGCTGGAGGGGGAGTAAAAGGTTGATGACAATGGGACAATATTATTATTCTTACTACTAATGGTATAATAATATAACAAATTATATTACCAGTAAAACATTATTATTGTCCTCATTCTTTATCTGTGCAACAATAACAATAATTACTCACACATTTGAACCTTCATTCAAATAGAAAAGCATTTATTAAATGCCTATTATTTGCAAGCCTTTAAACTAGGTACCTAAGCACCAATATTAAATAGTCCCTGCCCTCAAGGAATTTGTATTCTCCTGTGGGGAGGGGAGAGAGCAAGATAAGTACCTAAGGTCTCTTCTAGTTCTAATTCTGGGTTCTTATGATCCCAACAATATACATGATTTTTTGAGGAGGTAGCAAAGGCTGAAGACTAAAGGTAATTTGGCTAAGACTCCTCCTTGGTGGAGACTGATTTATTCTCTGTTCTGAGCGTGTTTAAAAGAACTTGGAAGCTTGGGAGTGGAAGGGATCCTTAGTCGTCTGGCTTCCAGATTTGGGAAAGAAATCACTTGATTTCAGATCTTCTTCAGAGAAAGATCCTTGGAGAGTAAGACTCTGAGAAGAAGCCAACACATAGAGGAGTTGGCACCTTGATCATGTCCTCATTCCCCCTTACCATGTGAGAGACTTCAGGGAATTTGCCCTTGGGTGAGATCTGACTTTCTTTCTTTTGGTTGAACTGAGAAGATTTGTTCCTAGCTCATGAACTGCGCATACTATCTGATATATTCTCAACTGTATAACTTTTCTGTATTAACTTGGAGAATTGGCTTTTTTTTATTATTCACTTTGTGTGATGGTCTTTGCAGAATTGCCATTTGGTGGGGAGTTGAGTCTTTGGATACATAGCTTAAAGATGCCCTTTTGTTAGTTTTCTTAACCAGAACATGGGGATAATAACAGGACCTACCTCCCAGGGTTGTTGTGAAGATCAAATGTGATATTTGTAAAGCACTTAGCACAATGCCTGGCACATAGTAGGCACTATATCAATGTTAGCTGTTATCATTGTTATCATCATTATTGGCCCAGAGTTCAGAAAAGTGACTGGAACCTAAAAAAGATTTCCCCTAGACTAACTATATTTGGTGGGGAGAAGTTGGAAAGCTATAATCCTAATTCAGAATCTTTGAGGAAAGCTAAATGGCCATCCTAATGGTCCCAGTATTCTGTATCCCTTCTGGCAGGAATCAAAGTCTCTCTTGGAGAAGAGTGAGCGAGGAGACTCCTTCTCCTCTCCTCTCCTCTCCTCTCCTCTCCTCTCCTCTCCTCTCCTCTCCTCTCCTCTCCTCTCCTCTCCTCTCCTCTCCTCTCCTCTCCTCTCCTCTCCTCTCCTCTCCTCTCCTCTCCTCTCCTCTCCTCTCCTCTCCTCTCCTCTCCTCTCCTCTCCTCTCCTCTCCTCTCCTCTCCTCTCCTCTCCTCTCCTCTCCTCTCCTCTCCTCTCCTCTCCTCTCCTCTCCTCTCCTCTCCTCTCCTCTCCTCTCCTCTCCTCTCCTCTCCTCTCCTCTCCTCTCCTCTCCTCTCCTCTCCTCTCCTCTCCTCTCCTCTCCTCTCCTCTCCTCTCCTCTCCTCTCCTCTCCTCTCCTCTCCTCTCCTCTCCTCTCCTCTCCTCTCCTCTCCTCTCCTCTCCTCTCCTCTCCTCTCCTCTCCTCTCCTCTCCTCTCCTCTCCTCTCCTCTCCT
>NC_058131.1:53064511-53077351 GCF_016433145.1 Gracilinanus agilis
GTTTTGACGTTAAAGGATCACTCTACTGCAAATATGAATAACATGGACATAGGTTTTGAACAATGATACATGTATAACCCAGGGGAACTGCTTGTCAACTTTGGGAGGGAGGAGGAGAAGGCAGAGGGTGTGGATCATGAATCAGATAGCTATGGGAAAATGTTCTAAATAAAAATTTTAAGAATAAAAAAAATATTTTTCACTGATCCCAAATAAATAAAACCATGAACAAGTATTTTTTTGTAATGGAGATAAACTAAAAGCCTCTTCAATAAGATCAGGGGTGAAGCAAGGATGCCCATTATCACCATTATTATTCAATATTGCTCTGGAAATGCTAACTATAGCAATAAAACAAGGAAAAGAAGTTGAAAGAACTAGAATTGACAATGAAAAAATAAAACTATCACTCTGCAAATGATATGAAGTATTCTTAGAGAATCCTAAAGAATCAATTGAAAAATTACCTGAAATAACTAACAACGTCAACAGAATTACAGGATACAAAAAACCCACATAAATCATCAGCATTTCTAAATATTATCAACAAAGTCCAGCAGCAGAAGATAGAGAAATTCTTTTTTAAATAACTGAAGAAAATATAAAATACCCGAGTCTACCTGCCAAGACAAACCCAGGAACTATTTGAACACAATTACAAACCACTTCTCACCCAAATAAAAACAGATCTAAACAATTGGCAAATTATGATTTACTCATAATAGAAGGAAGAGTGGTTTGGGGAAAGTAATGGTCAGAAGCATAATATTTTTTTAAACCCTTAACTTCCACCTTAGAATAAATACTATGTATTGGCTCCAAAGCAGAAGAGTGGTAAAGGCTAGGCAATGAGGGTTAAGTGACTTGCCCAGGGTCATACAGGTAGGAGGTGTCTGAGGCTACACTTGAGCCCAGGACCTCCCAGGTCTTTAGGCATGGGTCTTAAATCCACTGAGTCAACTAACTGCTCCTTTGATGTTTTCTTGATAACTTGGAGCTACCCCCACATTTTATGGGTGAGAAAGTGGAGGCTTACAGAAATTAAATGACTTGTCCAGGGTCATACAGCAAGACTTAATCCTAGGACTTCTAGCATTCTACCCACTCTATCACACCTCCTTTCAAACTTGCAATAACCTGGGCTAACAATGTCTTTAACATCCCATCTAAGGAAGAATGATTGAATGATATGCCTGAGCTAGATCCTTGGACTTGCCCTTTTAAATGGAGAATGATATAGGGAGATCAAAGCTTTAAGGTACAAGAGAATTTGGTCAGATGCCTACAGACTGGATTCCCTGGAAGGAAGCCTATACCACTGTAGGAATCCACCAATGGTTTGTGGATTCCATATGTCCCCAGGAAAGAAGAAACCACAGAGACCCAGAGAAGGCAGCTGACAGAGAAAGCAGTGGAAGCAGAAAGGATTTCTAAGTCAAACTGAGAACTGTAGAAAGCAAGAGAGCAGCTGGGTGGAACATAAATGGATAGATAAAAGGAAGTGGGATTGAATAGGCTTCCTGCATATAGAGTTCTGTACCACAGGGGTGCAAGAGCCAAGAAACATTAAGGGATAGAGTCAAGGTGCAGAGGAGCTAATTGGACCCTGTTCCCTTATGTGCACTCTGAACATCTGGGGCAAGGGTTCATTGCCTCAGTGGCTCCAAGTGCTCTTCTCTTTTGGGGGCATGCACCCCAGAGCATTATAAGTAGAGGGGAATGTGTAGGTCCTTGGAAGGGCTTCAGCCATGCTCACTTAACTCCCAACTCAACTCCTTCTCTAGAATTTTTTTCTATCTCCTTGCCAGAAGCCTAGTTCTACGAAGGTACCCTTCTTTTTCCTTTCCTCCAGCTCCCCCTTATGTGCTGTCTTTTCCCATTATATATAAATCTCTTGAAGGTAGGTACTATCTAGCTTTTTAAAAAAAAATTGGTATTCCCAGCACTTAGCACAGTACTTGATACATGATAAGCTCTTAATATATATTCACTTTCTCTCTCTCTAGATATACTTTATGCATTTTGCCCTTAGAATGGGGCTAGGCTTTCCCTCAGGCCTCTGAAGGGCCTATGACCCTGATATATATCATAAAAGATAATTTACATTATTCTTTGGAGAAGGTTAAACCAGGAGAGATTGTCAAGGACTTGTGGGATCTCTTGGCAATTCCATCAAAGGTTTGGTGGTGGGTGATCAGGTAGAGAAGGAAGATACTATAAATGGGAGACATCAATCTTCTTTCCCATCCTCCCTCTGCCTTGGGAGGTCTTGGTGACAAAGCCAAATAGGTACACAGGCATGGGACAAAATCCTATTTTGCCTTCATGAGTAAGATTCAGTGTTGAAAGTCTCATGGGAAATCTAGCATTCTGCTTCTAATGCCATGTAAACTACAGAATGAGACCACCAGGTGGTCCCATTCAAATTCAATTTCAAATTCAATTCAGTGGATTGTGCATTACATCTGAAGTCATGAAGACCTGAATTCAAATCTGCCTTCAGACACTTACTAGTTGTGACCTTGGCCAAGTCATTTAACCTTCATTTGCTACAATTTCCTTATCTGTAAAATGGGGATAACAATGACACCCACCCCTAGGGTTGTGGTGAGATAGTACCTGTAAAGGGCTTTGCAAACTTTAAAAGACCATATGAATGGCCTAATGGAACCCTTCAATAATGTTATACAGTGCAACTAGGTGGCATGAAATACATAGCATGAACCCTGGAGTCATTTTCCTGAGTTCAAATTTGACCTCAGATACTAGCTGTGTGATCCTGAGCAGATCACTTTTAACCCTGTTTGCCTCAGTTTCCTCATCTGTCAATGTAGGAAAGAAGGAAATGGCAAACCGTTCTAGTATCTTTGCCAAGAAAACTCCCAAATAGAGATATAAAGAATAAGACAGGACTGAAAACAACTGAACCACAACCCAGTGGAAAGAGAATTGGATTTGGAGTCAGAGAACCCGAATCCCAATAATGGATCTGCTACTCATTTACTACCTGTACGATTTTAAGTCTTGACCTTGTTGGGCCTCATTTTCCTCATCTGTCAAATGAGAACCAAACTAAATGACCTCTTCTCTCTGGCCCGAGATTATGGTCTATACTGTGTCCACCCACTCTTTCATTTCCTCTCCAAAAATCAATCAATTGCTAAGAATTTACTAAGCCTCTACTGTGTTCCCTGACATGACATTGGACTAGGCACTGAAGATACAAAGCTAGAACTAAAATAGCCCCTGCCTTCAAAGAGCTTATATTCTAGCAGGGAGATGACATGTACATATAAAAAGAAATTGCACATGCCTGGAGAATCAAGAGATCTCGGTTCCAGTACCAGCGTTGGTCATTTAACTTACCATGTAACCTTTGCTAGACAGTAAAGGACCTTGTGTTCCTCATCTTTATTTATTTTTCTTTTTAAAAACATTTATTAATATTTATTTTTTATAAAAGTTAACATGGCTACATAATTGTTCCTCATCTTTAAAAAGAAATACGTACACAGGATCACAGAATGATAGAAATAGCTCTGCTTCTGTGGTCCTCTAGAGGTCTGGGTTTGAATCTCTCTTCTGACATTTACTGCATGTATGACCTTGTAACTGAGCCTCCCCTTCCTGTAAAAGGAGGGAGTTGGACTAGATGGCCTCTAATGGACTGCCCAGCTCTAGAGCTCAGATCCTATTAGATATGTCAGGTCTTTTCCAGCTCTAAAATTTTATTAGGACCCTATTCAAAATAAGAGCTCAGTTTAGCAGATATTTATATCAAACTTTACTCTTGGTCAAGTAATCTTCACCTATTATCTTATTTGATGGATGGACCCCTCTAGCAGATAAGAGGTAAGAAGTACAAATATTATCATCTTCATTGTATAGATGATGACCTCTACTGAAGTCCAATGCAAACTGTAAGTTCCCTGAGGACAGGGGCTGTTTCATTGTCTTTGTATTCCTAGGGCCAAGCAATTTTCGTGTCTAGTACTCAGTAGGTGCTTAATAAAAGCCTGTTGATTAATTGATATGTGAAGGTAATTTGTTTTTTAAAGGCAATGCCAATGGAACATAAGTTCTTTAAAAAAAAAATCCTCACCCTTCTATCTTAGAATCAATACTATGCATTGCTTCCAAGGTAGAAGATGGTAAGAGCTAGACAATGGGGATTAAGTGACTTGCTCAGGGTCACACAGCTAGGAAGTGTCCGAAGCCAGATCTGAATCCAGGATCTCCCAAGTCCCTAGGCCTTGCTCTCAATACACTGAGCCACCTTGATATCCCCAGGAACATTAGTTCTTACAGAACTGGACAAGTTTTAGATGTTGACTCCCATGATAGATGTGCCCATTGTCTCAGGATAAGCTATAAGGGTCTTTCTTCTTGCCAGTGCCTCTCCTTCCCCTGCCTCAATTTTTTAAAATTTATTTCGTATATATGTATATGTTGTCTCCCTGAAAGAATGTAAGCTGGTTGAGGGCAGGAACTGTTTAATTTCTCTCTTTGTATCTCCAGCCTAGCACCATGCCATAAGCCAATGAATATGGTAGAGGTTTAATAAATCCTTGATTTTTGGAGAGATTCATCCTTGTGCAGAAGAACTCTTTGGACCTAAAAATTCTCCCATGACTTCATGCTAAGTGGAGGCAGAGCTGTGGTCTGATTGCCCACTCTTGGGAAATCCCAGATCCTTTGAAGTACTTGAAGGGCACAGATAAAGTATCCTTTGCTCCTGGGAATAGGGCCTTGGTGTGAGTTGGTGACAGTCAGAGATCTGACCTCAGCTCATTGTGCTCTTAACTATGCCTCCCTGCCTGGGAAGCCAAATGGTTTTCCTTTTGCACCCTCTAATAACCTCATCATTTACAGGGCCCATGTGCTCTTTATTATCCCCTGCCTTCTGTTGTTAAAGCAACAGCTGATTCTGGTTAGTCTGTATTGGGTTCATCTTCTCTTTCTTGGTATTTCCTTGTCAGTTTATGATGAAATCAGTGCATTATCCTTCCTCCTCCCTCCAAAAACGAGGGACCCAGTAATAATACAATGAATTTTAGGGAGCCACTAAGGGCTTCTGCTTTTCCTTCCTTTCCTTTTCCTTTTCCTTTTCCCTAAAATAATGGTCCCAGGTTTTCCTCACTCTTTGAGAAGGAAGGAGCTGCCCTAGAAGCCCAGAACTGATTAGCTCCTTCAGAGCACACTGGGAAGGAACAAGGTGGTGAGGGCCAGCCAGATCAGCATCCCTGGAAGCCAATCCAACCTTCTGCAAAGTCTTTCCTTTGGCTAAAGGAAGGGATAGCCCAGCCAGATAAATGCCCGTGGGTTTGGCCTGGGTAAGGTGATGACACCACCTAGTGGGAACTCATGAGATAAGTGCCCCCACTTTCTTGGTCTCATCCTTCCCCCATTCCTTCCACAAAAACACTGGGCTGGAAGGTAAGAGACTGGGATGAGATTCTTGCACTGTTGTTGATAGATTGGGTAACATTAGACAAATAGCTTAATTTTTCCGAGACTCAGTTTCTTCATCTGTTCTTTGATGCTGACACACCACCCCTATTTCTGTGCCTTCCTGAGAACTAGCTCCTTGTGCCTGAATCATCTCTACCCTACTCATCTCTGGCTTTTAGAAATCTGAGCTCAGTTGCCCTCTCTTTCTGAGGGCTAGTCCTGATTTTCCCAGATTGCACCCCAAATTTCCACTCAAATCACCTTGTATTTACTTATGTATGTCCAAGTCAGAAACCATCTCCTCTTCCCACAGGAATGTAAGCTCCTTAAGAGCAGGGACAGTTTTGTTTTTGTCTTTGAATCTCCAGTGCCTTTATAAGAACTTAATGAATATATTTTATTTTAGCTATAAGTACGCTTTAAAAAAAACAAATCCTTGCCTTCCATCCCACACAATACTATATATTGGTTCTAAGACAGAAGAGTGGTAAGGACCAGCAAATGGGCTTGTGACATGCCCAGGGTCACAGAGCTAGGAAGTGTCTGAAGCCAGATTTGAATCCAGGATTTCCCAGGTCAAGAGCTGGCTCTTGATCCACTGAGCCAACTACCTGCCCGCCAAAACATATTTTAACATCAAATTGAATCTGTAAAATGGGGATAACACCTGTATATATAGTTTTAGAGATACATATACATATATTATCATATGAAATTGCATATGATGAGGGAGAGGGCACTGAATTTGGAGTCAGCTCCAATACTTTCTATAGGAAAGTCTCCTTTGCCTCTCTTTCCTCATCTATAAAATAGGGATGATAATACTTGCATTTCCTACATCATAGGACCAACATGAACCCTTTATACTCTCTGTTTCTCCTCACTCTCTCTTTCTGTTTTCTCCTGTCTGTCTGTCTCTCCTCCTTCCCTCTCTCTCATACACATGTAAATACACACATACAATGCATATATATTCACATGAATGATTATTATTATCAATTCAAGCTTGTGACACATAAAATACCTTTACTGGAAGGTACTTGAGAGGTCATGAAGGTCAACCCATCCATGAACAATGAATGTTTTACAGCGTATTCAACACACGGTCATCTGACCTCTTCTTGAAGACCTCTGAGGAGGGGGTACCCACTAGCTCTCAGGGCAGCCCATCCCACTGTTGGACTGCTTAATTGTTATACATCTGGTCTAAATTTGCCTCTTTGTAACTTCTGGCCTTCTGGAATCATACCGATTAAGTTTAATTTTTCTTTCAAATGTCTGCCCTTCAAATATTTGGAGACAATTATTAGATCTCTTCTTGGGTCTTTCTATCTCTGGGTTAAGCAAAGACAGTGTCTTCAACCAATCCAGAGGCCAGGAGCCCCTAAGGTTCATCACCATTTTGTTGTTCTCTTCTGGACACTGTTCAATCTGTAAATGTCCTTCCTGAAATATGGCTCCCAGATATGAAGCTGTTACTCTAGTTAGGGTCCTACCAGGTCAGAGTGTGGAAGGGCTATCATCCTCTCTCCTGGATTTTGTGCCTCTCTTAGTTCATCCAAAGGACAATGTCATTCATTTATATTAATATAGCATTAGCTTTTTATGACCACTGTTTCACGTTGTTGAATATATCTAGTATCATAGGTACATAGACTTGAGGGATTAGCAACCTTAGAAGTATCCTAGTCTAACCCCTCCTTTCATAGTTTAGGGCAGTGATGGTGAACCTCTTAGGGGGGTGGGTGATATCCTCAGCAAAGTGTGGAGAGGGGAAAGGAGCCATCTAGCCCTGCACCCCTCTGGCTTTCTAGTAACAAACTCTGGCAAACTCTGTGCTAGGGTAATGGTGTGCGTGCTCACAGAGAGGGCTCTGAGTGGCCCCTCTGGCACTTGTGCCATAGATTCACCACCATGGAATTAGGGCATCAGAATTCAAAAATATCAGATCACACAGTGCTGTATCAGAACAAGAATCTGAAGCTGTGCATTCTAACCGTGGGCATCTAGTTGGCTGAGTGAATAGAGTGACTGGCCTGGAGTTAGGAAGACCTAAGTTTAAATTCAACTTCAGATACTGATTGTATGAGCCTGGGCATATCACTTAACCTCGTTTGCCCCAGTTTCCTCATCTGTAAAATGAGCTGGAGAAGGAAATGGTAAACCATTCCAGTGTCTTTGCCAAGAAAACTCCAGATGGAGTCATGAAGAACCAGACTTGATTGAAATGACTGAACATCCAAAATTCGAACTATACCTACAATACTAGTCCTACCATCCCACATAGCTTCCTTTCTAAGCTTCGCATCCTCATCTTCCTCAGATCGTTTTCAGACAAGCCACTAGCTGGCCAGGATCTCCCCATCTTATGCTTGTGAATTTAATAGTCTGAATGTGAGTATTCCTTTATATTTATTCTGATTAAATTTTGAGAATCATAATAACAGCCACCTCTTTCTTGGACTGTTGTGAGAATCAAATGGGTTAATCTTTCTAAAGGGCTTAGCTCAGAACTTGGCACATAGTGGGTGTTATAGAAATATACATATTGTTATTATTATTATTTTGTTTTTTTGACCTTGTCACACATGTTAATTATCCTTTCCAGCTGTGTATCATGTGCAAATTGGATAAGTATGCTATATCTAAGTCAGTGATTGAACCCTTCGATGACACAGGTCCAAACTCAGATCTCTTGTGGGGGATGGCCCACTGGAGACCTCCCAAGCTGATATGAGATCATTTATTATTATTCAATTTAAGTTGTGCCCTTGAACCATTTCCAAATCTACCTACTATGGACATCTGTTCTCTTCTTATATGCTTCTAGAATCCCAGGTCACAGAGCGTACCTTTCCAATGGTGGGTCAATAAGGCAATTTACACTCCCCAGGAGGAACAAAAGCCCAAGGTATTCCTGCTATTATCTGGAAATCAGAATTGATCCTAGTGAAAAATCTCACATCCCTCCACACTCTCTAATCAAGCTTCCATTTGCTCCTGGCAGTTCAAAGTCAGGCAAGAGATAAATTGCTCACTTATAACCTTCTCATGACAGACAATAAATGACTAATGAGGACCATCGAGATGAGTAGGAGAAATTAACTTACCTGCCAGTTGCTTCAGCATCTGAATGGATGCTCATGCGATGGTCCTTGAAGAAACTTTTCTTTTAAACAAAGTCTTCTGGAAATTCCCAGAAAATGGGGAAGCAAAGTGCCAAGCAGGACGTGGGATCCTTTGAATCCCTTCTCCTGACCCTAACTTTTCCTCAGGTCCATATTCCCACAAGAATACATTCTCGCTCATCAGATAGCTTTACACAACAAAGCATGAGCAACATCCGGGGACCCTTGGGAAGTGGGTCAAAATTCCCCTCTCTGATTCATTCAGCGTGCTTCCCTGGATGAGAGAGCCAACGCTGCTGGAGCAACCACAGGCAAATGCCATCGAGCAAAGAGCATTTAATAAAATCTGAGAGAACAGATTCTAGAGAGTCAAATGATCCAGGGGGGGAAAAGAAGGTCATTTACTAAGAATCCTGGATTTGCCTCTTCATTAGCTTCTCTGACAAAACGACAGCACCTAACCTCATGGGGTTGTGGTGAGAATCAAACTAAGGAACAAACATTTATAGAGAGCCTACTATGTGTTCAGCACTGCACTAAGTACTTTATAAATGGGTAATGCAATTTTTTTTGCATTTTTAAGCTCTAAATACATCTTTTTAAAGCTCTAAATACATCTAAGTTGTTATTATTGCTCTTGTTGTTATTTAACCCAAACCCATGTCCACATATATGTATATATAGAAGTCCAGGTGAAGAAACTACCTTTACTGATACAGATTGGCGATGATTTTTGCAACTTACAGTCTAAGGGAGGTGCTTGGGACACCAAGAGATTAAATCCCTTGCTGAGGGTCCCATAGTCAGAAAGTGTTAGAGTCAGGAAGGGAACCCAAGCCTTCTTGACATCAGCTACTATCACCTTTATCATTATCAACATCAATTTTTCCCCTTTATTCCTCCTTATCATTGCTATTACCACTAGCTCTCTAGGTCTCCATTTTCTCCTCTGTAAAATGAAAGGGTTGGACTCAATGATCTTAGGTATGGCAGACCCTTATGAATACTGAATTACATATGGAAGCCCACCAGGCTGAAGAACTCCCAAGTGCTTTCCTTATGTGAGACAGATCCTCTAAGCATGATTATACCCATTTTATAGAAGAGGCTAGGAGAGAGGGGGCAGCTAGGTGGCTCAGTGGATTGAAAAACCAGACCTGGAGATCTGGGTTCAAATTTGGTCTCAGTCACTTCTTAGCTCTGTGACCCTGGACAAGTCGTTTAACCCCCTTGGTGTAGCCCCTGCCACTCTTCTACTTTGGGATCAATATACAGTATTGATTCTAAAATGGAAGGTTTAAAAAAAAACACAAGGTTGGGGGTGGGTGATTGACTTGCGTATAAGGTCATTCAGCAAGTAAGTCAACCCTGCCTCCTGCCTCCAAGCCCAGTTTTCTCCCCAATCTGCCATCTCTGCCTTTTGCAGTCCAGCCTTTTCCTGAGAGGGATCACAGGAATTAAATGGATTATTCAGTGATATTTCCCCCCCCCCCCACCCTTCTCCCTCTCTTTCCCCCTCCTTCTCCTGCTCTACCTCCTCACCAATTGCTACTTCTTCTCCTGGCAGAAGGGGAGAGGCCATTTCTAAGGCTGAGCTAAAGGAATAAATATCCTCGATAGTCGAGATCTTGGCTGGGGACCAAACAGAATAAACAGAGGCACAGAAGCTTGTACTTTGGCAGCTCCCTGCATGGGAAGGTGTTCATGAATGAAACTTCACAAACCTTCTGAAATGTCAAATGAATGGGGAATTATATTGCCACGACACAGAACACTAAGACATCGGATCCTAGGGCGTAGCATTAGAGGGTCTCTGAGAGGTCTAGTCCCATGCCCTTATTAGAGAAAAATGAGGCTCACAGAGGGCCAGAAATCTCTCCAGGGTTACATAGGTATTGAATGGTGGAGTTATAATTAGAACACAGGTCTTCTGCTTCAAATTCAGTGTTCTTTCCATGGCACCAAAAAAAAAAAGCAAGCCTGGTTTCCATCATCCACTCACCAATGTACGTGTCTTGTACCTCTTTCCAGGGTCCCCTACGGGGATACTGTGTGAATAACAGAGGTACCTTTAAGGAGGGAAGGTAATAGAAAGCCTCTGAGGAGGAAGAGATATCTGGTCTAATGGTGTGATAAAGTGTGATCATGAAAAGAACGCTTGGGTTGGTGTCAGGAAGAAGGACAGGATTGTAATCTCAGCTTCCCTAATCACTGAATCTTCCCGCGCCTCAATTTCTTCATTTGCAAAATGGGAATTGTACCAGATGCTTTATGGGATTGTTTTGAAGGAAAAAAGCTTTGTAAGTCACAAAGGGCGATGGAAATGTGGCCTTAGATAAACTGTCCTCAATAGTAATGGTCAATATAATATTCCTCTGATGTTTTCAGGATGTGTGATTATTTCGTATTGTTCCTCCCTCCTCCAATTCAGATCCCATTCCTCTTATAACTTAGTAAATTGTTTTTAGGTCAGTTGTGGCTAAAATACTCATCCCTCTGTGGCCAACTCATTGATGAGTCCCTTGGAACATGGCGAGGCTGGGCTTCAGCCAACAGATAGTCTGTTGGTGGGTCTGGCCTCAAAGTCTTGCTATTTTAGTTAAGACTTGTCAGAGCTAATATGGGGAAGGGAAAATATTAAAAAAAAAAAAGGAAGAAAGACGAGTTCAAATTCAGCCTCAGACATTAGTAACTCTGTGACCCTGGACAAATCACTTAACCCCAATTGCCTAGCCCTTGCCACTCATCTGTCTTAGAGGTGATGCTAAGAAAGAAAGTAAGGGAGTCAGAAATACTTAAATTTAAATCTAGCCTTAGATACTGACCCTGGGGAAGTCACTTAATCTAATTGCTAGCCTTTATTGCTCCTCTGTTTTATAGTTGATAGAAATAAATAAGGTAAGAGTTTTAAAAAATGAAGCATTGACATTATTATAATAACATTTAAAATAATTATATTGTTGTTTTTTTTAAAAAAAAAACTCTTATCTTCCATCTTTGAATCAATATTGTGTATTGATTCCAAGGCAGAAGAGCAGTAAGGACTAGGCAATTTGAGTTAAGTGGCTTGCCCAGGGTCACACAGCTAGGAAGTGTCTGTGGCCAGATTTAAACCCAAGACCCTGTCTCCAGGCCTAGCTTTCAATCCATGGAGTCACTTAGTCACCCCCTATATTATTGATAATAATATCCACTGAATCCAGAACTCAAAATATTCCCAACACCAGCAGATGGGGGGGCATAGAGAGTTGTATAAGTGTATAAAGTATACGAGAATGAAAGGACACTAGAATAATTATTTTAAAGAACATTCACTAAGGATAATTATCAAACAATAATGATAATTCTAAGAGACAGTATGGATTTGTAGAGAGGGTCAGCCTCTAAGTCAGGATCACAGGTCTTTCTGCTAAGATATATGACCATGAAGGAGTCTTAGCTTCTCAGGGACCCAAGCAGCCCTCTAAGATTATATTTCTGAGGAGCCAGCCATTTGCACTAGGACAAGGAATTGCCATATAAGATCTTTCCCACGTAGATGAAATCTTAAGTCCAGACCCTTTTTCCTCTCACAAAAAATAATAATAAGGAAGAATGACATGATAGATTGGCTTCAAGAAAATCCAAACATTAATAATTGAGACAAAAAATCAAAAAGAGAAAAAAGAAACATTCTTCCTTATGGGGAAAAAAAGTGAGGTCCCATCTATGAGGTGGCATGTTTATGTCTAGAAGATAACATAGAAGACAGGGGGTGGATGGTGGACACTGGCATCTCTGTTTTTATTTTAAAAACCACAAATCAGAGAGGGAAATGATTTGAGCAATGAGTCACAAAGAACACAGAAGGGCATGGGAGAAAATCCACTAAGCAGATGTAGGAAAAGCAATGTTTGATTTCAGGTTTCTAGCGTCATCTTGTGAAACAGCTTCCCTCCCTTTCTCCCTCCTCCTCTCCTCTCCCCTTCCGTCCTCTCCCCTCCCCTCTCCTCCCCTCTTCTCTCTCTTCTCTCTCTCTCTCTTTCTGTCTCTGAATGTCTGTCTCTCTCTCCTCTCTTCTCTTCTCCCCTCCCCTCCCCTCCCCTCTCCTCCCTTCTCCTCTGTCTTCTCTCTCTCTCTTTCTGTCTCTGTCTGTCTCTGTCTGTCTGTCTCTCTCCTCTCTTCTCTTTTCCTCTCCCCTCCCCTCTCCTCTCTCTTCTCTGTCCCTCTCTGTCTCTGTCTCTCTCTGTCTCTCTGTCCCTCTCTGTCTCTGTCTCTCTCT
>NC_058131.1:53077632-53094400 GCF_016433145.1 Gracilinanus agilis
AAGGCTTTGTTTTTCTTGCTTTGTCAGTGAGGGGGGAGGAAAGAAGGCTGAACTTCATTTGAAACCAAAATTAATATATAATATAATATAATATAATATAATATAATATAATATAAATAAATAATATAAAAAAGACAACCCTCCAAATACTTTAAGAGAGTAGCTAGCATGTTCCCCCCCTGCCCAAGTCATGTCACCTCCAGGCTAAACATTTCCAGTTTCTTCAATCACTCTCCATGCACCGTGCCTGGAGGTCTTTGGTTATTCTGACTAGGCTCCTCTAGACACACTCTCTCTCCTATGGTAGGATATCAGAAATGAATACAATAGTCCGAATGTGGTCTGATCAATGATTATAACATTTGAGCACTATAAGGGACCTCAGAGGCCATTTAATCCAAGGGGCAGAGACTGGATTCCAATCCACTTTCTTGTCATACCAGCTCTAGGGATCTGCTTACCCTGATACACTGTCATAGTGCTACAAGCTTAAAACCTATGTCTCTACACCCAGACAGACTTCTAAAGGAGCTTCCATTCCAGGCCCCTGACTCCTCCTCTCCCCCACCCAATTCCTCCCATCAGAGATCCTGAGGCCCCCTTCTCTTTTTGTAACTTCTTAGATATCATAGGAGGCAGCTAGATGGCTCAGTGGATTGAGGTCTGGAATCAGGAAAACTCGAGTTCAAATTTGGCCTCAGACACTTACTAGCTATGTGACTTTTGGCAAGTCACTTTACCCCATTTGCCTCCATTTTCTCATCTATAAAATGAGTTGGGGAAGGAAATGGCAAACCATTCCAACGTCTTTGCTAAGAAAATCTCAAATGGGGCTCTAAAGAGTGGAACACAAGTGAAACCACTGAGTGATGGGGACTTATAAGGAGTTGTTTATTCACTTCACATGGGACTTTGCCCAATAGGGCAAGATGTTGAAATAAATTTGTTGAATGGAATAGAAGTGAATTTGACTCACTCCTACTTTTAGTGTTGATTGGCTCCCACAATGATGTAAAAGTGAAATGACTTAATGATCTCTAAGATGTCTTCTAAATCTATGATCTTGTGATAAAAATATAAACTCACTGGCAAAATATTATGTGGTCACCAATCAATCAACATATATTAAGTGCCTACTATGTGCCAAGCACTGTGCTAACCTCTGGGGATACAAAAAGGGTCAAAAAACAGCCCCTGCCCTCAAGGAGCTCACAATCTAATGGAACAGACAACAAGTAAACAAATATGTACAAATGAGCTAGAGAGAGAATAAAGAAGAATCTTGCAGGAGTGCTATATGTACAGCTAGGCTGCAAAGTGGACTCATCTCCCCTGGGTTCAAATCTGGCCTTAGACACTTACTAGCTATGAGACCCTAGATAAGTCACTTCCCTGTTTGCCTCAGTTTCTTCCTATGTCAAATGAGCTGGAGAAGGAAATGGCTGACCATTCCAAGGTCTTGGCTAAGAAAATCCCAAATGGGGTCATGGAGAGTCAGACGTGATTGAAACAATTGAATAATAACAACAAATTCATAGATGTACATATATTTATATATCTATATATGTATATCTGGTGTCTCTGGGTGAATAAGCATATACACATACCTTTAAACAACATTTCTTTTATCAGAAGAGGCAGTATACACATGTGCGTGCACACACTCATGAGATCTCCTCTAATAGATAGAAAGCTGCCTGAAGGCAGGCATTGTTTTATCTTTGTATCCTATTTGCCTAGTACTACATATTTGCTTAAATGTTTCTTTCTTGATTGGCCGATCTGTAATGATTAGATTATGTGGTCTCCTCAGTCCTTTGATCCTCTGACTCAAAATGACCCTGTACCACATGTCTACACCCTCTTTCATTTCCAGAATATCAAAGTAGTTCTCTGCATAGGTCTCATGAATTTAGGAAGGGACACACGCCCTCTTAATTTCATTCAGGGCATCTTCCAATGCATCTAAACCATTTCTGACTTTCTCTTGGATTTAATATAACCCAGACAAAATCTTTAATCCTTCTGCTAATGACTAGGGGAGAGGATTTAAGCACAGTTAGTGTTAATAGCCAGATCTATCAACAGCACATTGACCTGAGTTCACTGTCAGATCCAACCAGGTGGAAGAAGAAGAGAAGACAGAAAATGAAATCCAGGGCTCTAAGTTGGCATGACTAATTAACAAACTGCCTGCAGCTGGCAGCTGGTAAGGTACATGCTTTATCGTATGTCCTCATTCCAACTCAGCCCACAGACTTGTCCATGTTTGCACTGAGCTTAGGGGACCAAAAGCCCTGGGGAAGTGCTTCATGTTGCTCTTGGAATAATAACATCATGGCAAATCCTCAACTCCATCTGTGTGGTACTTTGGTGCCCAGATAATAGCAGAGTCAAATCCTGTCATTCTGAAATGCCTCAAATCCAAAATGTGCACTTGCTCATGATTAATTCTCCAGTGCAATATGCCCCAAAGCCTCCCTGGTGTCTAACTGTACTTCAAGCAGCAAGATGTGCCAGCTGGCATGGTTCAGCCATCGAGGAGCTGGTCTCAAGCGTTTCTAACATAGCTCGAACCCATCTGCTGCCACCACCATCTTCCTTCCCACAGTTTTCTGAAAATGGGAGAAAGCAAGGCTGCATTTGAGTTACTTTGCTCTCAAAGGCACCATTGAGACCCTTCTTTTTCCTATGCAGAAGGAGCCCAGCCAGATCAATGATGGACATCAGTGTCTAAAACTTCACCAAGACTTGGAGTCATGGGTTTATAGCATGTTAGAACTAGAAGGGTCCATGTAGAGACTTGCTAGTCCAACCTTCTCACTTAACAGAGAGGCCCAGAAGAGGTAGGAGGCACAGATGGAGGAAAGGGCCATCTCCAAATTAAATAACTAATAGCATATTTACACGGTAGCTTTGGTTCCATCCCCACCCCTTTGGATCCTCCTAACAACCCTATAAGCATTAGTTGACGGCAGAACTAGGGGTGAGACCAAAATCTCTTGACTCTCAATCATATGATCTCTCTTTTCTATACTGAATTATTATGGCCTCTTGGGCGTCACATAGCTTGAACCTTCTCAAATTGTAGCATCTTATTGTGTGAAGTAGGGCAAGATTTTTTCCCCTTCTGGGCTTCAGTCTCCTTACCTGTAAAATGAGGGAATTAGAAGAGATGAGCTCTATGTGCTTTCCAGCTCTAATATGTCATACTTTTAATCCAGAGTGCCATAGTTATCAAGTTCATCTCTTTAATTATGAAACCCCAAAGAGAAGTCCCTGAGAATTCTCTTGCTCACTTGGTGTCAAGGTACCTCACAGTCTAGGTCACCATCACCATCTAACCATGAGAGTACTATGCATCTTCCACTAACTGCTGAATATCCTCAAAATATTCTACTTAAATTAAATTCTACCCTGATGCTTCATAGTCTTCCAGGAGCTCCCTATTACCTTCAGGATCAAATATAATATATTCTGTTTGACTTTCAAAGCCCTTCTCAACCTGTCTCCCTTCTCCTTTCAGTCTTCCTCTTTCCTCCTTCCTATCTACTCTGCAATCCAATAACACTAGCTTCTAGGTTGTTCCTCTTTTTTTTTAAACCCTTACCTTCCATCTTAGAATCAATACTGTGTATTGGCTCCAAGGCAGAAGAGTGGTAAGGGTGGGCAATGGGGGTCAAGTGACTTGTCCAGGGTCACACAGCTAGGAAGTGTCTGAGGTCAGATTTGAACCTAGGACCTCCCGTCTCTAGGCCTGGCTCTCAATCCACTGAGCTACCCAGCTGCCCCCTAGGCTGTTCCTCTTGAAAAACATCCCATCTCTTGTTCCAGGCATTTTCATTAGATGTTCTCTGTGCCTGGAATGCTCTTCTTCCTTAACTCTTTCACTTGGCCTCCTGGCCCCCCTTCAAGACTTATTTTAAATATTACCTTCTTCAAAGAGGCCCTTCCCAATCACTCCTTCCACTAGTGTCTATCCATTTACTGTATGCTGGTCAAGAAGGAACAGTTAGAACTGAACATTGCGAACCACTAATTGATTCAAGTAGGGAAAGGAGTATATTGTTACCTCATTTCTTCAATTTATATGCAGAGTATGTCATACATCGTGCAAAATGCCAGGCTAGATGAATCAAAAACTAGAATTAAGATTGCTGGGAGAAGTATGAACAGTCTTGGATGTGCAGATAATACCATTCTGATGGCAGAAAATGAAGACAAATTCAGGAGCCTCTTGATGAGTGTGAAAGAAGAGAAAGTAAAAGATGGCTGCGAAGCATATGGGAAAAGCAAAGATTATGACAATTTGTTCTATAACTTCCTGACAATAGATTGAGAAGAAAAGGAAGCAATGCCGGATTTTATATTTCTGATCTCAAAGATCACTAAAAAGATCGCTACAGCCATGAAATAGAAAGATTTTTGTTTTTTAGGAAAAAAAAATATGGCAAATCTGGATGGACTACTAAAAAGCAGAAACATCACCTCACCGTCAAAGGACCATATAGTAGCAAAAACTATGATTTTTTCAGTAGCAACGTATGGCTGCAAGAGTTGAATTCTACGGAAAGCTGAGCACTATAGAACAGACACTTCCAAAATAGAGTCCTGGAGAAGACTTTGGAAAGTCTCTTGGACAGCAAAGAGATCAAATCTGTCAATACTTAAAGAAATTCAGATTGTTCACTGGAGGGTCAAATAATAAGAAGACAGGACTCACCAGAAAAGACCCAGATGTTGGGAAAGATTGAAGGCAAAAGGAGACGGAGATGGCGGAAGAGGAGATGGAAAGATTGTGTCATGGAACATGACTCTGGGAAGATTTGGGGAGACAGTGGAAGATCGTGTGACATTCTATGGCCCACGAATTGGGCATGATTGAATGACTGAACAACAACAAAAAAGGTCACACAATTATTGATTTCAATTCTACAAGTACTTTTAGGTACCTTCTGTGTGCCAAGCACTATGGTTGGCACTGAGAGTACAAAGATTAAAAAAAAAAGAGCAGTCTTTGCCCTCAAGAACCTTGCATTCTATCGAGATCATGGCATAGCAGTGATCCCGAGTTCTTGAAGGCTGTCAGCAGAGTGTAAGTTGGCCCCAAAATTGCAAAATTAGAAAATGGGCTTGTTGATGGACCAGATGTCTGCCATCTGAGGATGCTTTACTCAGTTTGGAGAGACTCCTTGCAAGGAGGCTGGTCATATGGTGATGGAGTTTTTCTGCCCTACAATTTATGAAACTGTTACTTTTTAGCTGAGTGAAGGGGCTCTGGGTGGAAAGGACGCATGATATGTCAGGAGTGAGGTGGGAGCCCAAGCTCACATTGATGAAATCGGGGATCTTTTGGAATATTAAGGCAGATCCCTAGCTGAGCCTTATGGGCTTAGGAAAGGGACACAAGTCCTAGATTTTAGTCAGGGCTCTCAGTTCTATTACTAAATCATTGCATCCAAAGCATTTCTACTTTTCCCAGGTTTTTTCATCTGTAAAATGGAGCCACTCACTTACCTCCCTGGAAGAGGACAGAGGAAAGGTGTGCATGGGTCAGCCCAACCAAGCCCTGTGAGGACCAGCATTGATGGGCAAACGCATGTCTGTCATTTCTCTCCTGTAGAAATGGCCAGTGTTTGCCAAAAGTCCAAGCAAAAACCAACCCGTATAATCCAGTGGCTTACAAAACAAGGCCCTTCTTTGATTTATCAGAGTCATGCCCTTGAGGTCTGGGCAGAGCCCCAAATACCTAGGCAGGGGATGCTTTCTAAAAGAGTTTGTTTTATTATCGTTCCAGCTCCTTCCAGTGTGGTCCATCCTCTTGAGAGAGGTGGGGATGTAGTTTCTGCCCCTCCCACCTGAGCAGGCCCTTCTGCATTCCCATTCTTCATCTTCAAAGGTGGTCAGTCACCTGGGGACCTGCTGCCCAGATTGGTTGCTCCTCTTGGAAAAAAAAATCAGGGGACCTGGGAACAGAATACTCTTCACACAGAGAACTGCTCTCTTAGTTTGCGGTCTCTAGCGCATTTAATGGCTCCTGGGTATCCCACAAGAGCCTGTTTATGGCCCCTTCCTCATATAGCCATATGGCTGACCACATCCCCTGCAGGACATTCATCTGCAGAAAAAAGGTTGGGCTGCTGCTAGACACACAAGATAATTCATGGAAAACATTAAACTTTCAAATGCTACCAAAATGTCCATTTTTGTGGTCATTATCATACAAAGATCATTGAGGTATGTAGAGCTGACTTCTGATCCAGGATAACTTAAATTGAGTGTTGTTCCTGAAACTCGATGGCTGAGGGACCCAGATGTGTGCCCTGGAGGAAGCAGAAGTATCCAACATCCTGGCAGGCCACACTCCAGTGCTGCCCAAACCAGATAGAAATATAATTGGGGAATATTTAGTAAAATAAAGGAAAATAAAAGAGAGATATTATTATACATTAAAACTAAGTCAGTGTGACCCTGGGCAAGTCACTTAACTCCCAATGCCTCGCCTTTACCATTCTTCTGCCTTGGAACTAATACACAAGGTAGATTCTAGAATAGATGGTAAGGGTTTTAAAATTAAACTAAACTAAGTCAATATGTGATCAATCTTTACTTATAGATTAATGGCCCCCATTTTTATTTGAGTTTGGCCACTATCTCAGATTTTTCATTTCAGAGAAGGTGCCTGTGTGCATTAGTGGAAGGATGGTCTGATGGTCCTCTCTGCTGCAAGTCTCTTCCCATTCCAGTCCATCCCACATATTGCTGACCATAATCCTTCCTTATTCAACCAACTCCAGGGACTCCCTATGGATAGGATAAAATCTGAACTCCTCTGTTTAGTTTTTAAAACAATTTAGGTCAAGCTACCTTTTCTATCTCAATGGATGTCATACCCTCTTCTGCATTCTACAACTCAGCCTTATTATACTTATTGTACTCCCTTCTCTCTGTTTTTCCACATAGGATACTCCAAGTTCTGCCTCTCATCTCCACACCTTTCCTTCCCAATAAGATCAGGATGCATTATCATCACTATTATTTAATATTGTTTTAGAAATGCTAGCTTTAGCAATAAGGAAAGAAAAAAATGAAGGAATTAAGGAAGGCAGTGAGGAAGCTAAACGATTAATTTTTGCAGATGATATGATGATATACTTAGGGAATTCTAGAGAATCAACTAAAAAACTAGTTGAAATAATTAATTTTAGCAAAATTGCAGGATACAAAATAAGTCCACATAAATCACCAGCGTTTCTATATATTACCAACAAAGTCCAGCAGCAAGAGTTAAAAAGAGAAATTCTATCTAAGATCACTCTAGGCAATATGTACCTGGGAATCTACTTGCCAAGACAAACACATAAATTATCTGACATAATTACAAAACACTTTTCACACAAATAAAGTCAGATCTAAACAACTGGCAAAAATGCTCATGGGTAGGTCAAGGTAATATAATAAAAATGACAATTCTACCTAAATTAATTTATTTATTCAGTGCCAGACCAATCAAACTACCAGAGATTATTTCATACAATTAGAAAAATTAATAACGAAATTGATCTAGAAGAGCAAGAGGCCAAGAATATCAAGGGAACTAATGAAAAAAAATATGAAGGAAGGTGGCCTAGTAGTACCAGATCTCAAACTGTAATAATTATCAAAATAATCTGGTATTAGCTAAGGAATAGAATGGTAGATCAATGGAACAGATTAGACACACAACATACAGGAGTAAATGACTTTCGCATCCTAGTGTTTGATAAACCCAAAGAATAAGAACTTACTCTTTAACAAAAGTGCTGGGAAAAATTGGAAAATAATATGGCAGAAGCTAGATATAGACCAATATCTCACATAGTCTCCACACCTTTGTTCTGGGCTTCTCTCCTTGCTGGAATGTACGATTCCTTACTTCCACCTCGTAGAATCTCTCCCTTTTAGGATGTAGCTCAAGTACCATCTTTTCTGCCTGTGGTCTTTTCTGATTCCCCAACTGCTAGGGTCTTCTCTCCCAAATAGCCTTATATTGAACCCTTCTATGTACACTTGCATCTATTCATTTAATATTTATGCTGTGTATATTTTAAAATATAATTCTTGTCTTCTCCATTAGAATGTAAACTCACTGCAAGTACTTTGAGTTACCTGGGACAGTACCTGATATTTTTTGCTTTTCAGTCATTTTTCAGTTGTGTCCAACTCTTCATAACCCCATTTGGGGTTTTCTTGGCAGATACTGGAGCAGTTGGCCATTTCCTTTTCCAGTTCATTTTATAGATGAGGAAACTGAGGCATATAGGGTTAAGTGACTTGTCCATGGTCACAAGCTGGTAAGTATCTGAGGCCAGATTTGAATTCAGGAAGAAAAGTCTTTCTGATTGTATGTTTTATGTTCTGCTCCAGGGTCAGTACTCTCTGCACTATGGTGCCACAAGGAGCCAGACACAACTGAAAAAAATAAAAAGACTGAACAACAATGACCAAGGCTGTATACAGTGTGATCTGACTGTGAGGACTCCTAGATTCCAGATCCAAGACAGTGAGGAGTGTGGGACACATGAAAATATAGAAGGTGGCTTTCCATCTTTCTGTCAGTGTCAGTGTAGACTAAACAGTCACTTTCTAGAGGAGAAGCCAAGGCTGCAAGAGAGGCAATGACTTGCCTGATACTATGACTCTGAATAGGTCTTGTATAGTTTGGACTTCATCTCCCAACACCCCTTTCCCTGCGCCCCCACGTTTGTGTGCTTTGTGTTATTGTTTATAAGTTCTGAAACTCTGCCTCTTGTGCCCTAATATATTTATTAATATATTAATTTATTAATGTTATTTTAACAATATCAACATATTATTAACACACCAATATTATAATATTAATATTATACAGTATTACCAATAATATCAGTATTATACAATATTAATAATATTAATAATTAACAATATTAATATTATAATGACATGCTAGAATAGAATGATGATTATTAATACTTATGAACATGTATAATATGCTTAATAATTGATAATTTATTATTAATAATGCTTTATTAGTAATAAATGATAATGTTAGTAATAAACAATAATTCATCAATTATTGATTAATTGCCAATTAATAATAATTAATAATAGATAAAGTTATACTGATCAAATCTGTGACTGACACAAAGCTAAGAGGCATAGGTAACACAGGAGATAACAGAATTAGGACTAAAAAGGCAACTGATAGGCTAGATCATTACACTGAATATAACAAGATTCAAATTCCTCTTGAAGCTCAAGAAGGACAAATACAAAGTCTGGCACTTAGGCACAGAGTCCACTTCATGAATATATGATAGGAAGGGCATTGATCAGCAGCAATTCTGAAACAAAGTGGGAATTTTAGTTGACAGTAACCTCAATACCTGTCAGTCATATGATGTGGGAGCCCCCAAATCTGATGAGATCTGGGGTTGCAATAAATGGGCTAAAGCTTCCCAGAATAGGGAGGTGATCATGCCACTCTACTCTACTGTTCCCTGATTAAATTCTGTCTCAGTATTGCATTCAGTTCTGAGTGTCATATCTTAGTAAAGACTTTGATAATCTAAGAACGTCTTGAGGAGGGAGGCAAGAGTGGTGAAGGATCCTGAGTCCATGATGTTTGAGTATCAAGTGATGGAATTGAACATTTTTAGCTTGGAGAAGAGAAGGCTCAGGGGTGACAACTGTTTTCCAGTATGTCTGCCATAGAGAAGAAGACTTAGACAGACTTGTAATATTTGTCCTCAAAAGGTTGAAACAGGAGCACTGGATAGAAGTTGCCAAAAGGCAAGTAGATTCTTGATGTCAGGGAAAACTTCTGAAGAGTTAGAACTGTCCCAAAGCAGAAAGGGCTACCTACTGAAGGGATGGGTTTCTCCTCCATGGAGGTCTTCAAGCTCAACTTGCTGATCATTTGTAGGACATGTTATAGTTGTTCCTTTATATTATGTTATTTCTTTTTATGAATTGTTGGGCTTAGATGGCGCTGAAGGCCCTTCCATGTTTCAAATTTGGTAAAATCTGATTTGGCTTCAATGAACAACTCTGCTGCTCACTATTTATGTGCTTGTGAGCTAGGTGCTGTACCTTTCCAGGCCTCAATTTCCTGTAAAATGAGGGGGATTGGCCTTTCTAAGATTCCTTCCAACTCCAAATCCCATGATCCTCTCACAGAGTATGAAATCTCACCAGTAAAGATTTATTTCTTTCAGTTCCTGGCACTGTTTCCCAGGAGTCCCCAGGTAAGACACATATGCCTTAGTGGAAGGGCAAACAGGTTAAGTGTTACCATCTCAGTTTGACTTTGAAGAAGCACAGAATTTGAGTGTTAGAGGGGACCTCAGTGGCTCTCTAGTCAATGCATAAAGAATCACCACCATAATATACCCAACAAATGACTATTCAGCCTCTGTTTGAAGACCTCCAAGTAGGCAGTGATACACGAGAACTTTCTACCTGGAAAGCTAACTGAGAGAATTCCTGTGTTAGACAGTCAATGAACATTTATAAAGTGCTTACTGTGTGTCAGGCATTGTTCCTGGGGATTCAAAATAAGTGTCAAAAATACAAGGAAAGGCATCAATTCTCTGTCCTTAAGAGGTTCATGGTCCAAGAGGGAGACAACATGCAAACAATTATTTACACACATGATTATATGGAGTAGAAGGAATGTAATCTCAGAAAAAAAGGCTAGCAGTGGGGAAAGGGACATTAGCAAATACAGACTGGGAAAAGGTTGAGTATAGGGCATTGTCTGGGCAAGACGTGTCCAAACCAGAGTGCTCCCGGTACCACAGAGACACCTTGAGGATAAGGGAAAGAAGGGCATTATACATTGGACTTCTCAATCACTTATTGTGATGTTAGACATCTTAGGTGAATATGTCTTCTTCCTTGTTAGAGTGTAAATTAAGATTCGGGGCAGGTAGGTGGCACAGTGGATAGAGAACTGAATTTAGAATTGGGAAGACTCATCTTCATGAGTTGAAATCCAGCTTTAGACACTTACTAGTTATGTGACCTTGGGCAAGTCACTTTGCCCTGTTTTCCTTAGTTTCATCATCTGTAAAATGAGTTGGAGAAGAAAACAGCAAACCACTCTAGTATCTTTGCCAATAAAATCTCAAAGGGGTCAGGAGTTGGACATAACTGAAAATGACTGAATAACAAAACTAAGATTCAGATAGAATTGTAAGGGCCCTTAAAGATCATCTTGTTGGTTGAATGACTTGCCCAACAACTGAAGATAGTAAACAACCGAGACTTCGGATTCCCAACCTATTATTCTTGCCACCACCTTGTGACTGCTTCCTCATTTTGCAGATGGGGAAATTGAGACTGAGAGGCTGAATGGCTTGCTCAAAGTAGAGAGTCATTGCCTTTGTCTTCTTAGCATCGTGCCCTCAATGTGGCAAGCTCACCTTGGATTTTTTTATGATGACAAAATTAAGATAAACTCTCCAAATTTTCTGACCTATGGGCTGTCTCATGTCTGGTTCCCACAAAGTCTAGCTTACAGATGTCTGATTAACTGGCCATAGTCTGTACCCCCAGCTCTAGCCAGCTGGCTCGCCACATATGCTTTTGGTCACAGGGGTGATTAGGCAAGATAGCATGGATGGATTAGCACCAGTGTTGGAAAAAACAACTCAAAGCATGTGTCCAACTGATGTTGGACCCCAAACATCATCTCCATGCTAGAGGAGAGGGAAGGTACATTATCATCTGTGCTGTCTCCTGGTGGTGGCTTCATGAACACACTCATCCCAGAGTCCAGCTTACTTATTAGGAAGTTAGCCAAAGAGAATTGGCCTCCTGAGCAAGACCCCCCCCCCACACACACACACTCCATTTTATTGTTGGTTTCATGTCCAAGGAATGCAAAACAGCCTCTATTGTTGGAAACAGGAGAGAGAGGAATCCACTGTGTCATCATTCTCATAATGATGCTATAAGGCAAACAGAGAACATGATTCATCTCTCAACTTCCAAACCCTGCTCTCCTAATGAAGAGAAGCAAATCACAAAAAAGTCTGATTTAAGGGTTAATGATACACTTTTTTACTAGCTCAGCTGCATGGATCAACGTTGTTGTTTATTGTTGTTTATCCAAAATCCTCCACATCCATCCAGCACAAATCCTGCCTACTCCCTGATTGACTCCTCCTTAGGAGTGGCCAGTAGAGTCCCCATTCTTCTACCCTTCCTGGGAGCATCATTGTATAAGTGAGGTTCAGTCCTGGTCACCTATATGACTTTGGGCAAGACACTTCTCCTGTTAAAGAGTGTCTCTTGTACCCTAATCTGGAGAATCACGGGGTTTGGCCAGGTCAGGACTCCATAACCTGATTTTATGCCATGGACCTCTTGGGTAACAGCCTGATGAAGCCTATGGGCCCCTTCTCAGAATCATGTTTGTAAATGTATAAGATAAAATACAAAGGATTACAAAGGAAACCAGTTATACTGATGTAAAGATATAATTTTTTCCTACCCATGTCCTTGGATCCTGGGTTAGAAACCCCCATCTTAATGGCTCCCCAAGATGAAGAATCAATCCCTGGACTAGATGATCTCTTAGGTATTTCCCAGTTTCCATGTGCCAAAATTATCAATATCTATACCAGTCACTACCACTATATTGATAGCTAGGTGGCACCACAGTGCACAGAGCACTGGGTCTGGAGTTAGGAAGACCTGAATCCAAATATGACTTCAGATACTTTCAACTGTGCCTCCTGGGTGAGTCATTTGCCCTCTGTCTCCCTCAGTTTCTTCATCTGTAAAATGATTATGATAACACCTGCCAGACAGAGTTGGAAGGATCAAATGAGATAACACATGTAAAGTGCCTTTAGCAAATGTCCTAGAGCTATATATGTGTAAGCATGTTGTTGTGGTTGTTGTTGTTGTTGTTGTTGTTGTTAATACTGACTAGTACTGTTATCCTTCCTTTCATGTAGACTTAGCTTAACTTTCCTAATAAATTGTAAGCTCTTTAAGGACAGAGACCATATCTTATAGCTATTTTCTATCCCCCTGAGTTCTCAAACAGCATCTGGCATGTTGTATAAGGGACACCACATATAGGTTAGGGGAAGGACGAGAGGATAAGCATTTATAATGCACCTACTATGTGCCAGACACTGTGCTAGGCTCTTTTTATGAATAGTATCTCATTTGATCTTCACAACAACTCTTTGAGGTAGGTGCTGTTATGATCCCTATTTTACAGTTGAGGAAACTGAGGCATGCAGAAGTTAAATGACTATCTCAGGATCACAGAGCTAATAAGTATCTGGGGCCAGATTTGAACTTGGGTTTTCTTGACTCCAGGCTCAGCATTCTATCTATTGTTCCGTCAGCTGACTCTTCTCTGCAATGGGGAGAGTTAGAGAGTTCTTTCCCCTTCCAATATCTCAGGAGGGACTCTTTCCCAGCTGGTCTCAGGTCCCAAATATGGTATCAGGCTAAGGTGTCAGTCAATGAGCAAAATATGGAAAGTAAATAACTCTTTTTTTTAAAAACCCTTAACTTATGTGTATTGACTTATAGGTGGAAGAGTGGTAAGGGTAGGCAATGGGGGTCAAGTGACTTGCCCAGGGTCACACAGCTGGGAAGTGTCTGAGGCCGGATTTGAACCTAGGACCTCCTGTCTCTAGGCCTGGCTCTCAATCCACTGAGCTACCCAGCTGCCCCCGGAAAGTAAATAACTCTTGCTCTCATCAGGGTTGCCACTTCCCAGGTTCCTAAATCCCAGAAGTTGGAGGAACCTTAGAGGTCACTGAGATCAATCTGTAGCTTAATGGCCAGGGTCAAATGACCATTAGACCTGGAAACAGGAAGCTCTAGATTCAAATCCTGCCTCAGACACTTACTATGTGACTGTAGGCAAGTCAGTTAACCTGTTTGCCTCCGTTTCCCTATCTGCAAAATGAAAGTTTGGTCTCAAATGACCTCCAAGGTCCCTTCCATCTCTAAATCATCTTTGATGATTCCTCAACAATGAACCTGACAAGTGGTTGCCCATCCTCTCTTTGAAGACCCCCAGTGATAAGCAACTTCCAACTTCCCAAAGTACATGGGTAATAATAACAATAACTCACATTTATAGAGTGTTTTAGGATTTGCAAGGTGCTGTACACACATCACTTCATTTGATTGCCTCTTGGAATGGGTATGAGTATTATCCTCATCTTTCATATGAGGAACTTAAGTGACCAACCCAGATCATACAGCTCATATATTTATATTATATATTATTACATTATACTATTATATTATATATAATATATGCAATATGTTATATATTATTATATATTTAAAAAGTTGTTAGGGACCATTTAGTAAAATCTCAGAAATACATGGTGCCAGAACATAGTGAAGAAGCCAAAGAAACCCAAAATGAGTGCAGTTGGGTGGGAAATGAGAAGATATTAGTTCAGTTCCTCTTTTTAAAGGGAGTTTATGACTGAGGATGATTAATAATAATTACTTTTATTTATATAGCATTTATGGTTACTAAGTATTTTCCACCCATATCACAATAATCTTATATCCTCATTTGGCAGATAAGTAACTACTTAGTACATCTAGGGTTAGAATTCAATAAAAAGTAAAGGGATGATGAACTATTACAACATTGATTTGGTTGTTGGGTTTTGTCAGACTTTGTGACATCATTTGGAGGTTTTTTTTGACAGATACTAGAGGGGTTTGCAATTTTCTTCCCATCTCATTTGACCGATGAGGAAACAGAGGCAATCAGGGCTAAGTGACTTGCCCAGGGTCACACAGATGGTAAGTGTCTGAAGCCAGATTTGAACTCAGGAAGATGAGTCTTCCTGACTCCAGGCAGATCTACCATGCTATTTACTGTGTCACTTAGCTGCCCATTAGTAAAATCTTAATAAATGCTCATTCATTCAATTAAATTTCCAGGGGAATTGCAACAGGAAGAAGGCATTCCCCAAATTGGATCAGTACTCTTGGAGGGTATGATACACTGACTGGTTGGTAATACCATTAATTGTCCTTTAGCCAAGATTCTTTCTAGGAGATGTCTGTGGTATGCATTCATCTCAGAGTCCTGAGTTTATAAAAGTATTGCCTCAACATTATTGGACTCAAGTGTGACTACATATGTCACGTGGGACCTTGGTCACTAAATAATATTTGATATCAAAAGATCCCTTTAGATCTAATCCCTAAGAAGGGCAGATGCAGTGGGCCCCCATCAAGAAGCTCTTGAAAACAACAGGAACCAGAAATATTACAAGAGGGATGGAGAGAGAGCAAGGAGAGAGATTCCAAAAGGCCATAGGAACAAACCAAGCATCAATCTCTTTCCCTTGCCAGCCAGACAAACATACTAGTCCTTTCACACCTGGGACAGGTTAGGAGAAAGAATTCTGTGGTAAAGTAAAAGAGCATTAACTCAGAGGACTAGATTCAAATACCTCTGATGCTTCCTACCTGTGTGACCCTGGACAGAACACTTGGTATCCTTGAGCCTCGGTTTCCCAGCTGTAAAATAAGACAGTTGTACTAGATGGCTGTTGGAGTCCCTTCCAACTCTGGATAAGTCTTCTTGGACTGGCTCTCCTGATCAGTGAATCCCTAGCTCAGATCACCATTTCATCTGTACGTTTTCCCTCCTAGAGAACTGGTTATTAAATATTTGCCAATATACCCCTATCCCCACCCATATTCACTTCAGTCTTGGCTCAGTTCTTTCTCTGGACTTCTCCATCTTCTCTCCAGCAGCCTTGCCTTTCTTTCCATGCTTTCCAGGTCCTCTTCTATGTTATCTTCCCCCATCAGAATGGAGGTTCCTTGAGGATAGAGCTGTCATATTTGCTCATATTGTCCCCTCAGTATTAGCTCTGAGCTTGGCACATGATAAGTACTTAATGAATACTTTATTTTTCTATCTATTCTATGATCCTATGAACTATAACATGAGGGTGTTGGACTAAATAGTCCCTAAGGTTAACCTGAAGTTTATTTCAAACCCTAACCATAAGTTCTAAAACTGTATTTCTAACCCTATATTTGTTTTTTACCCTAGGAGCTCTCAATGAACAATTACCTTGTGTGGGGAAATGTTTTTCAGAAGCTCAACAGTGAAGCCTATGTTAAATTGCTCACCTTCTAAAATTCTAAAAGTTTGTTTAATAAATTCTAAAAAGTTGTTTCTAACCCCAAATCTTTTTTAATTTTAAATTCTAAACTCTAACCTTAAATTTGTTCCTAACCTTAGAAGCTCTTGATCAATGATCTTACATTATCTCTGCTTGGGGAAATGTTTTTCAGAAGCTCATCCATGAAGCCCATGTTAATTTTCTCACCTTCTGGCTGGAAGAAGGGGTAGAAGATCTGAGACATAAACTGTGGGGAGCAGACCACAAAACAAAAGTAGGGACCATCTCCTAGTAGATCAAAAGCTTTATGAGGACAGGCATTTTTATTATCTCTTTATTTTTCTCTCTGTGGATCTGAGAGTATATTGCACATAGCAGAAACTTAACAAATGGTTGATGGTGAAATGGATGGATGGAAGGATTGATGGATGGAAGGACTGATGGATGGATGGATGAGGGTTTAAGGCTAGTAAGGTATTTCCTCATATGTACAATACACCTCTGCCTCTTGGTTTCCCTGATTTCCTCAATGAAAATCTCACCTTTTTCAAGAATCCTTTTTTATTCCCTCTTTTTTTCTTAGAATTTTTTCTTAGAATCCA